>NC_048232.1:22130345-22180326 GCF_002007445.2 Ailuropoda melanoleuca
CAGTCAAAACTAGAGGCTCTGACGGCCAGGGTCACCGAGGCAGAGGAACGCGTTAGCGAATTGGAGGATGGGTTAGTAGAAGAAAAAACGAAAATAGAAGCTGGTCTTAAAAAAATCCACGCCCACGAATGTAGATTACGGGAGATTACTGACTCTATGAAACGATCCAATGTCAGAATCATCGGCATCCCTGAAGGGGTGGAGAAAAACAGAGGTCTAGAAGAGATATTTGAACAAATTGTAGCTGAAAACTTCCCTAATCTAGCAAGGGAAACAAGCATTCGTGTCCAAGAGGCAGAGAGGACCCCATCCAAGCTCAACCAGGACAAACCTACGCCACGGCATGTCATAGTGCAATTCGCAAATATTAGATCCAAGGATACAGTATTGAAAGCGGCCAGGGCAAAGAAATTTCTCACGTACCAAGGCAAAGGTATCAGGATTACGTCAGACCTGTCTACAGAGACCTGGAATGAGAGAAAGGCTTGGGGGGGCATTTTTAAAGCTCTTTCAGAGAAAAACATGCAGCCAAGGATCCTTTATCCAGCAAAGCTGTCATTCAGAATTGATGGAGAAATAAAGACGTTCCAAAATCGCCAATCATTAACCAATTTCGTAACCACGAAACCAGCCCTACAGGAGATATTAAGGGGGGCTCTATAAAGGTAAAAAGGCCCCAAGAGTGATACAGAGCAGCAAGTCACAACCGATACAAAGACTTTAAAGAGAAATGGCATCATTAAAATCATATCTGTCAATAATCTCTATCAATCTAAATGGCTTAAACTCTCCCATAAAACGCCACAGGGTTGCAGATTGGATAAAAAGACATGACCCATCCATTTGCTGTCTACAAGAGACTCATTTTGAACCCAAAGATGCATTCAGACTTAGAGTAAGGGGATGGAGTACCATCTTCCACGCAAATGGACCTCAAAAGAAAGCTGGAGTAGCAATTCTCATATCAGATAGACTGGATTTTAAACTAGAGGCCATAGAGAGAGATACAGAAGGGCACTATATTATTCTTAAAGGAAGTATTCAACAAGTGGATATGACAATTATTAATATATATGCCCCCAACAGGGGAGCAGCAAGATACACAAGCCAACTCTTAACCAAAATAAAGAGACATATAGATAAGAACACAGTAATAGTAGGGGACCTCAACACCCCACTATCAGAAATAGACAGAACACCCTGGCAAAAACTAAGCAAAGAATCAAAGGCTTTGAATGCCATACTCGACGAGTTGGACCTCATAGATATATATAGAACACTACACCCCAGAACCAAAGAATACTCATTCTATTCAAATGCCCATGGAACATTCTCAAGAATAGATCATGCTCTGGGACACAAAACAGGTCTCAGCCAATACCAAAAGATTGAAATTATCCCCTGCATATTCTCAGACCACAACGCTCTGAAATTGGAACTCAACCACAAGGAAAAACCTGGAAGAAACTCAAACACTTGGAGGCTAAGAACCATCCTGCTCAAGAATGACTCGATAAACCAGGAAATCAAAAAACAAATTAAACAATTTATGGAGACCAACGAGAATGAATACACAACGGTCCAAAACCTATGGGATACTGCAAAGGCAGTCCTAAGGGGGAAATACATAGCCATCCAAGCCTCACTCAAAAGAATAGAAAAATCTAAAATGCAGTTTCTATATTCTCACCTCAAGAAACTGGAACAGCAACAGAGGGACAGGCCTAACCCACTGACAAGGAAGGAGTTGACCAAGATTAGAGCAGAAATCAATGAATTAGAGACCAGAACCACAGTAGAGCAGATCAACAGGACTAGAAGCTGGTTCTTTGAGAGAATCCATAAAATTGATAGACCACTGGCAAAACTTGTCCAAAAACAAAGAGAAAGGACTGAGATTATTAAAATTATGACTGAAAAGGGAGAGGTCACGACCAGCACCATTGAAATTGCAAGGATTATTAGAAACTTTTATCAACAGCTATATGCCAAAAAACTAAACAATCTGGAAGAGATGGAGGCCTTCCTGGAAACCTATAAACTACCAAGACTGAAACAGGAAGAAATAGATTTCTTAAATAGGCCAATTAACTATGAAGAAATTGAGTCAGTGATAAACAACCTTCCAAATAATAAAACTCCAGGCCCAGACGGTTTTCCTGGGGAATTCTACCAAACATTCAAAGAAGAAATAATACCTATTCTCCTAAAGCTATTTCAAAAAATAGAAACAGAAGGAAAGCTACCAAACTCATTCTATGAGGCTAATATTACCTTGATCCCCAAACCAGGCAAAGACCCCCTCAAAAAGGAGAATTACAGACCGATTTCTCTAATGAATATGGATGCCAAAATCCTCAACAAGATCCTTGCTAATAGAATCCAACAGTACATTAAAAGGATTATCCATCATGACCAAGTGGGATTCATACCTGGGATGCAAGCATGGTTCAACACTCGCAAATCAATCAATGTGATACATCATATCAACAAGAAAAGACTCAAGAACCATATGATCCTCTCAATTGATGCAGAAAAAGCATTTGACAAAATACAGCATCCTTTCCTGATTAAAACCCTTCAGAGTGTAGGAATAGAGGGTACATTTCTCAATCTCATAAAAGCCATCTATGAAAAGCCTACTGCAAGCATTATTCTCAATGGGGAAAAGCTGGAAGCCTTTCCCTTAAGATCAGGAACACGACAAGGATGCCCACTCTCGCCACTATTATTCAACATAGTACTAGAAGTCCTTGCAACAGCAATCAGAAGACAAAAAGGGATCAAAGGTATCCAAATCGGCAAAGAAGAAGTCAAACTGTCTCTCTTTGCAGATGACATGATACTCTATATGGAAAACCCAAAGGAATCCACTCCCAAACTATTAGAAGTTATAGAACAATTCAGTAAGGTGGCAGGATACAAAATCAATGCCCAGAAATCAGTTGCATTTCTATACACGAATAACGAGACTGAAGAAAGAGAAATTAGGGAATCCATCCCATTTACAATAACACCAAAAACCATGCGTTACCTTGGAATTAACTTAACCAGAGACGTAAAGGACCTATATGCTAGAAACTATAGATCACTTTTGAAAGATATTGAGGAAGACATAAAAAGATGGAAAAATATTCCATGCTCATGGATTGGAAGAATTAACATAGTTAAAATGTCCATACTACCCAGAGCAATCTACACTTTCAATGCTATCCCGATCAAAATACCGAGGACATTTTTCAAAGAACTGGAACAAATAGTCCTTAAATTTGTATGGAACCAGAAAAGGCCCCGAATCTCCAAGGAACTGTTGAAAAGGAAAAACAAAGCTGGGGGCATCACAATGCCGGATTTCGAGCTGTACTACAAAGCTGTGATCACAAAGACAGCATGGTACTGGCACAAAAACAGACACATCGACCAATGGAACAGAATAGAGAACCCAGAAATGGACCCTCGGCTCTTTGGGCAACTAATCTTTGATAAAGCAGGAAAAAACATCCGGTGGAAAAAAGACAGTCTCTTCAATAAATGGTGCTGGGAAAATTGGACAGCTACATGCAAAAGAATGAAACTTGACCACTCTCTCACACCATACACAAAAATAAACTCCAAATGGATGAAAGACCTCAATGTGAGACAGGAATCCATCAAAATTCTAGAGGAGAACATAGGCAACAACTTCTATGACATCGGCCAGAGCAACCTTTTTCACGACACATCTCCAAAGGCAAGAGAAATAAAAGATAAAATGAACTTATGGGACTTTATCAGGATAAAGAGCTTCTGCACAGCCAAGGAAACAGTCAAAAAAACTAAGAGACAGCCCACGGAATGGGAGAATATATTTGCAAAGGACACCACAGATAAAGGACTGGTATCCAAGATCTACAAAGAACTTCTCAAACTCAATACACGAGAAACAAATAAACAAATCATAAAATGGGCAGAAGATATGAACAGACACTTTTCCAATGAAGACATACAAATGGCTAACAGACACATGAAAAAATGTTCAAAATCATTAGCCATCAGGGAAATTCAAATCAAAACCACACTGAGATACCACCTTACGCCAGTTAGAATGGCAAAGATAGACAAGGCAAGAAACAACAATTGTTGGAGAGGATGTGGAGAAAGGGGATCCCTCCTACATTGTTGGTGGGAATGCAAGTTGGTACAGCCACTCTGGAAAACAGTGTGGAGGTCCCTTAAAAAGTTAAAAATTGAACTACCCTATGACCCAGCCATTGCACTACTGGGTGTTTACCCCAAAGATACAGACGTAGTAAAGAGAAGGGCCATATGCACCCCAATGTTCATAGCTGCATTGTCCACAATAGCCAAATCATGGAAGGAGCCGAGATGCCCTTCAACAGATGACTGGATTAAGAAGCTGTGGTCCATATATACAATGGAATATTACTCAGCTATCAGAAAGAACGAATTCTCAACATTTGCTGCAACATGGACGGCACTGGAGGAGATAATGCTAAGTGAAATAAGTCAAGCAGAGAAAGACAATTATCATATGATTTCTCTCATCTATGGAACATAAGAACTAGGAGGATCGGTAGGGGAAGAAAGGGATAAAGAAAAGGGGGGTAATCAGAGGGGGGAATGAAACATGAGAGACTATGGACTGTGAGAGGCAAACTGAGGACTTCAGAGGGGAGGGGGTGGGGGAAGGGGATAGCCTGGTGATGGGTAGTAGGGAGGGCACGTATTGCATGGTGCACTGGGTGTTATACGCAACTAATGAAGCATCAACNTTTACATCGGAATCTGGGGATGTACTGTATGGTGATTAACACAATATAATAAAATAAAATAAAATAAAAAATAAATAAATAAATAAAATAAAATAAAATAAAATAAAAAAAAAAAANAAAACCAGTCAAAGATATTATAAGAAAAGAAAACATAGACCAGTATCCCTCATGAAAATATATGTAACAAATCTTACCAAAATATTAGCAATTGAATCCAGCAATATATAAAAAGGGTAATATATTGTCCTGGTTTTTATTCCAGGTATGTAAGATTGTTTTAATATGAGAAAAAAAAAGAGTCAATGTATTTAAGCCTATTAATGGAATAAAGGGGAAAAAATCCTATCATTTCAATAAATACAGAAAAAAAAGCGACAAAATTCAGTGCTGATGATAAAAACATTCAGCACTCTAGTAGAACACTTCCTTAACCCGATAAAGGATGTCTGAAAACCAGCAGAAAACATAGCTAATGGTGAGACACTATACACATTCCCCATAAAATCAGAAACAAGAGCAAGGAAGGCTGCTCTCACTTCTGTTGAATATTGTACTGAAGATCCTAGCCAGTGCAATAAGGCTTGAAAAAGAAAGAAAAGGCATACCCCTAGGGAAGTAAAATGGGCTTTACTCACAAATGACATGATTGTGTATATATAGAATCAAAAAGACTACAAAAATTGCTACCAGAAAGAAGTAAATTAAAGCAAGAGCATCAGAATCAAGTCAATTTATACACACACAAAAATGTTAGTATATACACTATAAATCAATGCAGTTGATCTAGCCACACAATGCAATACTACGCTGCATTAGCATAAAGGAACTACTAAAACACTCAACAGTACACTGGGTCTCAAAAACGATATACTGAAGGGAGGAAGCCACACCCGAAAGATTACATATTGTGTCATTTCATGTATATGTCCATGGAGAATAAGAGGAACTAATCTTTAGGGACAGAAAACAGATCGGTGGTTTGCTGGGGCCGGGGCTTGGGGAGATGGGTTGCAAAGGAGCATGAATGCGTTTTCTAGGGTGATGAAAAAAAGTGTTGTCTATCTTCTTAGCGGTGGTTACATTGATGTATACATTTGTCAAAATTCCCTGACGTGTACACTTGTAATGGGTATATTTTATTGTTTGTAAACTGTAATAGAGGGGTTTTAAGTTAATTGACGTGTAGGTATCATTTCTAAACAAAAATACATGTAATGATATGAACTGCTAATGACTAATTTATTTGAAGCATTTAGAGAGCCGTGTGGACCTACATCTTGCCTTCAGCTTGGCACTTCCCACACTGCTGGGATGAACAGGGGCATCCTGTGTCCTGGGGCCAGTGGCTGGAACACCAGGCAGGAGGGTGGGGGACTAGAGGAAAATAGGAGGAGAATCTGGGCACATGCTTATTCCTTCACGATTAACTCATCATTGCCTGGGTGCCAGCTCCGTGCTATGGAAAATTCCCTCTCTATTCCCCCTAGCCGGCTCCGGTGAGCCCCTCTTTCTGGAAGGGGGATCATATAACCTGGAACTCCAGGCAAACCTCCTCTTCAAGTGGAATAATTTGAATGCAATCTGCCATGTTACCAGTTCAATAACTTGAGTATTACGTACAGTTGTGTTCTTCTGCTGTGTCTGTAGGCTTCTGAGTAATGTTCAGTTGAAATTCATGTGTACAGCCAATATGTGTTTGGTGCCTACTGTGTGCCAGAAACTGGGCTTGTGGCTGGGAATAAAACAGACATGTCCCTACCTTGTTAGAGGACCAACTTGGGGTGCTTCAAAAATTACTGGGTTGAATTCAAAACACTCGATTTTCACCCTGATTCTGCCCTTAATTACTGAGGGACCCTGCACAACTTACGTAACCTCTCAGGGCTTTACTTTTCCCATCTTCCAAATTTTGATTTTAAGAATCTTAAATATTCCAGTAACAATGTCCAGCGTGATAGTTAATACCCACTGCTAATGGGACCATAACTTTTTTGGAGCTTGTCTGTGAGATTTGGCGGGAGGGTTCGGGACAGAAGGCTGTGTACAGAGCTCGTGGCATGGTGACATCATCTCTCCATCCGAGAGTCTTTTCTTTGGCATAATGCTCAGCCTTGGTGGCATATCAGAATCATCTGAGAAGTTGAAAGAATGCCCCATGCCCATGCTGCCCAGTAGACCAGTTAAATCAGAATCTCTACGGGGGATAGGACCCAGGTGTTCATCACTTTTCAACACGCTTAATCATCTACTTATTTATCCCTTGCATGTCTGTGACCCCTCATCCCCTCACCCCTTCGAAGGAAATAGCTCCGTGGGATTTGACACGTGGCATTGAATTTAAGTGTGCCATTTTGGTAGCAGGCCGTGTTGCTGTGTCTTCAACAACCAGTACTGTCATGAGAGCTGAGCCCAAGGCATATCTGAGCCTCTGGGTCAGCCCATATATCTACCACCTCGGAAGGAATTTCAGATTCTCCTTTGTTCATTATTATCAGCATTACTGCCTAATTCATGCATTTATCAGTATTTATCCAGTACCTGCTGTGAGTGGCCCTGTGTCCTGGAGACTCGGTGGAGAGCAAAAATTACAACATGGAGGGAATTGCAGGTGCAAAGTCCCTGTGGCAGAAAGGAGCTGAAAGGTTTGTGTGGTTAGAGCAGGGAGTGCCAGCTGCCTGTAGTGTGAGGAGACTGGTGATAGGGGAAAGGGCCAGACTTCCCTGTGCCTCGTGGGCAGAGCTGGAGCAGCAGAGAGCAAGGGAGGGACTCACCACCCTCCATGCATGGTGACCTTCAGCAATATACTGGCTGTTTTTAAGACCACAATAAACTGACATTATTAGCAAAAGCAATGAGGGCATAATTATGAGTCATTCAGAGGAAGTAACCCAAGGGTGGGCACATTTTATTTGGTTCCCTCCCAGACAAAACTGCAGGCCCCACCCCCGCGGCCAGGTTTGTGCCAGACGCTGTGATAAACACTTTATTCCCCCACTGACTCTCCATTACCAGCCTATGAGATATGAACGATGATTGCCCCTTCCAATGGATAGACACAGAGAGATTAATAAGTTGCCCACAGTCACTTGGTTACTAAGACGTAAAACTAGAAACTGAATGCAGGCAATCTCTTTCTGGATGGCCGGTTAATCAGTAGAGCTGGTGCTGGGACAGGATGGGGCTCTGCTTGTTGCTCGTGTTGAAATGTCTTATCTTTATTCAGCAAAACTGGACAAAATGATGAAGTGCTGAACTGAGGGTAACATGGTCAGATGGCATTTGCACACATAATGGACAGCTGATGAAGATGTCCCTCCCAGGATGCTATATACAGTAGTTGTCCTCCAGTCCGTGAAACCAGAACACAAAAATAAACGAACCAATAGCAGCTAATGGCAATTTCAGGGAAGCTTTAGGTAGGATATAATAGGTATGATGTAACTACGGTCTTTGAGGCTGACTGAATACATTCACTTGATGGATATGCTGTCAGAAAACTGTCCTGCCCCAGAGCAATCCTTAATACTGGACTTGGAAACAGGACTCAAGTTATGACTAAATTCTTATGAAACCAGATGCAAACTGCACATCGTATACTCTCTGGGGTAAGAAACAAGAGTGCTCTGGAAACTATATGGAAAATTCTATGGATATTGTGGTATGATGCATGCTGGCAGCCTACATAAAATTCAGGGGAAAATAGTAAATTGCCAAGAGGCTTGAGCTCATCTGGAAGCACTATCCATGCAACCACCAACGTCAAGTACTAGGCCTTAGCGGTCCGCGATTGCATGAGGTTTGGTACGTGGACCCGTATAAACAAGAGGGACACAGATTCTCTTTTAACTGATACACTTAAATAGTCCAGAGCCAAATCTACATTCGTCGAGTACCTATCCTATATCAAGCAGTACCTCCTTCAATCCTCAAACTAGCTCTGCTACGGGAAGTGAGTCCTCATCCTTAAAGATAAGGAAGTGGAGACCAAGTCAGTCTAAGTAACATGCCAAAGTCTCATAGTAGCCAGGATTTGGGATTTGATCCAAGGTGAACCCACAAAAGGCCCTGAAGAGCCCAAAGCAATCTTGAGAAAGAGCAAGGCAAGAGGCATCACACTCCCTTGATTTCAAAGTATAGTGCAAAGCTATAATAATCCACATAGGATGGTATTGGGATAAATACAAACACACAGATCAATGGAACAGAATACAGAGCCCAGAAAAATGGTCCCACACAGATATGGTCAATGAATTTATGATAAAGGAGCCAAGAATATACAATGAGCAAAGAACAATCTCTTTGATAAACGGTGCTGGGAAGACTAGACAGCCTCATGCAAAAGAATGACACTGGACCACCGTCTTCCACCAAACACAAAAATTAACTCTAAAATGGATTTAAGACTGGAACGTAGGGGTGCCTGGGTGACACAGCGGTTAAGCGTCTGCCTTCGGCTCAGGGCGTGATCCCGGCGTTATGGGATCAAGCTCCACATCAGGCTCTTCCGCTATGAGCCTGCTTCTTCCTCTCCCACTCCCCCTGCTTGTGTTCCCTCTCTTGCTGGCTGTCTCTATCTCTATCGAATAAATAAATAAAATCTTAAAAAAAAAAAGACTGGAACATAAGACCTGAAACTATGAAATTCCTAGAAAAAAAACATAGGTGGTAAGTTCCTTGACATAGGTCTCGGCAATGAATTTTTGAAACACGCCAAAGGTAAAAGCAACAAAAGAAAAAACAAACGGGACTACATCAAAGTAAACAGCTTCTGCACAGCAAGGAGACCATCAATAAAATGAAAAGGCAGCCTACTGAATGGGATGAAATATTTGCAAATCATGTATTTGATAAGAGGTTAGTATCTAGAGTATGTATAACTCAATACCAAAAGACCCAAACAATCCGATTTTTAAAAATGGGCAGATCTGAGTAGATATTTTCCCAAAGAAGACACAGATGACCAACAGGTACATGAAAAGATACTCAACTCTATTATAATCATCTGGGAAATGCAAATGAAAACAACAATGAGATATCACCGCACACCTGTCAGAATGGCTAGTATCAAAAAGACAAGAAATAGGGGCGCCTGGGTGGCACAGCGGTTAAGCGTCTGCCTTCGGCTCAGGGCGTGATCCCAGCGTTCCGGGATCGAGCCCCACGTCAGGCTCCTCTGCTGGGAGCCTGCTTCTTCCTCTCCCACTCCCCCTGCTTGTGTTCCCTCTCTCACTGACTGTCTCTATCTCTGTCAAATAAATCAATAAAATCTTTAAAAAAAAAAAAAAGACAAGAAATAAAAAATGTTGGTGAGGATGTGGAGAAAAAGGAACCCTCATACATTGTTGGTGGGGAAGTAAATTGGTGTAGCCACTGTGGAAAACAATATGGAGGTTTCTCAAAATAAAAATGGAATTACCATATAGCCCAGCAATTCCACTTTTGGGTACTTATTTAAAGAAAGCAAAGACAGTAACTCAAAAAGATATATGCACTCCAGTGTTCACTGCTGCACTATTTACAATAGCCAAAATATGGAAACAAAAGTCCATCAATGGGTGAATGGTCAATAATATTGTCAAAATAGTGTATGGTGACTACACTTACTGCATTGAGCATTGAGTGTATAGAATTGTTGAATCACTGCGTTGCACACCTGAAACTAAGATAACATTGTATATCGACTTTACTTCAATAATAAAAATTAAAAAATAAAAATATGAGGTGTATATATATACCATGGACTATTATTCAGCCATAAAAAAGAGTGAAATCTTACCATTTGTGACAATATGGACAGGCCTTGAGGACATAACTTAAGTGAAATGAGTCAGAGAAAGACAAATACTGTGCAACTTTCTCTTATGGGTGGGAAGAAAAAAAAACCCAAAAAACTCATACATACAGAGAACAGATGGGTGGTTGCCGGAGGAAGAGATGTGAGAAACGGGTGAAGGGGGTCAAAGGTTTAAAAAAAAAAAAAAAAGCCTTTGAGATCTAAAAGACCAAGTAATAAGGGTATTTCGGGCACTGTGATGGAAGGAGGCTTAGAGTAGGTGGGAAGAAATATTTTGGTGCAGGGAGTACCTCTCCCAACGTTATAGATGTTCTTCTCCTGACACCATAAGCCAGATTCCTAAAGGTTCCACTCTTGGGGCTGAAGTCTTGCGCAAAGAAAGAGAAAGTGATGTTCCCAAGGTCACATGGCTTCAAGGAGGGAGGGCGGGCTGGACGACTGCGTTCTGCATTATCACCCGCTCAGTTCTGTTTCAGTTCGGGGCTTGCAGATGATTCCCAGGCACTTCCACAGATCTAGAAAACCATCCAAAAATGAGTGCTTTGCCCCAAAGCTGGTGTTTTCAGCTGCTCCTATAAAAACACGTCAACGAGAGTTTATGCCTGTTGTCCAGGATGCACTGACCAGAGTCTAGAAAGCCTCCTAATTTTTTTGCAGACACAGACGAACGTCTGGTCGTCTGTTGGCAGCCAAACCTCGGATGGGGGTTGAAGTAGCAATATTAAACACGGTCGTCGCTTCCTTCCCTTTCTCGCTGCCACAAATCCTCAGCTGCGGGGCTGTTTCCCCAGACCGTCAGGCAGTCCGTTGAGCCCCGCTGAGGCTGATTTCTTTTGTTCGACAGCTGCAGAACCAGGAGCTGCTGAAGGCAATGATGAAGAAGGCTGAGCTGGAGATCAACGGCAAAGTGATTGAAACAATGAAGAGGCTGGAGGACCCCGTGCAGCGACAGCGTGTCCTGGTGGAACAGGAGAGACAGAAGTACCTGCGCGAAGAGGAGAGGATCGTGAAGAAGCTGTGGTGAGTGCCCAGCACCTGTTGCGTGTTCCTCTGTGTGACCCAGAAAGGGCCCTGTCCTTGCCGAGACACGAGGCCCCTCCTCGGTGCTGCTCTCTCCTGCTCTCTCTCCTGAGCCCCTACTGGGTACACGCTGGAGTTCTGCCCCTTCTGGGCATCCGTGGACCCGTAGCGCCCCTCCATCCAGCCCCAGAAAGTTCACCTGCGCTTGTCTCTTTAAAAACCGGGACACCACACTCCTATGTAGGGCTCGGCAGCACATCCAATTAAAGGAAGCGAATGGCAGGACCCAGTGATACATGGGAAGTCTGCCTTTAATCTCAGTAAATGAAAACTAATAGCCAAAATAACAGTGTTAAAATTATCTTCCTATTATTTGACTGTAGTTAAAAGTGCAGAAGAAGAATGTAATGTGTAAAGTATGTCTGATCCAGGAATGAAAGATATGTCCTTGGATATTATCAATCTTCTGTGAGGTTCTTACTGAAAGCACCTATCAATTCCCACTATTGAAATGAGCAGTTTTATTACTCCCCAGTCAGTAGGGCAGGCCCATCTTTTATGGTAATATATGTTTTGTTATGCAATGAAGATTTATCATAGAATGATTTCACCTTCTAGTATCATGAATAGTCATTTTTCTGGGTTCTCCTACTGCCGGTAATTCGCTTCTTAAATCTCCCCAGTTGGGACTACAAAGAAACAACTTTCCCATTCTTCTCATGAGCAGAAGGTCCAGAAGTCTCCATGATGGAAAGTGTTACTTTCTATCCCCTATTTGATACCTGAGCTTGTATCACTTCAGATGCCAACCCAGCATGTCACATTAAAAATAGAACGTCCCTCTCAGTAGCAGTCCAGAGGGGAAAAGAAAATTAGAGTTCTTATTTTCCTAAAAAAATGGAATTTGACCACTGTTCACCAACCTCTCAAAATCGCTTCCAAAATTTTATGTAGTTCATGCATGTGTAGACAGTTGATCACCCACCATGAGGCGATAAGGCTATTGTTCGTCGGAAATGTTTTTGTGACAGCCCAGTTGTCTAAATCTAGGTGTTCAGAGGTTTCTTGAAAGCTTCTTTAAAAATACATACCCTTTTAAGACTATTTCATCAATTTTCCAATTAATTTACAAAAAAGGAAATTTTCTTCTTTTAAAGATTGTGTTTCTTGAGGAGCTGAGGTAAGTCTTGCTTCTGGCCTAGAAAAAGCATCTTTAGTCTCTATACCAGCCAGGACTAGTAGCCCACCCCAGAGTGAGGTAGGAAGGGGAATGGGGGACGTATGGTGCGGAGGCCACACATGGGTAAGATGTGCACAGGGCAGAGGAGGGATCTAATCTGGGGAAGCCGAACATACGAGAATGTGTACGGCACAAAGCAGGTGACTGACAGGTGCCAGGTGAACCTAGACAAAGGAGAGATTCCTCTGGGCCCCCAGGATCAAGAGGACTTAACCTGAAATAAGTTATTTTCATGTGCCCCCAGGCCCAGGGCAGTGCCATTTTTATAGTGGGGTTTCAAATGGTTTGTTAAACTGAACCAAGATGGCCTGGAGGATAGGTGGGGTTCCGTCAGTGCGGGCTGGTGGCGGTGGGGGGGGCTCCCGGGCAGAGGAGCCTGTGAAGCAGCAGGTCTCAGGAGAAGGAAGGCGCAAGGTGTCCTTGGAGAATTGCGGGTCTCCCACTGTGGCAGGAGAGTGGGTGCAAGATGCTAGATCATGTCTCATATCTGGGTAACGCCATTCCCGCTTGCTTGGTGACTGCCCATATCTGAGACCACACTCAGCCTGGCATGCCTGCTTGACGTCTGTGGGGCCTGTGTTGACCGAGATTGGAAGATCACGTGACAGAAACCAGGATCCCGGGCTTTTCATGAAAGCTCATAGGTCCAAGCCCAGATTCAGAACTTGTCTGGATGGAGCCGGAGAATGTGCATTTTACAGAGCTACAGGGGACATCCTGAAGTGTCTTCACATTTGACAGTTTTTTTAATCAAGGACGTAGTGAAGTCAGAGCTGTGTTTCAGAAAGGTCCCTCTGGTGATCACGTGCGGGGCTGATGGAGGGGGAAGCATCGCTGTCGGGGAAGCCATATTGGAAGCATAGTAACAGTTCAGTCAAAAATCAGTAAGGCCTGAATCAAGGAGTAGAAATAGGAATGGGAAGAAAAATCAAATGCAATGGACTGATTAGAGGCATCAGAGTAGCGATGGAGAGCGGATTACAAAAGACAGCCGGAAAGTTCAACTCTGGAACATTAAGAAAACAATGATCTCCTCTCCCTCCCTTCCCTTCCCCTGCTCTTCTCCTTACACACACACAGGAAAATACGTTCCCTTGGGTGTCATATTAGGATAAGTTACTGGTGAGCCATTCAGATGGCAGAGAAATGAAATTTGGGTCTAGAACTGTGGAGAGAAATTGAATCAAGATCATTCCTCTTTAGTGGGTTTCCATTTGGAAATAATAATTGGGCTTCTACTAATAGATGAAAAATATTTGGACAAATTGATGCTTCTTTTTAACTAAGGTAGAAGGGAAAGCAGCTAACACAAATAGAGCAGATTTACATAATAGACCACAGCATCTGTGAACATCTGGCATTCCTTTGAGCAGAGTTCACATCTCAAGTCATATTGATTATGTAATATTGAAAATTCGTCTTCAGCGTTCATTTTAGCTCGCTGATCTCTGTTACACTGTGAATGAACAAATTTATCCGACTGCTTTCTAAAAGATATCATAAGCGAATGAAGAGAAGTGACATTGTTGTGTACAATCATATCAATACACTTTTGTGTATGTTCCTTGATCAACAAAGGCAAAGCTGTGACATTTAAGGGTCTCCTGTATGCAGACTTCTGAAATCCAAGAGGCACACTGTGTAGGAGAGATTAAAATAGAATTTTAGGCAGGCTGACTTGGGGTCAGATGATAGCTCCTAGGAGTATTAATTGCAGCCTGGCAGGCTTGTGGGCTGTTAACGGAACCGTGATAACATTTGGATCTTAACTCTTCCCTCAAAGCTTGGAAGGACTGGACAGTGTGTCCTGTCTGCACACTAAAATGTTTCAGTTTGGTGATGAAATGGAAAATAACTTTTCCACACATAGGTGCCGTATTTAGAGTGCTTTTGAGGGACAGCACATGTTGCCTCCTCAGGGATGTGGTAGCTGTAAGAAGTTTCCCATGGGTGGGTCCACAGAACAGTGGCTACCTTTCCATAGTTCACAGATGAGGACAGGGAGTCGATGAGGCTTTCCCTTTTGGTTTTGAAGTTGTGTCATTTCATCTGAAGGGATCACAGGCAGATTGGGTCTATTTTCCATAACGGAATGAAGGACGTCACCAGAAACCCCATCCCACTTCTCTACAGCAGATGAATTTGGTGCTTGCCCCATGGTCCTTGTGAAACACACCTGGCATCCTGCCTGAATCCCTGCCATGGTGTTTGTGCCATCCGCAACTCCGTCTGCGCACCCACTTAGGGGGAAGGGTCTGGGAAGGCCATCTTTTTGCAGACCCCCTGTGTCCTCTCTCTCTCCCCCGCCTGCTCTAAGCCCTGTACGCAGGCAGGTGGAATGCTGGTCACCTGCTGCCACCTAGTGGTTCTTCCCCTCTCAACATCCTTTTCCTCCACGTTCTTTAACAGAGGTTTTCTGTTGTCAGATTTACAGGCAAATGGAAGTGATACAAACATGTGTTTAGGATGCGGCTATTAACGTGCCCGGGGGACAGGATGTTGTCGGTTTGTTTGGTTCGTTGGTTTGCATTTTGAAGCGAAGATCTTAATTTAGTTCTGTTGGAACTCTATCCCCTGGTACCTTAGGGGATGTGTGTGTATATGTGTCTGTGTGTGCGTGCGTGTGTGTGTGTGTGTGTTTCTCTCACACCCTCTCTCTTACACACACATAAACACCAGAAATCAGATCTGTGATCATTTTTCCTCTGTAGCTTAGAGCGAAAAGTCAGTCCTTATTGATGAGATCGTCAGTGTAAGGTTCTCGATCAGGGGCAAGTTTACTTCCCTCCCCTCCCCTCCTCTCCCTTCCCCCAGGGAGACAGCCTTATTTGTCACAGGCTCAGGGAGGGGGGGTTGCTACTAGCATCTAGTGGTTAGAGGGCAGAGGTGCTGCTGGACACCCTGCAATGTACAGGACAGGCCCCTACAAGAAAGAATTATCCAGGGGTGCCTGGGTGGCACAGCGGTTAAGCGTCTGCCTTCAGCTCAGGGCATGATCCCGGCGTTATGGGATCGAGCCCCACATCAGGCTCGTCCGCTATGAGCCTGCTTCTTCCTCTCCCACTCCCCCTGCTTGTGTTCCCTCTCTCGCTGGCTGTCTCTATCTCTGCCGAACAAAATAAATAAAAAATAAAATAAAAAGTTTAAAAAAAAAAAAAGAATTATCCAGCTCAAAATATCAAGTTCCAAGTTGAGAAGGCTGACTAAACCCATCGGGACCCCTCCTTTTGCCTCGCTATGGTGCACACACTCGATCCCCTTTGTCACATTACAAAGTGCACACACCCCTCCCTTACTTGGCATCAGCATCCCCCCTGAAAATAAAGAATGGGTCCTTTGTCAGCCAGCCACCGTCTTCTCTCTGGCCAACCAGGGCATCCCCATGAACAACTTCCTTGCACCTGCCTTACACCTCAGCAGACTATTTAAGCCAAACCACGCTACTCTTGTGAGCTGCCATCTTAGCGGAAGGCCGGGGGGGCTGGGACGAGCCCTTTGCTGTCCTTTTTGAGGACCTCGGTGTTCACCCCCATCTGCCGGTCTGCTCCTCCCCTCCCCCCCCCCCACAGTGAGCTGGAAGACTTTGTTGAAGACTTGAAGAAGGACTCCACATCAGCCAGCCGAGTGGTCACTCTAAAAGACGTGGAAGACGGGGCTTTCCTCCTGCGACAAGTGGGAGAAGCTGTAGCTACCCTGAAAGGTGAGCCTCCTCCTTGAAGGGAGAAATCCGAAGCCTGTCTCCTGGGGTGTTTAGACATCTGTCCAGGAGAGAAGGATTCGTTCATTCATGCATGTGTGCGTGCGAGTGGTCATCAAGCACCTGCGTGTGCCAGGCGCTGTTCCAGGCACTTGGGCTGCGTCACTGAGCGAAATAGGCAAATACCCCTGTGTTCTTGGGGCTTCTATTTTAGTGGGTGCAGTGGGATCTAGGACTAAGGGATTCTAGTGACAGTTTCTCTCCACTGGGCTCTTTCAGTGTGCCAGGGCACCCGTGCCAAATTCATTACAAATGACCTCAAGGGACAGTTGCCTTTATCCCAAATATAGAGACAGGAAATGAGGCGCAGAGGACCTCCGCCCTTGCCCGAGGCCACCTGGAGCCCAGCTCTGTCTGACAGGCATCTGCCTCCTGAAGACGTGCACGGTGGCCGACGAACCCCCGCGTCCAGCCCTATCCAGTGCGCATGCGGGGTGGGGCTCCCTGTTCTGCTTTTTCTCCTACAACTCACCCTCTGCTCTTGGCTTGCAGGAGAATTTCCAACCCTACAAAACAAGATGCGAGCCATCTTGCGGATAGAGGTGGAGGCCGTGCGGTTTCTGAAGGAGGAGCCCCACAGGCTGGACAGTCTGCTCCAGAGGGTGCGGGGCATGACCGACACCTTGACCATGTTGCGGAGGTAACCGTGCCTCCCCGGGGAGGGGGGGACGTCCCGAAGGGAGGCAGCGACTCCTCCCACCCCAAATACTCTGCAGTATGACCGGAGGTCCCGAGTCTTCAGCTCGGACCGGCTGCGTTTGGCACAGCCTTAGTTAACATTAGTAAACCTAGTAAGACATTAAAAAAAAAAATCATTTGAAGCTGGTTCTTTAAAGGTGAAGAATGGATCATGATATTTTACTAGCCTCCTTCCATCCAGGAGCACAGATGCCTTCAGGTAGAAGCAGAGACGCGCACCAAAGTTCAAGAGAGGGTGTCAGAGGCGAGGCGCTGCCTAACTCGAGGCGGGGGCGGGCAGGTGGGAGGAGAGGTTTAGAACTGGAAGTCACTTTCATGAAGATGACTAGTGGCCGTGGAAGAAAGGGCACAGTAGCATGAGACAGAAAAGGGGGAACAGATCCTTGGGGACCCTCAGGGATCGAAGGAACAGTGTCGGTAAAAGAAACAGAAGGGAGTAGCAGAGCAGAGTCACCAAATGCAATTGTCTTTTTTCAAATCAAAAAAGAGAGAACATTTTAATAAGAACACGAGGCACCGATTAAAGATTATCGGTCAAGTTTGACACCGTCTGACATATAACTACATTGACCCTAACAATAGCCCCCGAGGACGGCATTAGAAGGCGTTCTCATCCTCCTGTCCTCGTCCTCATCGTTATTAGATTCCATAGAAAACTGTCTGAGGCTCAGAAAGGTAAGGTTCCCCACATCATAGCTAGAACATGGCTGGACTGATGACATTCAAGCACAGGTCTGTCTGACCCCAAAACCACGTCCTTTCCACTGCACCATGGGTGGAAATAGACAAATAGCTTCAAATGACCCCAAAAACCAGAGGAAGATGAGGACCAGCCCAGCTGCTAGATTTGAAGTCACTGTTGACCTGCAGAAAGGCTTGGCCGAGTCCAGGTCGGGAGGCTGGGTGACATAAAGCACATGGACAAGGAAATAGAATACACTTGACCCTTGAACAACTCGGGTTTGAACTGCACGGGTCCGCTTGTGTAAGAATTTTTTTCGATGAATACAGGGCAGTACTGTAAATGTGTTTTCTTGTGATTTTCTCAGTATTTTTTCTCTCTTTATTGTAAGAATACAGTGATAACATACAAAATATATGTAAATGAACTGTTTATGATTTAGGTAAGGCTTCTGGTCAACAATAGGCTATTAAGTTTTTTTGAGGGGTCACTGTGTCGGGGGTCAGGACCCCTCACCCTCCACACTGTTCAAAGGTCAGCTGTATGAGCTGCCCTCCCCAGGGCTTCGACAGTAGAAGGAGAAGAGCGTGGAGGGCTCGGGAAGCTTTGGGCGTTGGAACTGAGTATCTCTGAGGGCTGTCCAGCCAGGACTGGGTACAGGAGTTATTGTTAGTGTCATATGTGCCACCGTCATGCAGATAGTGACGGAATGGCGTCTGGCTGGGCATGACGGTGCTAGTGGAAAGGGAGAGACAGACCATCTCTTGAGGGAAGGACTGAGAAAGCAGCTACTAGAGACAGCCAGGAGGCAATCGGAGGGCATTAGGAAGTTGCTATGGAAACTCTCAACCCTGAGCTGCTACTCCGGGTTTTGAAATGTCTTAATTTTGCAACAGCAGCTTGCCTGGCTTGGGGATGACACAGCGTTCAAGGCCATGCCATGAAAATAAAATACAAACTACCCATTTTAAGAGTTAATGCTGCTGTGCCTGGTTTCTCCCAGACGTGTCACCGACGGGCTCTTGAAGGGTGCAGATGCCGCCCAGGCCGCTCAGTATGTGGCCATGGAGAAGGCCACGGCCGCCGAAGTCCTGAAGAGCCAGGAGGAGGCACCCCACGCCTCGGGCCAGCCCCTCCACGCGGCAGGAGTCCCCGGCGATGTGAAGTCGGAAGTGGTGCCCTTGACCGTTCACCACGCACAGAGCTCCTCTGTGGTCGTCCAGCCCTCCCAGCTCTCCGCTGCCCTGCTGAACCCTGCCCAGCACCTGCCTGCCGGGACCGGTCCTCACCCAGCCAGCCCTCCAGCCGCCGCACAGGAGGGGAGCTCCACGCTGTCGCCCGCTCAGGCCCCGCAGTCCCCACAGACACCCATGAACGGTTCCACCATGCAGAGTTTGTTCATCGAGGAAATCCACAGCGTGAGCGCCAAGAACAGGGCGGTGTCTATCGAGGTACGGTCCTATTTCCATTTCTCATAGCCGCATAAGGGAATAACACATGGTCCTTTCCTTGAGGAGTTTATCGTCTGGTTGTAAAGATAATACATATATGTGTACGTGTATCAAAGATAGATTTTTGTCAAATATTTATATGATTATATCAAAGATAGATTTTTTAGCCCTATAAATGGGTTTCAGTGGCCAGATTAAGAGAAAAGTCATCAGATTTCAAGAAGGGTAGGAGGTGAGGCCCTGGTGTGCTGGGAAGTGTTTAACCACGCCCTGATTTGTAGAATTTGCCCATTTCTGTGGTGTGTTTTCTCACCATCACCAATGTCAAGTTACAGCAGGATGTCAGGGAATGTACAATTGGGGAGAACTGTGAGTCAGCTCCCCCCAGCCAGCACGTGCCAGCCCCGGCTTACCACTGGTGAATGCAGGCCTGAAGAGGGTTTGCCAGTGGTCTCGAAAAATCAGTAGACTCTGGGCGAGCGGAGCAGGGTGGTGAGGGCAGGCTGGGACGGAGGCACGCTGGAGCGAAGAGAGCCACGAGTAAACCTGTTTAATGGGAACAAGACCGAGGAGCTGAGGCTGGCAACACAGGCTGAAGCCAGATTTAGAGGAGATTGCCAAGCATCCGAGATGTCTCAGGGTCCTGGGGTGGCCTTCCAAAAAATACTGCTGCTTGGCCCGGCCATAAAAAAAATAGCTTCAGAAAAGCACTCTGAAACAATGTACAGAATGCATTAAGGTGTGTGTCTAGAATTAAGGGAGTGGGATGGGAAGTAATTAGCATAGTCTTGGGATGAAAGGCAGAGGCAGTCAAAATGGAAAGAGAGGGGCGCCTGGGTGGCGCAGTCGTTAAGCGTCTGCCTTCGGCTCAGGGCGTGATCCCAGAGTCGTGGGATCAAGCCCCACATCAGGCTCCTCTGCTAGGAGCCTGCTTCTTCCTCTCCCACTCCCCCTGCTTGTGTTCCCTCTCTCGCTGGCTGTCTCTATCTCTATCAAATAAATAAATAAAATCTTTAATCAAAAAATGGAAAGAGAAAACTAGGTCCTAACATCACAGAACAGAAAACAGGCCATGTTTTTAAAGATTCTTTTTATCAAGAGCTGGTGTCAGTGCCTGAGTTGCAATGCTTCCTCCTTCCTTTGCCCCATGTGTCCTCCACTCCTTAGCCCAGACCCTGGTCCTGACCGTCCTGTCTCTCTCGCACATCCGCAGTGGGTAATTCAGGTCTCAAGAGAAAAATAACCTCTTCAAACTGCCATGGCCACGGTCATGGCAGCCGGGCCTCTGAACCCTACCTGGCTTCTGCCCACCCCCAAGTCAGTGGCTGTGGCCCTGATCCAAGCCAGCCGCTCACAAAATGCATCTCACAGGAGGGGTGAAATGTGATTGCGGGGCAGGGGTGCAGCCTGAAAACACGTTTCCTCCCGAGGAGGAGTGGATCTGCCCCTTCAGACATGTCTGTATGGAAATGATGTCAGTAGGACGACTCGTTCATGTAACAAGTATCTGTTGAGAACCCACTGAGCGTAGTTACCGTTGGTATGCGTGTACTGTAAGTTTCAATTTATAAGTCATCTCTAAAAATGCCCTGATCCGCAGAAAGTCAGGCCTGGGACTTTCTGTCTAACCCGCTGCTGACGAATGAGGGGAGCTTCCTTCACACCCAGTATCTGAGCCCCGCTGTGCTCCGGGTCCGTACAGGCTCCGGGGCAGGCAGTGAACCGAAGGGACAAAGTCCGTGCTTTCAAGGAACGTACGCGCTTATAGGGAGAGACGAGAACCAGTGTACGCCAGGGGATAATAAATGCCAGGGAGGACAGAGGAAGCAGGGAGGAGCTGATAAGGATGGTGATGGTGGAGACTGTTGTTTACATGGAGTGAGTCTTGGGCGAATCCTCATCTCCCTGCGCCCCAGCGTCTCCTGTGTAAAGTGCGCTAATGAAGCGATCTCCTCGGTCTCCTCCCCTTCTTACGTTGTGGGGTTCTAGTAATCCCAGTGCAACTTCTCCTCTGCCCATCTGGAATGATGCCTGTGCCGCCCCAAAATCACAGGAAAATGTCCTTTTCAAAAATGTACGGGTATTTAAAAATGCATTTCACGTATTTCCCCCTACTGTAGAGCTTGACGGAGCTTAGAGGTCATTGAAATAACCCCCATTTTATACATAAGAATGTTTGACCCCATATAACAATTCTTAGGCAGACATGGAATGGAGGTCTAGGAATCTTTGTTCCCAATGAGTGTTTTGGTTTTTGTTGCTGTCCGTTTGCACATCTCCTCTGCGATGAAAACTCAGTTTCAAGAACAGAAACTTGGTTATGGGATGAGTACTTTTGAAACCATATCCCTGTGTCCTTTTTATTACTATGGAAAGGTAGCATAAGTGCTCAGTAATCGGTTAACGAGTGAATTCGGGTTTTTGAGCTCGCTTCTCTGTGAATGAATGTCAGTCACTTGGGCTTAAGTGGCAGAGAGCACAGAGGCAGGTTCGTCTGAGGTACAAAAATGGCCCTCAGCACGGATGCCAGAGCATTATTTTATCAACATTTTACCTGTGTCACACTTACCCCTATACCAACATGAAATCTCTAATGAGCTCTCCCTCTGGTGGCTAAACTTTCTTCACTTGCGATTTTCCTGCAGAAAGCAGAAAGGAAATGGGAAGAGAAGAGGCAAAACCTGGACCACTATAATGGGAAAGAGTTTGAGAAGCTGCTAGAAGAAGCTCAGGCCAATATCATGAAGTCAATTCCAAACCTGGAGATGCCACCAGCCATGGGCCCACAACCAAAGGGCGATGCCCCAGGAGACAAGCTAGAACTTTCAGGTGAGGTGCTCCCAGAGCTGGGCGGGCCGGCTGCTGAAGCACGTACTGGCCAACAGGCCCAATCTCTCACTTCTTGGGAATTTTATAAAATTGTGAAATTGGAAGAATGAATCCTCAGGTATCGCTAGATTCTCATTCCCACTTTTTAACCACAACCACCCAGGGAAACTGTGTTCTGCATGAGGGTACTAGAATAGTGCCCAGTAAGGTAAAATTTAGATCCCTAGCTTCTACATTTCCTATGAATTTATGACACTTCACAGCACCAGCTGGGAGAATAAGAGGGCCGCATTTAAAGTAAGAGCTTTTCATATGCTGCGGGAGGAAAATGCCAGCCTTTATGAGCTCCCAAGGGGATATTAGATCATAACGCGAAATTGCATTTTTTAAATCAAAATTATTAGGTTGTATATTGAACCAACTAAACTATGGAAGTTAAGCATCAACGTGTCACTAACAACATAAAATAACTGTTAGAAAACCCAGCCTACTCAATCTGCAACCAACAAGCCCCATGCCTTACTCTGATTTCAGAGCTGTGTACAAAGACACGATTATACTTGCAGCCCAGGGTCTCAGAGCCACGTTCAATGATGCCTGGTCCAGGAACTAAAATTAATTTGCAAAGGAATCGCCATCCTGACTTGCATGCCCAGGAACATGAAAGTAGATACAGTTTATAACCACTGACCTCCTTCCCCAAAGCTTCTCTAAAATTCCACTCACAGAAACTCTCCCATCAGTCTGTGCTAAGTTTTTCACCTCCTTTCCCCACCTGCCAGCTGTGTGAGGCCTGTTGAGGGACCCTGGAGGGTGAGGCAGCACATGCCCGGGAACGAAGGGGCCCGGGAGGGGCGGCTCTGCTCTCCCCAAGATGGCTTTTCTCCCAGAGTTCCCATGACGAATTTCTCACAGCTTAGGATCTACCCCCTTCTATTTCTCTCTGGCCTCATTTGGCTCCTTCCATGATTAATTTTGTCAGAGAGTCCCTGGGTGTTTTAGACTCACAAGTAAATTATAAAAAACAGTTATAAGTTGGAACTGTTCCTTCTCCATGATTATAAAAGCAAAAATAATAACACGACATTTTGTTAACTTACCGCATTTGGGCTTTTTATTCCTTCAAATTAAAAAAAAAATTGCCTGAAGTAGTTTTAAAAAATTAGTCCCCGAAGTATTTTTCACTCAGTTAAAATGTTCTTGTTGTTCTCTTTATTTTAATTTTATTTTTAAGTAAACTCTACACCCAGCATGGGGCTTGAACTCACGACCCTGGGATCACAAGTCACACGCTCCGTTGACGGAGCCAGCCAGATGCCCTTGGTTTTTATTTTTTTTAACACACGGCCTCGTTTCTTATCAGAAAGAGTCCACTAATGTGCAGACTACGAGAAACGCATAAGGGTACAAGCCGTTACCTGCAAACGTTGGTTTCTATCACTTTTACTTACTCGGCATGGATTTTTTATTTGTGTTTACTACTGAGGTAAAATTCTACGCTGAGGGTTTAAAAGAAAAAACTTTCTGTATTTCCTCTTGTGCACACCGACTACTTCGATAATGGGAACGAACCGCTAACTCGCTCCTGCACAGCATTGGAAAGTTTTAGGGATTGTAGCCTCATTCCGTGTCAAGGACAAATTACTCGCAGAGCTGTGTGTTACAAAGACCAAGGAAGACTTGATTCAAGACCACTGCAGCAGGGGGAGAGAAACTGAACTCAACTCTGAAGGCAGCATATCAAGGCTAGGGAGATTCTTGCTAAAGGCAGGCCGAGGGCTTGGATGTCCAAGGCAGGGAATGCGGAACCAGATCAGATGTCAAGAACAGGGGGTTCTTGCTAAATTGACTTAGTAGAATTCTTTGCTAAAACTGGGCTGAGCCGACCAAGGACAAAGCCTAGTGGAGAAGAGGGCTCGGAGGAGCCTCACCAAATCTGGTCAAAGAGGCAGTCTTTGTCATTACACAGGAGAGGAGACCTGGGCCCACCCCCAGGGCCCATCAGCCTGGGCTAGCCCCTGGAGGGGCCCACAAAGCTGCTGAAGCCATCCCCAGGCTGGGCTGCTGGCTTAGGAACCAGCCAGGTGGCCCAGGGCTGCTTGGGCCTTGCCACCTTGCACCCTTATGCATGAGGCTAGAGCCGTCCATGACGCGTAATCGTGGGCATTTCACCCCGATGATTTACCCACCTTCTATTTACAATCTTAAGTAGAAACTCCTCAAACAGCTCTGACTAGGTTGCTCAGAAGAGAGCAACACATTCCAGGGAGGGCACCGTGTTTCTAGAGAGAGCTGGGGCAAAGCCCGCTTGCGAGGGCTGACCGCGTAGTTCTGGTTCTCCCGCTTTAGTGAGCTCTCAGATTGAGTGCTGGTGAAGGGCAGAGGTGAGGAATATTGACTGAGAAAGGCAGGAATGGGGCCGACTGTTTAAATTTTATTAAGTGCCTTTTGGGGGCAGTTTTCTGGAGAACGCTAAGCAGATATCTGCATTTTCTGACCTTTGGCGTCCATCTTTATACCTCTGTAGTTCTGTTTACGGCCTCCTTTCATTAGCAGAGAACACTGTCCAACCACACAACCGTGACCAAAAATCCACTTTCTCACTGACTTTGTTTCCTGTTCCATCTGCCTCCTGCTTGCCTTTTGGCCCTTCAGTGGCCAGATTCTCGTAGCGTCCACTGGTCTGGCCCCTCCTGCTCACACTGTCTTTCAGACTTGAGGGATGGAGGCTTTAGAGGCTGTGCACGGGGCTCTAGATTGGTATTTTTTTTTAAGATTTTATTTATTTTGGAGATGGGGGGGTAGGGAGAGCAGAGGAAAAGGGACAAATAGACTCCACACTGAGTGCAGAGCTCACCGTGCAGCTCGATCCCACGACCCTGAGATCATGACCTGAGCCGAAACCAAGAGTCAGCCACTTAACCGACTGAGCCACCCAGGTGCCCCTGGACTTGTCTTTAGGCTCCAGTATTTCATCTCTCCAAGTAATACCCAGATTTTTTGTTGACTAAGGATAGCTCATACTTGCATTTACAATAAGCCAGTATGCACTACTCCAAATGCTTCCCGTATATTAAGTTATTTCATCCTCACAGCACCCCAGTGGAGAAGATTATAATGATACCCATTGAACAGATGAGAAAACTGAGGCAGAGAGAAGTTAGTTAACTTGTGCAGGATCTTTCTGAGATTTCACGTCAGTCAGGCTTTAGGGTCTATACCTTTAATCGTCACCATAGGGAGAGACTAGACAAATGTTTAAGTCAGAGTGCATCGAATTTCTAGAAATACACTGTTCTGGACATTATCTTGCAAAGATTACTTTCCAATGACACACTGTTTTCCAGAAGACTCTCCAAATTCAGAACAAGACTTGGACAAGCTGGGGGGTAAGTCCCCACCTCCTCCTCCCCCGCCCCCTCGGCGGAGCTACCTGCCAGGATCAGGGCTCACCACCACGAGGTCCGGCGATGTGGTCTACACCAGCAGGAAGGAGAACACCACCGCTAAGGTCTGATGGGTTAAGCACTGGTAAACTGGTCTCTGGGTTCAAATGATACCCTTAGACAAGGTTCTATGTCTTCTCCTTTAGAACCCAACAGGTAGTAAGGCAGAGGAGGAGAGACTTGACTAAGCTAAATCACAGGAAGGCCCCACAGATGGGAAAATGTCAACCGGTGTTATTGGACTAGACTCAGCAGCTCGAGCTTTATCCTTACTTGACTTTCAGCTGCAACAATGTAAAGTGCAAATCACAAGCTACTTCCTCAGCAAGACGGCATAAGATTGAAAATGGGGGGCGGGGGGAGGAAGCTAGAGAAAGACCATCTTAACAAAGTTACATGAGCTAACACAGTTGTGAGAGGCTGTCCAGAAAGACGTTCAACGGGTTTTAGTTTCCACTTCACTTGTCAAGTTTTGTCTTTTGTGCTATGTGAAATACGATTTCGAGGAGACATAGTACGGGCGGGCCTTTCTTAAAGGCACTGACTGTTGAGTAGTTACAATTTTATGAAAAATCTTCAATCCCTTCACCAGAATGACAGCTTGTACAAACAAAAAACCCAAACTAAACGTAAGGGGCTGTTACCGTCTTTGAACTCGAGTTGAAGAGGTAGGTGGCCAGCACGCCAGACAGTAAGGGATCGTGTGTTCTCGTGATCTGGCCCTCTTTTTTGCCAGCACCCGCAGGGGTTAAGCCACTCTCTGTGATCTGAATCTTCCACAGGCAAGCAGTGAAGATGCTGGACCAAGCCCCCAGGCTAGAGCCACAAAATATCCAACGGAGGAGCCTGCTTCTGCCTGGACCCCACCCCCACCACCAGTCACTACCTCCTCCTCGAAGGACGAGGAGGAAGAAGAGGAAGGAGACAAAATAATGGCAGAACTCCAGGTACGTGGCTGAGGTGACGGACTGTGGCTCCTTGCCTCCCTCTCTAGGGCTCTCTGGCCGTGTCTCTCACAGAGTCATTAGCTAAAGAGAGCTGGCAAGGAGTCTTGGGACTTAGGCCCCAAAAGCTGCATCTTCTGGCCTTGGCTTCCACTTTTCCAAGATGGTGCTGAGGTAGGCTCTCAGGGTACCTCACAACGTGTGTAAGGAATGGTCATTTCACAGAACAGCTCGGGAAGTTCATACAGAAAATCAGTTGCAAGTTTTCCTAGCTCTGGCTGACAGGATTTACTTTCCTTGCTTTCATTCTTAATAGTCGGCTTCATTTCAAAAGCAATTAAGACAGGGATCAGAAATACCAGCCATTGGCTTGTCTTCATAAGGACTGGCCAAGGCCCACTTCAGGTGCGGTCCCGTCCTTTGGTTGGAATACTTAGAATGGCTGCCCTTAGGCCTCTGCCCTGCATACCAGGCTGCCATTCGGTGTCAGCATCATCTTTTCAAATATTCTGACAAGGTGAATGATTCCGTTTCCCATTTTCTTTGGCCTGTTTGAGAAATGATAGTTTATTTATTAGCTTTGGATTTTTATTTTTTAACTAATTGACACAGTCCATTCATAGGATTAAGGATGGGGTAAAGAAACTATACTCAAAGCTTATCCCGCATTCAAATCATGGCTATGAATCTACCATTGGGTGTACGTTCTAAGAATTTCTCTAACCAGAGACATACGCACAATTCCCAGACCACAGTCTGTTCATAGACTATTTTATTTTGACGCATACCTATTGTGGGGATTTTTTTTTTCCCTTTGAATGGTCAGATGGTCAGACCACAACCACACAGGGCTCCAAACCATGCTGCCCGTTCACTAGTATACTCGTCATTCTGTGCAGCCCCACGATCTGCTCTGTTCACATGGAGTCAAGAGAACTTGCAAACTGTCATTTCTACCACGGCCGTTCTGTTTTGCCTTCCTTGGTGATAACTGCCAAAATTGGGCTGTTTGGATTTACAGGGCTGCTGGTTTGATCTGTCAATGTGTGTGAGCCCTTCCGAGCCTCACTAAAACTCCAGACTGGCCTGGGACATCCCTCCCGCCAATCAGCTTGCAGGCAGGGTTTCAGAATGGTTAGAGAGCATCATTCCTAGGGAACGTAGATTGTTCGGGTGAGTGACGCGTACAAACAGTTAAGAGGGTGGAGGTGTCCGTCACTCCGCGACCCGGTGAGGACCCCCTGGCTGAGGACACTGGCGTTGACAGGCCTGCTTGTTGTTGGGGGTTTGGGGCTTGGCCGAAGATGTGTAGGCATGTTCTGAGACCATTCATGGTCGCATCTGCCGCAAAGCAGGGTATGAATTGATCGCGGCCCAGTTTGGTTCAAGTGGGTGACAAAGCACTAGATGATTTTAAATCCATGTGAGGTGAACAGTCACTACTAATCCAAGAAGCAGCGACTTTTAGGCTCGTGAATAATCCTGCACTAGCCCCCGAACAGAAGTCGTGTGTTTGCTCCAGCCGCTTAGAGCTCACAGCTTGAGAGCATTTCCCTCCACGGAGGCCTACAGATCGCGGATGCTTTCTTTGACTGCAAGATTTCGAGGCTGGAGTATTTGGCCCACTGTATTACTGGTGGTTAGGTAATACTGGTGAATACGTGCTCTAAGCCTAACTTAGGCAAAGCCAGGCAGCCCTCCTGCTGGGGAGGGGGGCAGGGACCCTACCTGCTGCCTCAGAAGGTCACCCATGGGCTCTTGATGCCCTTGAGGCAGGACAAGGAGCAGGTGCGGCCTCCTACATGAAACTGGGTCACCCTGCCTGTTCCAGGGTACCAGGCATCGGAAGAAGCCACAGGCTCCAAAGTCCAGGGTCTGACAGCCCAGCGGAGATGGCGAGTGGCCTTAGTGGGCGTCTCCAGAGCCGGCAAGGACTGGAGTGTCTAAGGGACTGCAAGGGGGAGCCAACACTGCAGGCACGGGGAGCAGGTGGCGTAGGGGAGAGCAGGCCGGGAAGGCCCCAGGCACTGGCTTCATTCGTATTTTAGGACCGTTCTGAAATAGACAACTTGGCGTGGGCATGGGTTATTCTTTCTGCCTACAGAGTTCTTTCCAAAGGACCATATTTGACATTAAGAAAATATGAGGCAATTATTTGGGATTTTTTCATTTAAATAACTCTTCTTTAATCCCAGCTGTGCATGCGAATTATTTGGGGGAGTTTAAAAAAAAAGAAAAAAATGCCTCTGAATGAATTCCAAATGACTTATTCTCTGGGTGACACCTGGGTAACAAAATAGTTTTTTAACGAGGTGACATGTAGTTGAGTTGAGACCCACTGATTCCAAGAAGGCGAACGCTGGGGTTCTTCATCTTTCTTGCTTTCACGATCGTATTGTCCCTCCACTCTGCCCCAGAGACACAGCCTGTGCTTTCTGGCCGCCTGAGAACTGGCCTTCCTCACCCCCTGTTCACGTGAGCCGACGCAGGCTCCTAGAACCCAAATGAAGAGTTTTCAGGCCAGGGCTGGAGGCTCAGGCAGCCCCGAGGCCGCTCCGGATCCCCCAGGTGCTAAAGGGCATCATCGCTTTATTCTAAATGCGCTTCAGAACCCCTCGGAGTACGGGGTCCCTGTTACTACCAGGACGGTGAACCAGGGTGAGGATTACTTCTGTTCTAAGAGTCAAAGGTTTGAAATATCCTGGGCCCTCATTTCTCTGACCTCAAGAAAGTTGGTAAAAAGAAAAGAAAATGACCACGAAAAAAGAAAGATAGCTTCTTGTCTTAATTCATTTACATATTCAACATTTTTTAAAGGTCAACACAAGAAGCCCTACTAAGTGCAAATCAGGTTCTGGAAGAAAGGACATTCCTTTCAAGGCTTCTGTCCGTGAATCCTGCCGGGCACAGCCACGAAGGAAGCCTTTACCCCCGGCTCAGCGCTCCGCTTTGCTGCCTGAGGCCCAAGTGCGAGCCGGATTTACAGGCGCTGTTCCCTGGCCTGGCGGGACCTGCCTACAGGCCTGGGCTGTGGCCTCCCTGCCTCCGGACTCCCTGCCTCTTCCCTCCTCCTTCCTCACTGCACTTGGATCCCCGTTAACCTCAGTATTTTAATCCCTCAGGCATTCCAGAAGTGTTCCTTTATGGATGTAAATTCAAACAGTCATGCTGAGCAGTCCCGGGCTGACAGTCACGTTAAAGACACTAGGCCGGGGGCCACGGTCCCACCCAAGGAGAAGAAGGTAACGTGGCGGTGACACATTTGCCACACAGGCCGATGGTCCTTCTTTCCTTGCTCTGACACTAACACCGCTCCTGCGTTTGTCCTTCTGTGCCCTCTCTTTTTTTCCTCTCACCTTTTTTTTTTAAACTAATGGAGACACAGCCTTAGGTTTAATCAGAGATTAATCAGTGACCTCTGTGTTCCTGAGCTCAACACACAATAGTCTATGCAGAATTTGAGGCATTCTCTTCTCAAACTGAAGAGTATACATACGCCTTGCAAGATTTTTCCAGAACTCCAGAAAAAAAAAAAAAAACATCAATCGAGTATGTAGCACTTTTTCTTATTTTTCGCACGTCTTCTAGGTCCAACACACTTGCATAGAAGTAGCTGCAAACCTTGGCTTCCAGGACGAAAACACACAGCAGAGCTGTGTACCCACCACCACCCACAGGTTATTCATGGAAACTTACACATACATATTTGCGCACAAGGTCGAGAATGCCAGACAGAATTTCTGTTAAGTACTGCACATTCTCAAACTATACTTGCAAGACAGTAAGTCCAGTCTAGCTTTAGCGTTAATACGCACTGTGGCATCCTAATGGCTTCAAGACAGAGGTCCAGGTTCTGGAACAAAATACTCTGTCATTACGTAAGTACTTTAGGGAAAGGACGTCAGCCAGATTGTCTGAACGTCAGCTTTTTAAGTCGCATCTAGAGTTTTTATGATTTTTGGATGTAGAGTCATCTTACCTGAATGAAGCCTCTGTCTCCATGTCAGGATTGACAGCTTATCATGACCAACTCAAGTTCTAGCATTTTCCACCAGGAACATTTATTTCAGAAATTGAAGGTTCTAGCATCCCCTAGATAAAGTCAAACAGATCAGCCACCGTACAGCCTAATACCGACACCAGGTGGGTATACCAGAAAGCTCAGTGAGGGAGATAGAGGATCCCAAGTCAGAGGGCTGTTCTGACATAATATTTCAAGAGATACAGTCCTGGGGCACAAAGCTACCAGCCGTGAGGCCCTGCCGAGGAAGATTTTCCTGTGAAGAAAATCTGTTAATTTGGATTGAACCCATGACACCATATTGGAAATACATTGCTCTTTCAGTCTTTGGGATTGCCCTACATGGCCTTATTAAAACCAACTCATGAAAGGCCCTCGCAGACCCTGAGTCACACGGCATGCCTGGGCTAATGGGACTGTTTCTGGCTAAAACACTGCCTGGGAACCGGGAAAAGATCCCTCTAGAGAAAATCATTTTCTCGTTGACTTTTGCTAATTGGCGAAAAAGTTGCATGAGATGTTTTGCCCTGCAGTTAGAAAGCCACATCCTTCCAGTCTCATTCAACTCAATCAAGAGCCTATCTGATAATAAGCAGGTCTGTAATAAGAACCTTGTAGGGACTTACATGCTTCTTTTAGATCAATATACTCAGATTGACCTATTTCATAATAACCGTGAGAATCAGACTTGTCCCCAGATTTGTGCTATTATTAACCTCTCCCTGGTCTATTCATCTACTGTTCTATAAATCAAATATTTCTTTAAAATTTTCTCCTATCGTCATGAAGCACTAGCCTAGTATTTCACTTGTATGCAATTTTCCTGTAACTGTGTCTCTGATTTTGGTTTATTGCCCATATTCATTTTTGAGCCTGCTACACAGTTGTCTGAACAATCCAGATCTCAGGACCTATAAACAGGTATTAAGAGGGAGGCTTAATTACCTTTGACGCAGAGTCTTGACCATCTGAGATCACATCTAAGATGTTGTTGTGAGGTTACGTGACATTTGCTACCAAGCCACCCTGGATAAAGTTATCGCACCTGCGTTGATACTCTCATTCTTTTTTCTAGCCCAGTGACCAAAATGACAGGTCATGTGAAACCTACCCTTGACATCTTTATCTTAGCTTTCCTCGGAGTTTTCCTGCTATTACATCTGTTTTAACATATGTATGTCTCTGCGTGACATTTGAAATACTTAACAAGGGGTATGGCATGGGCTCGGACCAATCATGACAGAGTCCAGCCCGACCCCAGGAAATGGGTCAGCAGAAGGTCAGCCGCACGGGTGTCCTACACGTCAATTCCTTGTCCAGTTTGTGGGTAAATTCTCACTCGAGTCCTAGCGTGGTATGCTAACTCCATGTTTGGGGTCAAAACCTCATTTATTCTTAAGACCTTTTACTGTATGTGTTGTTTAATAATCCAAGTTTAAAGTCCCACATTAGACATGATGTTGTTCAGACACACCCACTGAATCCTTACACATATTTGGGGGCCTTACTGGGAGGAGGGCAAATTAAACAGGAGGTGTTGGGTGGCTAATGCCCCTTGTATCCTGTACGGTGTTTCCATGTGATTAATACTGACTTTGTTGTTTGTGTGTCATTCCTTGAATGTGTATGGACGCACTTTCCATTTGTAGCACGGCAGTGGTATTGTTCTGGGTTCACTTTGGTGGGGCCTGGTTATTGTGCTTTGTTATGTTGTCATGGCTTTAACCAAACAGCCTCCTTGGGATTGTGTCCCATCTATAAGCACCATTTCCTCGTGGGCTTCAGCAGCAAGAAGAGAGGGCGGCAGTGCCTGGGAAATGGTGAGGCACAGCTAGGGTTAGTGTCACAGCAGGGCCCGAGGGGACAGAAACACACGTGCCGGAAAAGGCCACGCTTCCTGGTCAAGCACTGGCCACACCTGGTCCTCACCGCTGGCTTCTCACACCCTGAATCTTGGTGAGACCTCAGAAATGGACCTTCGCTCCATGTCGGAGGATTGAGAGACTAAAAGCTGAATTATGATGTCATGGCCATCATTTTAGTCTCACTTGTCTGCTTTGGAAATGTTTAGACATTTTGGCAATACTGTCACTCTGAATTTGGATTTGATCGCCTTGGGTATTGTTAGTTTGAAGGTTACTGTAACACGTTACTTGGCAAGTCCAAGTGCAAAATGCTGCAAGTACCTTTTCAGTCTGTCCTTTGACCGGGGAGTGATTATGGGTTTTTTTCGTCTCCAACAAATGCAGAGTCCTTATGGGACAATTTCCATAAGAGAAGCAGAGATAGTACTGAAATACCTAGCTGGAAGGGACGTGGAAAATCTCCTGGTCTAGTTCCTCGGTTTATAAGCAAGAAAACTGAGGCCCAGAAAAGTGAAGGTAACACAGTTAAGTGGCAGCTCTGGCTTAGGATGAGAATCTTCTGCCTACTGAGATATTGTACTTTCGACAGCGCCACACCCCTCTTCCCGTGTTCGATTCTGCTAGGCGCACAGTCAGATGCTGGAAAGAGAACGTGTTGATGCAGAATCGGTCCCTTTATTCTCTTAACTGCTCCCTCACAAAATTCGAAATCCTTAAAATACTTTGCTAATTGAGATTTTCGTCTTGTGCAAACACAGGGCATTTTTGGAAGTTGGAGAACAAAGCAATCCAAGGTAAACAGAGCTATACAGGCTTTGGACTGTGTGTAACAAATGTGCTTGGCCCGCATGGTTTGGAAGTGTAATTAAAGGAACAATTTAGTGATAGTCCACTTTGGGGGGATGTGGTTTTGTGGAGTAACATGTCCTACACTATTCTACCAGAATTTGGAATTTTTCCATGAAGACCTGCGGAAATCTGATGTTGAATATGAAAATGGCCCCCAAATGGAATCCCGAAAGGTGAGTTTAGCAGATCTGTGTTCCGACTGATACCGTGCAGATTAATTACCTTCTTTTGCAGATCCATTTCTGATTAATGTGTGTGGTTTCCCTCCTCCATTGTCCCTCTCAGGTTACCTCAGGGGTTCTTGGACCTCTTGACCATCCTAAGTGGGAAATGGCAATGGGGAATGGTATTTCTGAGGCATCACGAACCTCAGAGTACAAAACAGACGTCCTAAAGAAGGAAAATTCCATATCCAACAAGAGTTTATTTAGAGACAGTAGAAACTATTCCCAGAAAAACGTGTCTAAGGTCAACTCCAGCTACCCTGGCACGAGTCCGTCGGAAGTTGAAATAGACAAAGGACCTAAGAGCTCTGGACCACAGTACCCTGTATCTGACAGTGAGCAGAAGACAAATTATGGAAAAGCAAAGGAGATGATGAGTCTGGAAGGACCAGAAAATACGGATAGGTGTGACCTTCCCTCTCCCACTAGGTCAACTGAATTGAGCCCGTGTGATGTCAAAACTCAAGATCAGGGGGTTCCCATGACGGAGTTCGGCCAGGTCGTTCTAAGACCCAAGGGGGCGCGGCATGCGAACGTGAACGCCGGCGAGGACAGGGAGTCGACCCCAAGTTCTCCCACCGAGGAAAATGCGACCCCCGACAACATTGCCTTCATGATTACCAAAACCGCAGTGCAGGTGCTCTCTAGTGGGGAGGTCCGCGACATCGTGAGCAAAAAGGGGGAAGATGTACAGACGGTTAATATTGATGCCAAAAAAGAGACAACTTCCCAACAGGGAGGAACTGAAAACGAAGAGCCAGTCGTGTGCCTGGACAAGAAACCAGTTATCATCATTTTTGACGAACCCATGGACATCCGGTCCGCATATAAGAGACTTTCGACCATATTCGAGGAGTGCGATGAGGAATTAGAGAGAATGATGACAGAGGAAAAGATAGAGGAGGAGGAAGAGGAGGAAAACGGAGACCCAGCGGTCCAGAACAACAGGTCTGGAAAGTTCCCTGGGGAGGCGGCCTCCGGCAGCCACGGACCCGCACAGCAGGCTGACCGTGAACGACAGCCACACTGCCCGTCGGCCGAGGCTGACACATCAGGAAGACGGGAAATGAATAAAAGGGAGCAAGGCAAGTTCAACCAAGCAGATACTCCAAGTTCAGAAAGCAAGGGCGATGGGGCAGATGACCAGTTTGAAAACCCCAAGAAGAAGTTTAAGTTCAAATTCCCTAAAAAGCAGCTGGCGGCCCTCACTCAGGCGATTCGCACAGGAACCAAGACGGGGAAGAAGACCTTGCAGGTGGTGGTCTACGAGGAGGAGGAGGAGGACGGCACCTTGAAGCAGCACAAGGAAGCCAAGCGATTTGAAATCACTAGGTCCCAAGCTGAAGACACCCCCAAGAGCGTGCTGAGGAGGCAAGAGCCACCCAGTCCGGAGAGCACAGCTCTGATTTCCAGAACTGATGAAATTAGAAAGAATACCTACAGGACGCTGGACAGCCTGGAGCAGACCATCAAACAGCTCGAAACCACCATCAGTGAAATGAGTCCAAAAGCCCTAGTTGACACTTCATGCTCTTTCCACAGAGATTTTGTTGCCAGCTCACCCCACATGGCCCCAGAGGCCTCTCCCCGCTCCCTGCTAGCTCTGGATGAAGCTCCCACTGCCCCAGAGCCCCCCTCGTCCATACCTGCGGCTTCACGTAAGGTATCTTGGTCTGATGGAAAGTGGAAAGACCCAGCTGCTTTCTTACATCTGCCATAATCACCATTAGCAACAGGTGTCTTGTGATTGACTTGCTTCCTTTCAGGTGGCTCATTGTGTTTTGTTGTTTTGTTTTTTTGTTTTTTGGTTTTTTTTTGTCTGTTCGCCACGATCCCTTTCTCTCACACTTTCTCCCTCACCTTCAAAACAACAACAACTAGGTGTCTAACAGCTAATCGATTCTCTTTTTACCTCTGTTGCTGATTGGTGTTGGGTAAACGCAAGGACGCTGGGTCGGTCATTTGCTGTTGAAATGATTGCTCTGATACTCACATTAAAATCCGTTTGATCAGTAGTGGAGCAGTTTATTCTGTTTGATTCTTCAAATTAACCCCAGTGGTGTCTCCTGATGTCCGTCTCCTAGATCTGTCCTGCATGTAGGGCTGTGGCTTCTCACGTTGACCTTCTCTGCACACAGCGGGAGAGCCTTGGCGATGACCCGCTCACGTGCCTCTCCTTCTCTTCCCCTCCCGCTGCTCCTTCCCCCAGGGCTCCACTGGGACCCCGCCGACGAGCAGGATGCCAGTCCCCATGAGCTCCAAGGGCAGACCCGGAAGCCTGGACAAGCCTGGCAAGCAGTCCAAACTGCAGGATCCCCGCCAATATCGTCAGGTAGTTTTACCTTAAACCCAATTTTGGATGGACGCTATTGCAGTTAAGAAGCAAGTCACTGACTTAGTTTATACCAAATATTGTGTTTTCTTTGTAAGATGTGGTTTACATAGACATCCTGGATCTGGGGCATGAAGGAAGTCTAAAAAACCTTTGTTACACTTTCCACCACGCTTTTGCATGCTTGCAGTAAAACACCTTTTACTTTGTGACTCCAAAGTTTAACTGTTAACGCAAGGTGCCAGGCCCATTGGCTTTTCTTTGGTGAAGGGAGTGGTTCGTCAGAACACCTTGGGAACCCGAGACGGACCTGTCCTTGAGCTGCCCTGAAAGTCACCAGTACTAACGTGTATGCTGACCGCACTGCATTGGAGGCACATTAACTGTCCGTCACGATGCCCCAGCCCCAGTCCAGTAACCACAGCCGCATGGCCAGCCTAGTACCCGGGATGGGAGTGGGATGATACGCCTGTTCTCACCGACACCTGTTCTTCCTTTTTTCCCCCTCTTCTGCACATCCTGCGCTCTGTCCTTTGGGGGTTTCTGCCAGGCCCAGTACAACAGGACTTAGCTCAGGCCTTGAACTGGTTTGGTCTGGTTTGGTCTCTGTTAGGTAATGATGCTCAGAAGGGCTGTGTTGCCAGACCCTGTGAACCGATCGTGTTACCAGCTTTCTGACAAACTGTCTCCCGCCATCTTTATTTACAGGCTAATGGAAGTGCTAAGAAAGCTGGTGGGGACTGTAAGCCTACTTTCCCCTCCTTACCTGCTTCTAAGATTCCAGCCCTTTCTCCCAGCTCTGGGAAAAGCAGTTCTCTACCCTCTTCTAGTGGTGACAGCTCTAACTTGCCTATTCCACCCACTACTAAACCACCGGTTACTTCTAACCCTCTCAGCCCCCAGACAGGACGGTCTGCTCCGTCTGCCTCCCTCATCCCTTCTGTCTCTAATGGCTCCTTAAAGTTTCAGAGCCCCACTCATGCAGGTAAAGGCCACCATCTCTCATTCTCACTGCAGACTCACAACGGCCGAGCAGCCCCTCCCTCCTCCTCCTCCTCCCCGCCCTCCCCCGCCTGCCCCACTTCACTGAATCAAGGTGCCAAGAGCATCAGAACCATCCACACTCCCGGCCTCACCAGCTACAAGGCACAGAACGGAAGTTCAAGCAAAGCCACCCCATCCACAGCAAAAGAAACCTCTTAAAGGCCAAATCCTGTTAGGCACAAGTCGGAGTTACATTTAAAAAAATATATATTTTTTTTTTCAACAACTGTTTTCCCAAAAGAATGTACCATATTGCTGTACTGTTTGAGGCTTCACGCTAAGTATGTGCTAAATACTGGATGACTAGATTTCAGTAAAGCTCGTTTGTTTTTTTTACTCTGTTGCTGTTGTAATTACATAGTGTTTACTGTCTATATTCGATACCTGTTACGTGAAGTAAGCATGTGTTACGAAGAGTGGCTGGCAGGAGAGAAGGGTGCGTGTGAGATGGGGGGGGAAATGTATTCAGCATGTAAAACATGTATGATTCCAGAATTTTAGTATGTTTTGTACAAAAATATTTTTCATTACGGAGACTAGACGTGAACAGAGAAATACACAAGTGTGACTATACAAATTGTAAAACAGATACTATAATATTTCCTTTTATTTTAGTGTTATTTAGCTTTATTACAGATTTCTATTTTTGTCAAAACTTCATGGTTCCTTTCGAGATCTTTTTTGCCAAAAACATTTTGATACTATAGCATTGTACATGTGAAAGTAGTGTGCTAGGCGATATGCCCGTGAACCTCTACACAGCCGACCCCGAGGCCCGTGGAGAAGGCAGTTTAGCACACCAGTTACACTGCCATGAAAATTAGGTATGATAATTTGCAGCCCAAGCAAGCGAGCTTTCTTTGCTTTTCTTTCCTTCTCTTTTTTCTTTTCTTCTCCTTTTTTTTTTTTTAACATATTGGAATTCTCTAGTTGCTTTCCTTGCAGTATCGAACCCCTTCCTTTGTTTTCGGAGACCTGGTAACCCACACAATTGCATTGTGGATTTTAACATGTACACTTCTGTACGGTTCTGTCAACTGCTCAACTTTTGTACATATATAAATAGACATCCGAAATACTGTATGTGACCGCACAGAGTAGTTTTCCCACACCAAAGTTAATTTTTATGCATGCTTTAAAACTCTATCTCGGGACGGGCAGAAATGGGGGCTCCCCATACATTTTTAAAAAGCAACAAGTTTGCACAGCTAGAGTGTTTTTGTAAATAAATGTATTTGTATAACACAATCATGTAATATACAGAACTATAAGCAGAGACTTTGCAAAACTAAATAAAGGGCTGCATGCTTGTTATTTTTTTGTACCTTGTCACTCGAACTACTTCCTAGTCAGAGAACAAACGTGTCTGCCGCCGAGTTCAATGGTTTGGGTTTTGAGGGCATTGTAACCTCTCTGCGGCTGACCCGGGGCTTGCCCAACAGAAAGCAAACCTGGGTATGGAGTTTCCACCCTCGTTGACCAGAGGGGCTCGTATTACTTTTCATTTTTTAATTTCCAGTAGAAGTAAAGTAGAAATAAACCGTCTTTGTCACTATGATCTGGAGTTCTCAATTTTCAAAAACGTTGGTGTAGAGGGACATGGGCGAGCTAACGTGACTCTCCGTGTGCTCATTGGAAAATGGGAGGAACGGTTAGTGAAAATAACACTGGAATGATGAATCACAAGCAAGAACATGTTATTCTTTTTTTGCCTCCAAAGTATTTAACTTGGTTTGATGTAAAGGGTAAATGATTATTACTTGGGCGCCTGGTTGTTAGTGGTCCTTTGCTTCAGGTGTACAGGGCTGGGATGCCTGCATCAGAAACAGTATATTCTATCCCTGCTCGTTACATTAACTGTAATCACAGGGCTCGGGGAGGGCTCAGGAAAGTCAGCATCTTAGAGTGTTGAGGCATCAAATGTTCCAACATGCCAATCATGTCCCATAACAACTCAACAACTACATTATGTTAAAATGCATACAGTGGCCGGCTGACTCATGCCAGTTTATTTGCTCCTCTGTATGGACAAGCCACAGGTGGTGGCTCCGGTCCTCAGTTTACCCTCAGACTTCCCAGAGCACTGACAAGGATATACAGGGGATGGTCAACCGCAGCCGATGTCAGGAAGGATGGGGCGTGTCCCCCAGGTGAGGGGAAACTCCACACAGCTCAGGCATAACCCTGAGACCCAGCAAAGTGCCTCCCACCTCCTCGGGACATTGGAAGGAAACAGTCCAAGTGTGCACGGGCTGCCTCTGACAGCGCTTCAGGGAAAGGCACCTTGGTTCCTTTAGCAGCTAACGTGGGTTGTAAGATGAGCCGCTAACTAGCAGTCTTCAGATTTTGTTAAACCACTTTTAGCCTCTGACTACATTATCTTTGAAGCCCATCACTCAACCAACAGATTGTAGCATCTGAAAAAGCTCTCTTAGAAGTAAACCAGAGGGGCCTCTCAGATCCCTTCAACAATCCATCAGCCCGTGCTGTGTGCTGGCTGTGCAGCCTGGGCATGCCTCAGTTTCTCCTAATGACAGAACCTACCTCATAGGATTGTTGAGAAGATTAAATTCAATGTGTAGAAAATAATCTTAAGACAGAGCCTGACAGGGGCGCCTGGGTGGCTTAGTCGTTAAGGGTTCGACTCTTGACCTTGGCTCGGGTCATGATCTCAGGGTCATGGGATTGAGGCCCTCATCCGGCTGCACGTTGATCATCGAGTCTGCTCAAGATTCTCTCTCTCCCTCTCCCTCTGCCTCTCCCCACAAAAATAAATAAATACATAAATAAATAAAATATTCTTTAAGATTAAAAAAAACACGCCTGACACACATGCACACTCGGTAAGGGTTGGGATTGTTGTACTTATCAGCGCTACACTGATAACTGGACTCTCTTCCTGCTCTTAAAGGGCTTCCATCTAGTTGTGGGGGGGGGCGCCACCATGGGCAGGCGGAGAAGTCAGACGAGCCTAACGGTGGGCAGCAGGGGTCCAGAGGAGAGGTCGTTCGTGGAGGAGATGGCATCTGCCCCCCCCCCGCCCCGTACAATACAGAACTTTTAATAGTGTTAAACCACTGAAGAGGCTGTTTTTCTTTCAGTGTTACTTGTGACTCCGACTCTTTCCAAAGTTAAACAAAAGATTGACACGGTCTTGGAACAAAGCCAAGGTCCTAGAATCATGGCTACGAAAGAGTGATCCTTTTGCAAGGTTGCGTTTTCAGGATTGGGAGAAGGTGTACTCCCAAATCACCCTACCCAGGCTCCTCAAATGGTGGGAGGAGTTGATATCCATCCCTGAGCTGAGTACCAGGGGCAAGACCCATGGAGAAAAGTAGACACGTCCCCTGCGCTCCCAGAGCAGCTTTGGCCATGCCTGTCCCCCAGACTGCTTCCCAAGTGCCCCACTCTGTAATTCAAGCTAACTTCTTCCCCTTTCCATGGCTCTGAAAATGCAAAAGCATTTGAGAGCAATCAAGAAGCTTTTTTGGAGGGAGTGGAGGAATGCGGACTGCTTCAACCAAAAATTCCCGAGGTCATTTTGCAGAAGCAAGCAGGTGACATTGCTGGGAAACACACCCCAGGCCACAGGCAGCGGTGTGCTCTGATCTGTGTTCCTGAGAAGTTAATGTCCAAAAGAAAGAAACTGATCATGCGAGCACTTTTGAGGAGGGAGCCCCAGATCTGCCAGGGCTCACAGCTATCTGGCTCGAAACAAAGGCTCATCCTGATGACCTGAAGGTTGGAAGGTCAAGTTACGCTCGACACACTGCACGGAGAAGGCAGGGGAGCTAGACTTACACAAAATGCTTAATTTGTTTAATTGCCTAGAAGTGATGGGGAAGTCCTTGATCCTGTGTCTGCAGACACATCGACAGTACCTGCCATCGGCTTCTATTATGGGCCACGTTATGCTAAAGCTATTTGCACATATCGCCCTTTAATCCTACCAAAACACTTGTGAAAAAATTACTGTCATTACCTCTTCCCCGTCATGCTGTGGGAAACAGGCTGAATAAGAGAAAGTGTGGGATGTGCACCTGGGACGAGCCTGAGATATGGGCACTCGGTCGTTCTCGGGATGGGGGCCCCTCAGGTTGTCTCTGAAAGGACTTACCGAGCAGAGATTAATTCCTGGACCAAACGATACCATCTTTATTTAAAAAAAAAGAAAAGAAAGAGGAAAAAAAGAAAAAGCTCATTCATTTAGGCATCATTACAAATTTTGGCTGCCTTACCTTCAAAAATGGGTAGGTAGAGAGCATTGCGCTTAGGGGGTTAATATTCTCATCCAGCGTCACTTGGGAGGCAGGTGAAGCTGGGTCCATACCTGGGATCACCGAGGACTTTTTCCCTAAGCAGGTGGACTAAAACCTCAAGGCAGCAGGGCCAGACCGCAGTGAAATCACCCACCTGCCAGAAAGGCCCCACCCCAGGCACGCCCACTTTTTAAAAACCACGCCCATGCCCCGCCTACACGCCACTAGGCCACGCCTTTCTCATCCTCCATCCTGGTTGCTACAGCACCTTCTCCACTCAGTCCCTAGGGGTAAAGGGCTCCCAAGCGTCCCTCAAAGGCATTTCTAGGGGTTTTGTTTCTCGACACTTCCCAGGCACAGGACTTGTGAGTGGGCAGTTCAGCCCCTCAGAGGGTCAGTCTTATCAGATCCTATGGTTTCTTTTCAATTACAAACGCTTTGTAGGAAATAAAATTCTTGTTGATACATCCTACCTACTCACGTACTTTCAAAACCTAAGCATAACAATCGAATGCCCTAACGGCGATACAACGAAGCCGTCACATGCCGCACCAATAAGCAGAACACAGCGACCAATGCATTTGCTTGCTTTGGAGACTCAAGCCCCATGAATTCTGTTTGTTGATGTGACTTTTCCCCCAAAGAGTGGACCACTCTGTTTGAAGCTTCGAACAAAGCAAATTCTCCCTCATTTTACACCTTCTTGGAAAATTTTTTGCATACTTTAAGAATGCCAAAAAGCTTATTTGTAAGGCAGAATTGGCCTGTAGGCATAGGTTATTGTAAATAGGTTTTTCACTCACATGAATGTTCGTTGGGACATCTCCAGGTTCTGCTGGAGGGGACAGTTTCTGGAAGACCATGGCAGGCCACCTCGAGTCCCTGGGCCACACCCACGCCATGCCAGTTTTGCCTCATCACTGAAACAACTTCCAAGCTCTCCACAAATACGCACACTTGCCTCTAAAGGGCGGAACTGCTTGGCTGAGATCCACCGGGCATAGACTGAAGAACACACGCTTCACTGTTGAAAGAGTCGGGGCAAACCCCAAGGGCGTAAGGATCCAGCAGTGATGATCCAGCCCAGGGAGCCCTTCCCCACAAGATGGCAACACTTAGGGGACACCCGAGAAGCTCGGGTCCACTTGCATGGTCTGCCATCTGACACCTCCAGCCATATTCTCTAGTCATGCCTGGGAGAGCAAGGGATTAACAACAAAAGAAACCCAAGCTCTAAGCATTTGTAAGGAGGAGGGGGCAGGAAATCTTGAGAAGATGGGTGACAATGGATTTTTCTCTTCTAAATGTTGAAGCTCTGGGATTAGCGAGGTGCTGAACCATTTAGAAGCAGAGCTCGGCCTTGCCACAGACACCATCTCCTCTCCCACCTAATGTGAAAGGGGAGGAAACAGGCTGCTGGCCAGGGCGATATACCCAAGCAGCAGAAGAACCCAAGAAACCCTGATCTTGCATTTGGGATAAACTCGCCTCATAGTCCAGGTTCGCAAACTTGGCTGCCCCCTGCGATCACATGGGAAGCTTTGAAAATGCTGGGACCTGGGTCCCACCCACAGAGATTCTAAATCAGGGGGGCACAGGCTCTGTCTGTGCAGATGATTATCAGACCTTTCCAGGTGATTCTAATGGGAAGCCAGGGCTGAGAACCTGGGCCTCACACTAGAGGGCAGAAGCCCCAGAAGTAACGAGAAGATGCTGTCTCTTAAAAATAAAAGGAACCGCAGATTCAAACCTGAAAAGTATTTTAATTTTTTTCAAACTTTCCCTCCCAGCCGAAAGCATCCCTCAGTGGATCTAAAGCTTTTCTTGTGTTTTGACCCTTCCAGGGCTGCTGGGTCTCCCAACACTGGCTACACTTAGGGCTTGCTTGTTTGCAGGGAGCCAACTACTAGAGGATTCAACCGCCTTTGGAGTGGGAATCAGTTAAGGATCTGACATCAAGAAAGTCCAGTTGTAGCTCCTCCCTTAGCCTCTGGAGATGCTGGGAGACCCCACCATGCTTCCTAATAGTTGGTTAAAGAGACACTGCAAGTGCCCTTGTCACAGAGGTCCCACCTGGTAGTGAATACCAATTAGTGATGTGTTTCAAATAGTGCATCTAGGTCTCCGAAATATTATGAATGTAGAAAGCAAAAAAAAAAAAAAAAAAGGCAAAAAAAAGTGCAGAACCACTCCTTTTGGGAAGGGGACCCCACATAGGTGTGAAAACCATTTGGGCCATATGGGATCTGAGGACAGGGCAGAACTTCCAGGAGCCCACGGTGAGTGGAAGAGGACAAGGCGGAAGCCCATCTCCGACTTCCCCCCGGATCCAGTGAGGAGGTCAGAGGGTGGTATGTAGGCTCCCAGATTTAGGTTAGAAATGTAGGCAGAACCAGGCCCACATCAAGAGGGCTTCTCCCCTCCAAGAGCCCCTAATCCACCCCTGAAAGGTGGGCCAGTGCCTTAGCCCAGCGCCCGGCCCCCAGTTTCTCTCTCCCAGAGAAGACCTTCTGCAGGGCCCCATCTTGGTCTTCACCCCCCATCCCTCCAAGCCCACTGGCATCCACTCCCATGGCGCCCTGAAATGCCTCCCTTCAGGGGCACCAGTGCCTCCGTATTGTGACACCCAGGGCACATTTTCCAGTCCCATCTTTGGCTTTATTTAGGGGATTTACCTACAAATATTCCACCTTAAACAAATGAGATTAATTCCCTTTTCTATTGCTAAAGGGCAGTGGGGACCAAACTTGCACCCTGACCAGTGCGCTTACCTCCGCAGGCCAGAAGGAACACAGATGATCAAAGACACTGCTTCCGGCCTGACGTGCTTGTCAGATGCCGCTGGAGCTCACACGAAAAGTGGTTTTAGTGCCGCCCCTCAGGCAGATTAGATCTAAGATTACAGACAGATTAGCAATACAAGATTCCTCAGATCTCCAAGGAAGGCAAAGCTCGTTGTAGACCTGCTCAGTCCCCTTTCTTGGGTGTCTTTCCCCAGCTGATTTCGTGTTCCTTGGACTGCACGCCCCAGGGCCAGAGTCCGGGGCCTCGGCGCCTCTGGCCTCCACATCCCTGGTCCCCCCTAAGACAGAAAGGGCTTCCCAGGCAGGGTCCCTGCTCTTTCTGAAGCAGAGGGCCCTGTCTACTTCCTGTACCTTGACAAGTGCTTTTTGCCCCAACATCTGGAGGAAACCAAGCCAAGAGGGTGTATTTTACTCCTGAGAAAGAGTTCACTAACCAGGAAATGGAGTCAGGGAAGGAAACTTTCAAGAATAAATAGATCATTGTACGGTGATTGCCCTCAGACATTCTTCATTTTCACAGAGGAATAGAATCCCGCAGTGGAAGGGCTTTGCCAGGTCTGACACACCTTCCACATCCTGGAGAAAGAATGTTCTTTCAGAGAGTGACTCCAGAGGAAGAGGCCATGCCCTCCTCTGCCCTTCTGCCATTTCTGTCTAAAATTCCTTCAAGGAGACATTCCAAAGTGAGGCAAGGCCTTCCTGCCCTCCGGGATCTGACGGCTACCTGCCCTCCGTGTCAGCTCCCCCCACCTGCCCCCCACTCCCTCTCTTCCAGATGCCCCGCCCTCTGCTCTGCTGCTCGGACAAGCCTTGGCCACAGGTTGCTCCTCTGCCTGGACTATCCTCTCCGGGGGGCCTGGATCATGGCCCCTGCTGGGCGCACCCTCTCCTTCGTAGCATTTAGGGGAGTCGGAAGTATATGGTGGTGTGCGTGGTCAGTGACGATCAGTAAGTCCAGGAACTAACGTCTGTGCATACACAAGAGGGGCCCAGCGCCGGACCTGCTAAAACCCACGAAGGACCGTGCTCTTCTGTGGAGACACAGGCTGGTGCAGAGGGAGTGGGAGGCTCATGCTGTTCCTACCATTCCTGTCACCCAGAGCAAGGATTTAGCAGTCGCGGAGTCTGCAGGGTCCTAGGAAACTACTGTTCGCCTGCTGCCACCTGGTGGTCATGTCTGGAACTTCCTCTAAGGGACTGAAGGGCTTCTCACCCAACTTCTTCCCTTCTTCATCTGTTTCGGCCAGTTTTAGAAATGCACCACCCACCAGCAGTACGCAGCCATGGCCCCGGCGGGAAGTGTGAGGTCGGTGGCGTTCGTCCTCATCTCAGAGTCTCTCTGAACCACTCACTACCTCTCATTACTCCTGTTTTGGGGGAAAGTGATGGGACACTGAGGAACGAGAAAATTCACTCTCCCTTCCTAACACTGTAGGGCGAAAGGAAGAGGGCAGCGGGGTAGCGAAGAGCCCAGCATCCAGGGGCGGAGGGCAGGACTTGTGGACTGAAAGTCCACATGTGAGGGTGGAAGAGAATGAAGTCAGATGAGATCATGAAGGTGAGCCCCCCTGTTACATTTCCACCTGTTCGTGTGCACAGATCATTCCAGGTACATTTAGATAAAATCTACAGGAGCACCTGTAGGGCTCTGCTGAGCGACCCCCGACACCACCTCCAGCTTGGCCTCCTCCTATCCCAAAAAGGACACATTTTGCCTCGTGGGTGAAAGCAAAGACAGCCTCTGTGGATCAGTCCCTCCCAGCTTGGTAACTCTTGTCATGAGAACGGTGGGGGAGGTGTGGCAATTTCCATCAGTAACAGGGGCTCACATGCTACCAAAAAAAAGGTGGACGAATTCCGCCCTGACATCACTTTGCTGTGCCACTGTCAGCACTCGGCCCGTCCAGGCCCTCGGAGGTCGGCGCCGCCGTGTGAAAGCCAGGGCCCCTCCGAGCCTGGGGTGTTCTCGTCCCAGCCAGAGCCCGTGACTCCGTGTCCTGGAGACCAGTACGTCCATGTTGGGGCCTCAACATGAGGCGATTTTGCCCCCGGGAGACCCCTAGAGATGTCTGCAGACATTCGGGCCCTCGCAACAGGGCGGAGCGCGGGGTGCAGCTGGTGTGGGGGGGGGCGGTCGGGAGAGGGCACAGCGCCTTCCCCGCAGCGAGGAGCGGCCCCGCCCGGGGTCAGCAGGGTCGAGGTGAAGAACGGGGTCGAGAAGCCCTGCTTCGCCCCAGCACCCACTTGGCTGGGTCTTTCCCTCTGTCTCACCGCTGAGAGGCGGGTGGGGACGGGGTCTGCGTTACCGCATTGCTCGAGCACCCGAGCGGCCGGGGAGTGAGTGGGTTGCCTCCTATTCTATACCCCAAAACCCCGACTTCAGCAGCTGACTGGGACACAGGTGGCCTCCAATGGCGGAAGAAAGAAGAGGTGCCTCCCACCGCCCCCCTCATGTGCACCTGACCTCCTAGCTCTCGCCCTTGCACCCCTGCTCCTCTGGTTTGCTCCCACAAATGGAGCCTTCTCAAACGTTTGCCCTCTCCTGTTTGTTCTACCACGGGTCCCCCTGCTTCGAAGGGGTTTAAAGGGAGCGAGCAAGCTGGGAGCAGCCAGGCGCGATAACGGCGGGGCATGAAAACCTCCCAGCACTGGGGGAGCCCTGCTCTTGGCGCTGGGCAAGCTCCCCCGAGACGCCTGAGGACCGAGGGGAAAGGGGGCCGCGCTACCCGGAACGTCCACCAGGGGGCGCTGCGCCCTCTGCCAGGCTCTCTCCAAGGGGCCTGGGGACGCAGCGCGCGGGTCTTGGGTCTTAACCGGACCCTCCGGCCTCCCTCGCCAGCCCCCGGTGTTATGTGACCTGCTCTTCTGCGTCCTGAGGCGGGGGGCAGTTGACCTGAGAATGTTCCCTTCTCAGCTCGGCAGAGGCTGAACACAGCCCTGGGCAGGGACGGCTCCCAGTTGGCTGGGGGGGAGGGCAGAGAGGGGGGAAGCAGGTGTGCCCCGGAGAAGCCCCGGGAGACGAGGGGGGCAGGTGGGTGGGTCTGAGTGTCTCGGCTGCCTCCGTTCCTGGTGGCTTGTGAGGTCCCTTGCCGGTTCTGAGGCACCATCAGCTTTTTCTGGAATAATCATGGGGTTTTGCTTCTGAATAGAACATACTACATCCCGGCATGTTCTAAGTGCCCCCAGGAAGCCCTACCGGAGGTGTCCACTTTGAAAAATCACAAGTGGGAGCCACGTGCACGACTTCCAGAGGCCGTGTTCCCTGAAAAGTGAAGGGTCTAGAAGAGAATCCCAGGGTGACCTGGGTCTTGCGGTTTCTCAAAGGAGCCTCGAGCTGTAGGAACCCCAAGCTACAGAAACTGCCCCATGGAGAGGGCCAGTAAGGAAAACCTCACAGGGGAGCTGTCATGTGAGCAGAGTCTTGGTGGGTGAGCCAGAAGTAATGAGGCGAAGAGGTGGATAAAGTATCTCAGGCTACCCGTGTGGTCGCAGCGCACCATCTTGGGAGGACTGGTGTGGGGGAGTGGGGGGGGCAGCCTGTGGGGTGAAGGGGAGCCTGGATCCTGGACACTGTGCTCAGAGGTTTTGTCTAATAATTAGTCCATCTCGACCAGCTTTCAATTACTCTGACTTTCTGCCCTGGAGGAGGCCCTGGTCACAGCCACCTCAAGTCACCCTTGGGACTTCAAGAGTGTGGCCTCCCCCACAGCTGACCTGACTCAAGGGCACAAAACCTGCAATGCCACCAGTTCTGCGGTGTCCCTCCTTATCTGGCAATTGTGTGAGGTCCTGTGGGGGAAAACTCAACGCTGTCCTCAGAGAACTCAGCATCTGGCAGGAAAGGCAGGACGGCAAACAGACACAAACCACTGTGGTGTGGGTTTGGTGGGTAGGACAGTGGGAGCCCAGGACGGCCCTCCCTCACCCACAAGGGAGGGAAAAAAGTCCCCTCAGAGAAGCAAGGGAACAGAAAACTATATTCGGCTGGGCTAGTGCCTTAAGGAGGGGGCAGAGGCGATGTCGTAAAAGTCGTGTGGAACCATAACGAGAAAGGTCTTACATGCTACACAACACAATTAGTCATTTTCTTTGTAGGCAAAAAGTGTTTGTGGATTTTTTTATATCAGTTTTTTTAAAGATTTTATCTATTTTAGAGATAGAAAGTGAGAGAGAGCACAAGCAGGGGGAGCAGAGAGGGGGGAGGCAGGCTCCCCACTGAGCAGGGAGCCCGACGTGGGACTCGATCCCGGGACCCTGGGATCATGACCTGAGCCAAAGGCCAACACTCAACTGATTGAGCCACCCAGGAGCCCATGTTCATGGATTTTGGACAAGAAAGTGACACAATGTGCATCTTGACCAGCATTTTGGAAGGGGGGGGAGGAAGAGATGAGGTGGAGGCTCAGCGTCGCGAGGGCTCACAAGTGTGAATCGGGGCTGCGCCACAGCTACGGGGACAGATCGCAGAGATTAACAGGAGGAAGGACTCCACTGGTGCCTAATCGGCTGTGTGGAGACTGTGTTTCCATGTGGCCCAGAGTCTCACCTCTCCTACCCCTTCATTCCACCTCTGCCTTCTGCAAAATTAAAATATCCTGCTTGCCCGTGGATGAGATTCAGAGGAGGAAAACCTCTGAATCCCATGGACATTATGCACCAAGCACATTTCCCTCATTCTGTTGCCATAACGATACCAGATGCTTCTGGCAAGATGCTGGCACTGAGAAAATTTGACGATATTTAAAAACACACACACCACACACACTTTTATTTTTTTTAACTGTAGATCAAGGTTTTGAAACACTAACTCAATTATTTTCTCAAGGTCAGTCACACCGAAGCCTAAAGGAGGACAAACCTCCCAGCAAATGCCTTGACACTTTCCCAGCTGTCTCAAAGAACCGCTATTCTGGGGGTAACCCTGCCATCTACCACCCCTGAGGTCTAGCTGCTCCCTTCCAGTTACCACCAGAACTGTCCTGCCTTTCCTGTTGCCCCACTTCTGGAAAGCCCTGTGGTGGTGACAGCCAGCTTGTTCTGGGAAGAAGAGCACGGACCCTCAGATAAAGGCCTGTGCAGCACACAGTCCAGCTGACAAGCCAGCTCACACCCGTGTGAAGGCCACTGCAGGCTGATCGGGAGCACAGGCCACCCCCAGCCTCTCAGAGACAGCCCCTGAAGCATGGGAATAGAGATGGCTCTCTGCCAGGCGATCTTCCTGCCGCAGAATTGGACAAGACTAGGCATTGCCTTGAGTAAGGGGCCAGATCAGCTTATTTTCCCCAAAACCTTTCCTCATATCCTTCCCAGTGGGAAAAGGGCTGGAAAAGGGTACCTGAGGGGAGATGGCCATTATCCCAGGGATGGGGGTGGGGGGAGGAAGGGGAGAAGGAGGCTAAGGAGAACAGAGATGCTGGGGGTGATGTCATGGTGGCCAGTGTGGTTCTGAAGTCAGCGACGTCAGTGGTGGCTTCCAGAAACTGAGAAGAAAGAGGAAAGAGAGGCTGAGTCAAAGAAGAATCCAGGGGCCGTCTGCAAAGCCAGCTGGAAAAAGCACTGAGGAAAACAAGAGAGATTGTCCTAGAATGTGACAAGGGAATGACAGCCCTGGGCTCACTTCCAATCTTTACAGATCTGGCATATTCTGTCTGTCTGCCTTGTTTTTAAGAAATTGTGGGCAAAGAAAAAGTCAAACTGTCTCTCTTTGCAGATGACATGATACTCTATACGGAAAACCCAAAAGAATCCACGCCCAAACTATTAGAAGTTATAGAGCAATTCAGTAATGTGGCGGGATACAAAATCAATGCTCAGAAATCAGTTGCATTTCTATACACGAATAATGAGACTGAAGAAAGAGAAATTAGGGAATCCATCCCATTTACAATAGCACCAAAAACCATACGTTACCTTGGAATTAACTTAACCAGAGACGTAAAGGACCTATAT
>NC_048232.1:22182786-22190346 GCF_002007445.2 Ailuropoda melanoleuca
TCTTTCTTTTCTTTCTTTTTTCTTTCTTCCTTCCTTCCTTTCTTTCTTTCTTTCTTTCTTTTCTTTCTTTCTTTCCTTTCTTTCTTTCTTTCTTCTTTCTTTCTTTCTTTCTTTCTTTCTTTTCTTTCTCTCTCTCTCTTTCTTTCTTTCATGATTTTATTTAATTATTTGAGAGAGAGAGAGGGAAAATGAACAGGGGGAGAGGGAGAGGGACAAGCAGACTCCCTGCTGAGTGGGGATCCCAATGAGGGGCTCCATCCCAGGACCCCGAGATCATGACCTGAGATGAAGCCAGACCCTTTAACTGACTGAGCCACCAGATGCCCCTTTTCTATTCTTTCTTATCTCTGATTAGACTCTGGGATTAGGGCTGGAGAAGAGAGGCCAAGGGGTTGTATCTTCTTTATGCAGGACATGTAATTGACCCTGGAGTCAGGGAGGTCACTCGGGTTTAGAGCAGAGATTGCAGGACTGGCTGCGGCTTTGGGCCTGGGAAGGAGGGGGAAGCAGGTAGTGGGGCCTGGGTGGGCCGAAAGCGCAAGCTCTGTCTACAGGTGGCAACGTCCCTGTCCCTAGTCTTCTGGAATGTGGGACTAGTGGGGCCTGCCAGTTTTCAAAAAAATATGGATTTTTATGTGACATCTCTGTTTGTTCACCTTGACCATTCTTATTATGGCCACAGGCAAGCAATCAGTCCGTTAAGACCACAAGAGATGAAAATAATTAGGTAAGAGGCAGGCTGAGAAAGCAATCGGGAGCCATGGCTGGAGGGCACCCTTTTGAAATGGGAGGCAAGGTTGCATAGGAGGAGAGCTCAGGGGGACAGCTTAGCAGGGCTGGCCTGCGGCACGGTCCTTCCATCTGCAGACCCTTCACAGCGGGGTAAAGAAGTTTGAGGGCTAAAGCGACAAGGTCAGGACTTAAGTTTTGTTTTCATGATGTCTGCTCGGGTGGGCTGGAGGAATGGGAAGATTACTGTTTCCCAATATTAAAAATGTTATCTATACTAGAAATACAATATAGCATTCATGAAAAGAAAAGAAAAGAAAAGAAAAAAAGAAAAGAAAAGAAAAGAAAAGAGAAAAGAAAAGAAAAGAAAAAAGATAAGAACAGTCACATTTCTGTTTTTGTGTTTGAGTCTGCGAAGCTACCTGGTTTGAGTTTTTGTTCTGTTCCCCCCGGTGAGAAATTTACAAGCGCAGGGAAATTAGCTTGCTCATTGCTTTTGATTAGAGATGAATCCTTCTCTGTTTGAATGATGTTTTCCCAGGGTGGGGATGAGAAGTGGTATTAATCAATAATAATCAAGCACTAGGCCCCACGAGTGCCTGGAAATCAAAGCCCTGGCTTTCCTCCCTCCTGATTCCACAGTGAAGGGTCCTGACAGTCTCTACTTAGCTTTTCAGAGCAGGTCATCATGGTAAATGGGAAGAAAATCATTGGATATTTCTCCTAAGAATTCGTGAGAAGGAAGAATTCAGAATGTTAAAATGTAAAAATGTCAACACAGCCTAAGGGAAACTTTAATAGGTTTCTTCAAATCTATCACTTTGGCTAAAATGAACAGAGATAATGAACAAATTACAAATTTAAAGCTCTCTCTGGCTGCTTGAAAAATGAAATGAGGAAGCCTGATTTTTTTTGTCAACAATATAGTCTAAAAATGTCAAGCTCGTTGCCCAAGTTAACAGGTTTTGATTTTTTGGAGTCTGCCATTAACCACAGAAAAGTGAAATATTAGGTCAGTTGGCTTCACAGTGGCTCTGGCTGATTTTAGTTATTGATAGACTTTAATTCTCTGATTCTTAAGGTAAGTGTTCCTCTAAGAGAACTCTCCAGAGGCTCCTATGACCCTGTGAGCTCCTAGGAATCTTACATTGACCTTCAAAGACGCAGAGTAAGTAGGCATCAAAATGCCTGATTCCTCCTCTTCCATACTCTTAGAAAAGCAGACTTCGGGAATTCTCAAAAAGAGAAAAATATCACTTAGGTATATTGAACGGGAGACCATAATGACAAAATTATAAATCTATTATTGTGATTTGAATGAATAGAAACTATAAACATATGCTTTATCATATGAAAAATCAATCGCTGTAAGCAAGAATCAGTAGAAATGTCAGATTAAAGAATCAGACCTAGAGTTGCTGAGAGTAGATCTTTAAAGTTCTCATCACAAGAAAAAAATTGTAACCGTGAGTGGTGATAGATGTTAACTAGACTTATTGTAAGTGTTTCACAATATATACAAATATCAAATCATTACGTTGTACACCTGAAGCTAATGTTGTATGTCAATTATAACTCAAGAAGGAGAAGGAGGAGAAGGGGGAGGAGGAGGAAGGAGGAGGAGGAGAAGGAGAAGAAGAAGGGAATCAGACCTGATAAAACTGAAGCTAAGGCAATTACTGAATCCAAAATATAACAATAAGAACAGCAAACACACATAACAGTATCTATGAGATGCAGATTATTATTTCCTTCATTCCACATGTGAGGAAGCAGACACACAGAGACGTTAGTTAGGTGCCTTGTTCAAATTCATCCAGATTTGAAGCCAGGGAGTTCGGTTCCAGAATTCATGCTAAAATAAAGGTGCTTAATAGTTTATAGAAATAAAAGAAAGTATGAAAAGTGATGCAAACAAAAAGGGAGCTCAACATTATCTAGGTTGTGTTGGAATAAAAACCAGAACTTCTAAAAATGAGAGAAAAGTGAAATTAAAAACCCAATGGGCAGACGACACTGCAGATCAGACACTGCTGAAAGTAAAACGATGAGCTGGAAAGTAGCTCTGAAAGCAGCCTCTACCCGGGTGCAACAAAGAGAGAAAGTGAGGCATAAAACATGAGCAAGAAGGCAAGGGACAGGGAGGATCGAGTGAGTCCTTTCGACAGACATTTAATAGGAGCTCCTGGAGGAGATAATAGAGCACGGCGACGGGGTGGGGGTGGGGGAGCAACTATTAAGAAATGACCGAGGAACTTTATAGAGTGGATGAAAGATGTCAATTCTGTTTCAGAGAACCAAAATCTAAGTAAGATGATAAAAAGAAATCCATGCCTAGGGGTGCCTGGGTGGCTTAGTCGGTTGAGTGACTCATGGTTTCTGCTCAGGTCGTGATCTCCAGGTCTTCGGATCGAGACCCGCATCGGGCTTCACGCTCAGAGCAGAATCTGCTTGAGATGCTCTCTCTGCCCCTCCACCCCTCCCCCTGCTCTGCTCTCTCTCTCTCAAATAAAATCTTTTTTAAAAAATTAAAATTAAAATAAAAAAAGAGGGGCGCCTGGGTGGCACAGCGGTTAAGCGTCTGCCTTCGGCTCAGGGCGTGATCCTGGCATTATGGGATTGAGCCCCACATCAGGCTCCTCCGCTATGAGCCTGCTTCTTCCTCTCCCACTCCCCCTGCTTGTGTTCCCTCTCTCGCTGGCTGTCTCTATCTCTGTCAAATAAATAAATAAAATCTTTAAAAAAATAAAATAAAATAAAAAAAGAGAAATCCATACCTAGACACATTGTAGCAAAGTGTCAGAACACCAAACACAAAGGGAGAATCTTAAACTAGTGAGAGAGTAAAATAACAGATCACCTACACAGACCCGGACCGACAGCTGATTCACGACAGCCACACCAAAGTGCAAAGACAGTGGATGAATATCTCATGACACTGAGGGAAAATACTGTTGTCAACCTATAGTTGTACGTCCAGCAAAACAATCTCTCCTGAGTGAAGGCAAAATACGTTTAAAGATAAATGAAAGCTGAGAATGTCCATCAAACCAACTCTCACTACAGGAACTTCTGAAGGACCTAAATATCTAATTTGGGTAGTATGATCCCAGACAATAGGCCTGCAGTGCAAGAAGGCATAGTGATCGATGAAAATGGTAAATACGGCAGTAGATCTCAGCATTGCATTGACGTTATAAGACAACAATAATCATGTCCACTTTATGGAGCAAAAAATAAAAATAAAATTCTACAAAGTGATAAGTTCTGGAAAAGATAGTATATAAGTTGGGATAGGGCAACTGGAAATAAAGTATACCTAAATCTTTGAATAGTTTGGGAGGAAGGTACAGCTGTTGATTAACTTTAAAATTATTTAGTATGCATATTAAGGTTTCTGGAGAATCCACTAAGAAGATGTAGGGGACAAATGGAGAGGGAGAAAAATATCATTCAATCCAAATTAAGGTGAGAATATAAAGGTAAAATAAAACAAGAAAAAACAGGTAATTTAATAGATGATTTAAGCCAATCAAAACCAACAGATGATAGAAGCAAATCAATAAGCACCATCGATGTAAAAAAAACTAATTGTAGAAGTGAAATGATAGAGCTCCAGACTAATTTCAAAAAAAGAAGGAGGAAAGGGAAGAAAATGCACTGTGTGCTCCTTATAAGGACAGACTTAACAGAGAGAGGCATAGAAAGGTGAAAGATAAAATGACGGGGAAAATATACCAAGCAAATACAAACCAGAACAAAAGTAGGGTAGCTATATTAATATAAAACAAAATACGAAACAGGTTTTAAGTTAAAATAGAGATAAAAAGCATCGTAAGGAAATGAAAAAAGTTTAATCATTGTGTAATCACAAATGTCCTTCTGAGAGACAGGCAGGGAGCTATAGCAATTCTAAACTTGTAAGATGACACAAAAAGACTCCAAGAGCAAAACCAACCAACCAACAAAAGACTCCAAAGGAGAAAGTGACAAATACATCAATGCAGTGGGCAGCCATCTTGGGTAATTGATAGAATTTCCCAAACCGGAAATGGTATGGATTTGAAAATCGCTATGGACATCCATAGAATGGTGTGTGCCTTGCAACTGCAGAATATACGTCCTTTCCAGGCACACACAGAACATTAATCGAAACTGATGGTGTACTAGCCTCAACAATTTGCAAAGAACTAGGATCGTATAAACCACATACTCTACCAAATGCAATACAGTTTAGAAAAAAATTGCAAAAAGATAAGTTAGAAAAACTCTATATCTTTGGAAAATTTATTTTTTTTAAAGATTTTTATTTATTTATTCGACAGAGATAGAGACAGCCAGTGAGAGAGGGAACACAAGCAGGGGGAGTGGGGGAGGGAAGAAGCAGGCTCCTAGTGGAGGAGCCTGATGTGGGGCTCGATCCCACAATGCCGGGGTCACGCCCTGAGCCGAAGGCAGACGCTTAACCGCTGTGCCACCCAGGCGCCCCTGGAAAATTTAAAACATACTTCTAAGCAACCCATGTGTCAAAAAGGAATCATAACGAATATTTAAAAATACTTAGCAGTAAAATGTGTTTGATCTAGCTTATACTACTCCGAGAGGAATGTGCAAGTTTAAAGGATTATATTACAGAAGAGGAAAGACTGAAATAAATGAGTTAAGCTCCCTAACCTAAGCATTCAGCTTGAAAAATTAAAAATAGAATAAAATATCCCCCAATAAAAAGAAAGAAAAAATGAAAGACAACACTACACTGAATTATAAAACTCATGCAGGATCTCATAGTACCTCAAATAGCCTGGATAAAAAGAGTCAGGAAGAGAAATTTTCCTATCAAGACTTATAAAGTATGTAGGAGTCAGGACCTACGGACTAGAGTGGGCCAAGGACTAGGATAGTAAGCCCCAAGCAGTCCCGCACACGTATAGGAATGTGATATATGGCAGAGCTGGGGCTGCCTTTCAACAGGGAAATGGGGCTCTATTTAGTACATGGTACTGGGACCATAGGATAAAAAAACATAGATCCTTACTTCACAACAAGCACAAAAATCAATGCCACGTGAATCAAGATCCTTTACTCAGCAAAGTGTCCAGCACCGGATAATAAATTACATGATGATCCTACTTCTGACCATATTTTTTCTGTCAGTCTAAGCTTTTAATAAGATCTTCATTCATTTAACAAATACCTTGTATGTCCACCGTGTTCCTGCCATTGTTCCAGGCATCTGGAATACAACAGTTAACCAAACAAAGACCTTCCACCCTGTGGGGTTTAGTTTTGTAGATGACTAACATAAATGGCACTTTCAATGGATCAGGCACTTTCTAAGCCTGATGTTAGCTAGTGGAATGCTTGACGCTAGCTCACATAATCCTCGGCAGATACCGTTATTATTTGTAAGTGGCAGAGCTAGGACTTCAAGTGAGTCTACCAGCCCTCAGAACCCCAGACACTGACTTCCACGTCATATTACCCTTTTTAGCCCTGCGGCCTTGGTGACGAGTGTGTTGTGCCATGTTTTTGCTTAAATATATATGTGCAGTTGGGGCACCTAGGTGGCTCAGTCAGTTAAGCGACCAGCTCTTGTTTTTGGCTCAGGTCGTGATCACAGGTCATGATCTCACGGTCCTGAGATCGAGCTCACCTTGGACTCTGTGCTCCGCGTCGAGTCTGCTTCATACCCTCTCCTCCTGCCCCTCCCCCCTGCTCATGTGCACGCTCTCTCCTAAAATAAATAAAATCTTAATGTGTGTGTGTGTGTGTGTGTGTGTGTGTGTGTGTGTGATGAACCTAAGACATCCCTGGTATGTAATGAGCTGACTTCTTTTCTATGGATCTAGAATGTTACTGGAGTGTATCATCTAAACTTGAGGGAATTGCTACTCAACCCATTTCCTGTGTTGTGTAGTTCAGATGAGAAATTCTGGTTGAGCAAGGCCTCAAAGATCATCTTATGGGCCAATAAAGTGCTGAAGGAAAGCACTACTGGGCTGGAACTCTGTTTTGAGGCTGCCCATTAAGTTCTTCCTTTCAGAACCGCCATACTTGCTGCCATCATAGTAGCCAACAGATATTTAGCTTCTCAAGCCTAAAGGAGAAAATAGGCATGAGTCAAGTTCTTGGTCCCTGCCTTCTTGTGTTAGATACATTTAAGGTTATTCTATACTGTGGGGGGGAAGTATGTCATTAGAATATAGTCATTTAAAACTTTCTGGTTGACCACAGTTGTGGTAGGCTGAGTAATGGCTTCCAAAGACATACAGGTCCCTGAACCTCTGAAGGTCACCTTAATAGGGCAAAAGAGATTTTTGCTAATGTCATTAAATTACAGATCCGGAGGAGAGTATCCTGGATTTTCTGCATAGTTTCTAAGTGTCTTTCTAAGAAGAGGCAGAGGGACCATGGGAGAAGGTGGTGTGACAGGTGAAGCAAGGTGCCAGGCCACTGGGTTGGAAGTTGGAGGAGGGGTTGTGAGCCCACAGATGCAGGGACTACAGCTCCAGAAGCTAGAAAAGGACCAGAACAGACTGTCCCCTAGACCCTTCTGAGGACACGGCCTCACTACCACCACCTTGATTTCTACCCAGTGAATTCTGACCTCTAGAAATAGAAGAGAAATAAATGCGTGTAGTCCTAGGCCACTAAAATCTATGCTTATTGTTGCAGCAATGCTAGGAAATTAATACAGTGGTTATTTCTATTGAAACAACCTTAGGCTCAGGACTGCACTCTCCCTTAAGAAAACTCTATCACTCACAGAGCAGGTGGGAGCATTAGCACCATGGCCGGGGATGTCATGAGCTAAACACCACAAGCGCAGAG
>NC_048232.1:22190446-22199087 GCF_002007445.2 Ailuropoda melanoleuca
TATAAACTACTTTCACAATGAGACCAAAACAATCCGCAGACCGGTTTCATCAAAAAGTAGAAACAAAACAAAATTTAGACACAATACCTGTCAGATAAGCTAGTCTAACCGTTCCTTTTTTACTGACGTGACACCAGAGTCAGTCAGGCTGGAGGCACTTTGAACGACTCTCAACTGCTGAAAATCAGAGTACTTGAGAGATGCTACTTGGTGATCTGGGTGCTTTCCGAGTCCACTGTTTCTAAGATTTTTTAGAAATATTTTGTTTAACTATTTCAGTGTATCAGTATGTATTCCTCTATTGTTAGAATAAATGTAACTTCACCTTGGAGGCTCCAGTAAGACAAGGGTCAAAATTCCCACACAATCAAGAGTTAGCTTGTACCTCGCAGTTTTTATCGTTCCGTCTGACACTGTGTAGGTCAAGAACCTATGGATAATGGTTTGAGTTCAGGGTACATCTACTTGCAACTACAGTGGAATAGCTCACAGCTGACGAAGACCCTGACTGAGAATAACGCGAAAGGCTGGAGAAAATACAATCAACATTCAATCAGTCAATGAGCAAACAAACTGGAGAGCTGTCAAGGCATTTAAGACAGGGAGTCGAAATGAAAGTTGGGCCTTGGGGGACAGGGGCTACTAAGAAGCTGCCTTTTCTCAATTTTCCTGGGCCGGCGTGGGGTGGCAAAGTAAATAAGCAAAAAGGTATGCAGGGAGGGATGCGGGATGCCAAGTCGGCTAAGACTTGAGGAAACAAAATCCCAGAGAAAAGTGAATCATAGAGGGGAGAACGCGATACTTGGTGGGTTTACCTATGGCGTCTGCCAATACTTCAGTCATTCAGGGTGGAAGGCTAAGAGGCAGAAAGCAAGGTGCTTCTGGTAGTCTGGAAGGGCTGAGGTGACAAACAGTGATGTTCAGGACATGCCAAGGAGGAGAGACCGTAGGAAATACTCTAATACTGAGATACCTGAAAAGTGACACTTCTGGAGAGGGGCTGAGCCCGAGATACACCTGGGCTCACAGAGGCTGCAATCCTGCCTTAACCAGCTCTGTCCCTGCCTGCAAATGTAGGTGACCTAGACAATTACCTTCGAGGCAGCAGGACTTACAGCTCCCTTCTCAACAGTAACGATAGAAACCAGACGAAAACAGAATGACATCTTTAAAGTGCTGAAAGAAAATCCCAGCACTCTATAGGCAGTAAGCACATCCTTCAGAAAAAGCATGTAAAATAAAGACATTTCCAGACACACGTAAGTGGGGAGACTTCACTAGCAGATCCACATAATAATTAGAGTTCTTCAGGAAGGAAGAGAAAGACTGCAGATAAAAACATGGAAGTATGGGAAAGAATGAAGAGCAGTAGAAATGGTATTGTTGGTAAATGCAGACGAATATTCAAGTGTATAAAGTAAAAATAATGTCTTACAAGGTATGGAGATATAATTTACTATAATAAGCAGTATGCGGAAAGCAGTAAATGTTTACTTTAAATTAGGTTCTATTAGGTGAAGAACGTCTCTAAAAGAATAATAAAAGAACAAATAAGTAACCTGCTAACAGAAGGGGAAAATGGTATAATAAAAATATTTGATTAATTCAGGAGGCAAGAAACAAGAGAAAAAGGCAAAAAAAACTTGTGAGACAAGTAAAAAACAAACAGTAAGATGGCAGCTATGAATCCAAATACGTCAGGAATTTCACTAAAAGTAACTGGATTACGTATTTCAGTTAAAAGACAAAGATTATCAGACAACATTTTAAAAAACTATATGCTGCTATAAGAGAGAAAAAAATGAATATAAACACAAGAGGGTTGAAAATAAAAGGATGAGAAAGATTTACTGTGCAAACACTAACCAAAAGTAAATGGTACAGCCACAATAGAATCATGTAAAATTAAACTTTAACACAAGCAGCTTCAGCAGAGATAATGCAGGGCATTTCATAATGATAAAAGGGTCAATTCACCATGAAGATAAAATAATTCTAAATTTATATCCACCAAGTAAACTAGCTTCAAAATGTATAAGGAAAAAATTGACAAGTAAGAGACATATACATCTGTAATCATAAGATAAGACTTTATCACCTCTCCAGAAATGATGAGAACCAAGTGAGAAATCATTAAGGATACAAAAGATCTGAAAAACATGATTAAGAAACCTGACCCAATCAACATAATAAAGCAGGCAGTCACAGAGTACATATTCTTTTTGAGTGGGCATGGAACATTTATAATAATTGGCCATATGCTAGTTTACATAATGGATGCCTCCATTAATTTCAAAAAGCTTAAAACTATCAGAGTATGTTTCATAATCATGTGAATTATACTAAAATAATTTTTTTAAAGATACACTTAGAAAGCCTCCAAATGTTTAGAAATTAAGCAATATGCATCTAAATAACTCACAGGTTAAAAAAAATCACAATAGAAGTTAGAATATGTTTTGAAATAAATGAAAATAAAACAAACAGCCTTTTAAAAAAGCAAGTATCAAAGAACAAAAAAAGGCTGGAAATCAATGATGTAGGAAATGTCTCAGGATCCAAAGAAAATTGAGGCTAATAAACATAAGAGCAGAAATGAATAAAATATAATGATTTGAGCCTTGAACCTAACTTCTTTTTTACATATAAAAATACTTTTGATGCACTTAATAACACACCGGCTTTTCCAGTAATGCACCTACTATGTAAACTAGGAAAGAGTGTACTTTTATTTTGTTCAGAACTTCACCGTTACTTAAGAAAATCACATCACCAACAGCAAAACTATTCATGAGACATGAAGTTACTGCACTGCTAGTGACTCTATGTTGGTGCAAATATCTGACTACTTCACATATTGAAATGTTTATTACACTTTATTATAAATCACTTTCATTTCTTTTCTATAATAATAAGAAAATTAGAGACATCACATACTATATTGAATAAAATACCTATTATAAATGTAGGTCTGTTATACAGGTTGGTTATAGTATCTGTGAATTTCACTTTAGAATAGTAAAGGAGAAATTAAAAAAGATTCTTTACAGAATGAGAATATTGGGTCTGGCAGGGTTGAAAACCACTAGATTTGATGATTTTTAAGGCCCTTCCAGTCCTACCATTCTGAGATTTTAAGTACCCATTATTTCTTAGAATAGGTTTGACATATTTTTCAAGTCATTATCTGGAACAGTGTCTCATTTAAATCCAATAAACCTTGTAATAGATACTATTATCATTATTTATATAAAGGAATAAATTCAGAGAAGTTAAATAATTTGACCAAGTTTACATATCTAGGAAGTGTCGAGTCAGTCTGATTCCCAAAAGTATGTTCTTTTCACTCATTATCTATAACAAAAAGTAAACAACACATATTACTTCAGCTAGAGAAGTTATATATTACCTGTGTACAGAAGTGAGGTTAGGCCAGTGTGAACATTTATAAGAGATCCCCGCCCAGCCACAGCAAAAAAAGGAGAGATGGAATAGAGTAGGTAATTTTTTTTTTTTTTTAAAGTAGGTTCTACTCCTAGCCTGGAGCCCAACACGGGGCTCTAATTCATGACCATGAGATCAAGACCTGAACCGAGACCAACAGTCAGACGCTTAACTGACTGAGCCCCCAAGGGCTCCCAAGAGTAGGTAATATTTTTTTTTAAAACCAGGACCAGTTAAAGCAGTTATAAATGGATAACATTTAAAAAATATATTATAGAAAGTTTCAAGCCACGCCAAGTTCACCAAAACAACTTTTATTTCCAGTGTTTAATTGGGTATGCACACAGGCATGACACAGGTTTGGATTCATTAAGTCCTCATGCAGAATTATATTCTTCTCGATAAAGAAGCCAGTTCCATCCAGGTCACTATCTACACACCTATGTTACAACATTTATATCAAATCTGGTATCTGAAGAAAAGATACACATATAATATGTTCATTTAAGTTACGTATTTTACAGAAAGATTAAAAATTCAAGTCACACAAAACTCAAAAACTGTATTAAAAGTTTGAATATAAAACTCAGAGACCCACCTGGAATGACGAGAAAATGCAAGTTCCATATCCACCTGTGTTAAAACTGGTAAATGTAATGAAATTTGTTACCAATAAAATGCATTCATTTATTCAATGTAAGTTATCTAATTTTAACGATATGGCACCCTAATAACCAAATGGATTTTTATGATGAGGCACTTTTGTTAGTGATGAAACCAAAAGAACAAATTTGCTGCACACTAATGCCAGCTATTTGCTTCAGTAATCTTGGGTATACACTGTGTAGTAAGTTGCAACAAATACCTTGCTCATTTGTATACAACTATCCAATATATTTTTAAATATATATATATATGTTCTTCTGGCTGTAGTAATGCACTGTAAAGCTATTCCACAGTGCAAAATGATGAAACCAGCCCAAATGAAGGCTGCATAATAACAATTCTGGTACAAGAAAATATTTACAGAGTTACTGGAACGTGTAACAGTAGCTTTTTATTTGCTATGGTGGACATGCCCCAGTTTAAAGACAGGGATGAAACTGTGCTTTATTGCCCGGGGTTCCAGAGAGTTTATGAGGCTGGGCATTATAATGCTGCAGAACTAGCATTTTGGCTCATGTTCTGGAAGCTTTCTCCGTTTATTTGTTCGGGTGACTGCGGTGGTATGGAAAGAAGGGGCCTGGTGGTGGAAGCCACGGTACAGGGAGAACCGCCCGCGGCGGGCAGAGAAGACAAAGATGCGTCGGCCGCGGCTCTCCCGCCGGTGTTCTCGAGCGCGGGGGGAGGGTCCCCCGTTTCTGCTCTGCTGAGGTCCGAAGCGCTGGTGCGTAAGCGCTCCCTGGCTAGCCAGTCGGAGATGGAGAGGTCCTGGGCGGAGCACTTCGGCTTTAGCCGATTCACCGCCGAGAGCTCGGCTTCCCTCTCCCCGCCCTGCTCGTGTGCCTTCCAGAAATTCAGCACGCTCATCTCAGCCGCGTCGCGGTGGCCCCCGAGCGTGTGCCGGCGCTTGATGTTCTTGCGCTTGGCGGCCTCGGCGCTGGCTTTCTGGGTTCCCACTCCAAACATGTCGTCGGCCGGCGCCCGGGGCCTCAGTTTCAACCGATCGGCGATTTTCGTCTTCCACGTGGGCTCCTGCTTCTCCGACTCGCTCCTGGTGGGCGTTAGCAAACTCCCCGTGGACCGGCCTTTCTTCATGACGTCGAACACCTTGGTGATGGCGGGGGTCTCCCGGTCGCTCTTGGCGTCCCCCAGGCTGCTGCTGTCGGACTTGAAGCGGGCCGACTTCTTCCTGGACAGGGTGTCGCACTCGATGAGCTTGTGGGAGCTGAAGAGCTGTCTCCGGCTGTCCAGGCTGGGCGTCAGGCTCCCCTCGGTGCAGCTGGCCTCGCTGCCTTCCGAGTTACGGCGGCTCGCCTTGCTGGCGTCCTGCAATTTCCCTCGGAAGAGCCGGTCCGAGGGCAGCGCCGCGGGGAATACGGGGAAGTCCGTCTCGCTGTCCGTCTCCGCCGGCCGGCCCTCGCTGATGAGCTCGCTCCTCTCGTCGTCCGCCTCGTCGCCCCGGCTCTCGGCCACCGAGCGCACGTCGGGGCTGAGCCGGCTGCCGTCCAGGCTGGTGGGGTAGGCGCTGGAGGACGTGGTCGAGTAATCCGACGTGAGGGTGCTCACGGCGGCCAGAAACTCGCCGCGCTTTGTCTCTGGGCTGGTGGACCGCTTGCTGGAAAACCGAGCCAGGGACGCCTGCGAGGAAGTGCTAAGCAAAGTGCCCGAGTCGGAGCCCGTCTCTTCGAAGTGGGAGGACTTGGGGGTCCCGGGCGAGCGGGGGCGCTCTCTCAGCGCTGGGAAGCGACAGCTCGGCGTCGGGGACTTCCTGGGTTTCGCACTGTGCGGCAGGGAGGGCTCCTCCGACTGGCCGCTCTCCTTTCGGGGCGGAGTCTTGTCATCTTTTGTGGCACCGAGGTCCTTCTTAGCATTGTTTTCTTTGGAAACGGTGATCCTTTGTTTTCTGCACAACGTCTCACTCTCTTTTTTGGATTCTTCTTTAATGTCATTGTGACTGTGTTCTGTGTTTTCTTTCTTAAAAAATACATTGTCCAGTTCGTCTTCGGAGCTGCTGGGTTGTGCCTTTTCTTTCGGCTTTTTCCTCTTGCGACTGGCGGCTGCAAAGATGGAGGACACAAGCAGTTCCCTGCTATACTGATCTTTTCCAGATCCCCAAGAACCCTGAGAGAAATCAGAGAAACCGGACTGTGAACACGAGAACGTTACTGAGATCCTCTTCTGAAAAAGCGTTCCCCCGAACACTTCTTACTGAGTCAACTCTACTAACGCTCTAGGAGCCCGGACAGAACAGTTCTTTATACCTCCTTGTAACCTGTTCCTGAGATAAACTGTTATTTCTATTTAACTAGTTCCGGTGCTTGGCAACTAGTGGTAGTTAGCTGCTCTGTCACGGCTCATCCACATCCGTCTCTCCGAGACATGCTCTGTGCTTAGAGCTGTCTGGAGCTCCTACTGTTAATTTCCCTGCGTGAGCTGACTTCCCCTGCTTCTGTCATGCTCCACATTTTTCAGGTTCCTTAATCTGGAACACAGGTTTAAGAGCTAATATCCTAACACAGTTCAGTATAATATGCTGACATACCTTACTAAAATGTTATGACCGACTTCAACTTTCTAATTACAGACGCCCTATGATACACATACCGTATCAGATAAACTCACTAAGGGAACTCTGGTCCTCCCTGTTAGTTCAGGATCCTCAGACTTGCCTTAGGCAAATCAGGTTCGTAATGTCTCATTTATCTCAAGTTAACAAAATCAGAAAATTCAAAGAATATAAGGTCAATTAAATATCTTAAATCCTTACCATAGAAGCACTATCATTGACAAAGTTGTAGTGTAGGCTACTGGCTTCGTCAGCTACGTAATAGGTTCTTGATGACAACTATTTAATTAGTTTGCTCATGATGCCTACTGCTAAGTAAATGGTGGTTGTGGGAGTCAATAAACACTTGCTGGTTAACCACAGACCATGTAAGACAAGCAGGAAGGCAGGAAGTATGCTGAGTAATAGAAGCAGAAAGTAGATTTCTCTACGGTCATAAACAGATTAGACAAACTAAAACTACTATACTTAAGTCTTGAAAAAGTAAAAACTTAGGCTGTTGTATTAAAAAGGATTCAGCAAAATGAAATCGTAGATTAAGAGAATTTTGTTTCTATAAGAAAGGATTTCCTGATTACCCAGTACACTGCTAATTGGTTATCCAAATTTAACACCTTCTGCTGAAGACAGACTAAGACATGTTAAGAAAGACGCATCTAGTAAGAAGAAAGGAGGAAATTTCAAACGGGTCTGAAATCTCAAATCGAAATCTAAATCTAAATCTGAAAACTTCTGGCCAAAAAAAAAAAAAAAAAAAAGGGAAACTGTCCCAGAGTAAAGCAGCCCTAAAGAAAAATGACAATAAAATGAAAGGAATGATCCTTAATTTCATCCTGTATAGGAAAATAAAAAACAATTTACATTTACTTTATTGGGAGAGTTGGGGAAATTTGTGTAAAAACTCCATTAGAAATAGTAATGTTGCATACCTATGTTAAATACCTGGTTATGAAAATTACGCTGTGATTAAACAGGAGGATGCCCCGTTCTCAGGATGTGCAGGCTGAAGCATTTAGGGGTAAAGTGTTATCATGTCTGTAAGTAATACTCAAATAGTCAACCCCCCAAAATTATATATATCAAGATTTACCAAATGACAAATCTAAGGCATAAGGCTGGGGTACTATTACTCTTGGAACGTTTCTCTAGGTTTAAAATTTTTCAAAATAAAAAACTGGGCAAAAAGCCAGTAAAAATCACAGGGTAAGTGACAATGAATGATATATGATTGGAATATTTTGTACAATTTCCTACAAGAATTATAATTTAATCATATATAACCTCATTATATTTAAACATGATATATGTGTCTCATTTCCAAATAGAACGATGTTCTAAGAAATTGACAATTCCAGCTGCTACTGTCTCAGCAGATCAAAGTTTGGACACATTGAATTAATAAAAAAACTTTCTAAGAGTAAGAACTTCCCAGAACTACTCAAAATGTGTAATTGGTGGTGTCAACGGAATACAAATTATGTAAAAATACCGAACTATTTACAGGTGAAATACGATGCTTGGGATTTGCTTCAAGGTAGTTCAGGGGGAGGGAGGTAAGGGTGAAGTGCTCATGAAACAAGATGGCCACTCATGTGAGTGTTAATTGTTGAGAATGGATAATGGCTGCATGGGGACTCACATATACCATTTACTTTTGTACATGTTAGAAAATGTTTAAGAATGAAGAAAGTGTCTACTCCTTTGTAGTAGGTTGAACTATGCCAAGAGAAACCCAACATTCCAACTCACAACCCAGTATTCTACCATAGTCTAAGAATTAGCTTTTCCTCTCAAAGACTTTGTTGGTCTGTGTCATTGGACACAGAGAGGGATGCACTTGTATCCTAATCACAACAATCAGCCAAAAGGCAACTCCCCCACCACCAGATAGTTCAGAATTGTTTGAAACAATGTACCTTAGATTTTGTTGAGTCACTAGTAGCTGAATCTGTGAGGAGTTAAATAAAA
>NC_048232.1:22199982-22251230 GCF_002007445.2 Ailuropoda melanoleuca
TATGTTAAATACCTGGTTATGAAAATTACGCTGTGATTAAACAGGAGGATGCCCCGTTCTCAGGATGTGCAGGCTGAAGCATTTAGGGGTAAAGTGTTATCATGTCTGTAAGTAATACTCAAATAGTCAACCCCCCAAAATTATATATATCAAGATTTACCAAATGACAAATCTAAGGCATAAGGCTGGGGTACTATTACTCTTGGAACGTTTCTCTAGGTTTAAAATTTTTCAAAATAAAAAACTGGGCAAAAAGCCAGTAAAAATCACAGGGTAAGTGACAATGAATGATATATGATTGGAATATTTTGTACAATTTCCTACAAGAATTATAATTTAATCATATATAACCTCATTATATTTAAACATGATATATGTGTCTCATTTCCAAATAGAACGATGTTCTAAGAAATTGACAATTCCAGCTGCTACTGTCTCAGCAGATCAAAGTTTGGACACATTGAATTAATAAAAAAACTTTCTAAGAGTAAGAACTTCCCAGAACTACTCAAAATGTGTAATTGGTGGTGTCAACGGAATACAAATTATGTAAAAATACCGAACTATTTACAGGTGAAATACGATGCTTGGGATTTGCTTCAAGGTAGTTCAGGGGGAGGGAGGTAGGGTGAAGTGCTCATGAAACAAGATGGCCACTCATGTGAGTGTTAATTGTTGAGAATGGATAATGGCTGCATGGGGACTCACATATACCATTTACTTTTGTACATGTTAGAAAATGTTTAAGAATGAAGAAAGTGTCTACTCCTTTGTAGTAGGTTGAACTATGCCAAGAGAAACCCAACATTCCAACTCACAACCCAGTATTCTACCATAGTCTAAGAATTAGCTTTTCCTCTCAAAGACTTTGTTGGTCTGTGTCATTGGACACAGAGAGGGATGCACTTGTATCCTAATCACAACAATCAGCCAAAAGGCAACTCCCCCACCACCAGATAGTTCAGAATTGTTTGAAACAATGTACCTTAGATTTTGTTGAGTCACTAGTAGCTGAATCTGTGAGGAGTTAAATAAAACATGGTCAGTATTAGTCAATCTTTACTGCTTTCAACGAACAATGCAAAACTTATGGAAGAGACAGGCACAGAACGAAATGAGAAAGCAAAACTCAAACAAAATGATAGGACACAGTGGATAGTCAGAGCTCACAAAGATGCAAGCCGCACCACAGAAAGCCACCGCCATGAAAGGATGCTGTGAATTGTAGGCAGAACCAGCTCAATGAGAGGAATGGCAAAGGAGCCCTGTGCTAAACGAAAACAGAGACACTAGTGTTTATCAAGATTTCTAAATATTAAGTCTAGCAATAAAGAAGCTTGAAGACCTTTTGAAGAATCGTACTATGTACCACATCCTGTATCTGAAACTGATACACAATGTAGAACTTTCAAGATGGTTGGCTGTCCTAGCTACGAATTGAGACACTCATACTCAGTGTGTTTCCGTTGATTTTTGTCAGACTGTCAAACTCAAATTTTGTAAGCATGTACTTGCATGCATATGGATGCATGAGGTAACCCTGCTTCCAGGTCACTTTGGTTTTTTAATAATGCTGATCTTTGCACTTTAGACCCCAGTTTCATATCTCTGCAGTCAGGGATCCTTTTAACTAGTTTGGTTAAATTGCTACCAGTTTTGTAGTTATCTATCACAAATGCTATTATGGAAATGGAAAAATGGAGACCATAATTTTCACTGTCTGGCAAAAACTCAGATTATACAATTATAAAGAGGGTAGGAAGGGGCTAGCACTATTCAGAAGACCAATTGTGAAATTTTGTCTTTCAACTTGAGGGAAATTGATTTTCAAAATTAATGAGCTGAGCCCCCTGCCACGCCCCTTTGAACACATGGCTAAATGCTTTATGACTTTAGGAACTGGTAGACCATACCATGCTATTTCTCCTCACGGTCTGCTTCAGAAATAACAAGAAACAGCAGAAAAACTTTTAAGAAAGTAGTATTGATCTGTTTACAATAATCTTTAAGAGAAAATTTACACCACAGATCAACCGGGTTGCATTTACAAGAATCGGGGGTTTCTGCAGACAAGGCAGCTACAGTGTGGACAGCAGTCCTCCTTCTTCCTACAGCTCCAGCTGTCCATCAGGGCCACCACAGAATCCACTAGCGACATTACCGTGTGATAGACTCCTCCCACTTCGCCTGTGCAACACCAGTATAGATTTGCCTGTGTCAGTAAGTGCTGAAAAAACCCTTTAGGACTCAAACAAGAACTAGAGACAAAGGGAGAACAGCGTGTCAAACAACATGCTAGATTTAGTGCAACAGTTTGGCAGGAGAAAATTGTCAGCAAAAGAGCCTATAAAAACTGCTACTTAACCAGACATTAGGGCAGCAGAGAAAACAGAAGAAAATGTCAAATCAGATTGACTTTTACTGTGACATCTATAGTGACAAATAACATACTGTATTTATGAAAATGGCGCCCATTAGCAGTTCAACATAGTTCACTTGCGGCTTTTAAACAGAACGTCTAGCTCCAGAATAAGAACTACTTATACAGTCTAGATCATACTTTCTGCCATCACAGCAACCACATATTGAGTAGCATATATCTGTTTTACCTTGTGATGACTATTACATGGAAACTGTGAATTAAAAAAAAAAAAGAACAAAACAGTGGTTTGCATGCTCATTTCCCTCAGATTTCCATTCTGACAAGCATTACAATTCCATGCACTGCCAATGGCATTAGAGTCACTGGAAGATAATTAAGATCAATCAGAAAAGGAAGATTAAGTTTTTTATTAGTAGAAAGGGGGGAAAAAAAGAAGGAGGAGAAGAAAAGGGAAAAAAAATCATAGTGAATTGTTACTTGTGATTGATTTGTTCTTTCAGGTTACAAGGATTTAGCTTAACCTAGAGATCAATACTGCCCAGGAAGAGTTACCTGATACATCTCCCGGGGAGACTCCTGTCCTTCCAATGTTGGTGAGTAAATGATCTATGTTTGGCACTGGCTGCGAGTCTACTGTGTTTTCCTCCTGCACTGTTGTCTATGATTAATAAACAAAGATCTCTTCGTCATCTCTTCAAAGATACTTTCTTTAAAATTCAAACAACATTTAGTAAAAGACACATTTATTGAGTGGAGCACACATGCTGAACTTTTTACATTGTTTACATGTCATTAGTTAACTACAAAATAAGCATCACACTTGTACTTTCATTCGACCGGAAACCGCGGAGCTATAGACCTGCTTCCGGGTGCAAAGCGGACAACAGCATAAAAGCAGGACGGCGATGCTGTTGAGCATTAGGAGCCGTGTCCCGAATGCAAACAAGTCAGTACGAAGGCTGACGGACGATACTTACAAGAGGTTCTTCCACACCTTCTTCTGTGAAAAACCAGTCATGCTAAAATTTAAAATAAAAAAAGGTGAAAAGAGAAACTAAAGAATCCCCCAAATGTATCTATATTTTGGAGGATAATATAGGGAAAAAAAACCAAACTAGTTTTCTTAGAAAAAAAGTTATAACCAAATTCTGTCCTACCAAATCCCAGCTGCTATTTTCCTGATGAGACGAAGCCTGAACTTACGTGCTGGATGAGTGTCTCTACGATCTTGTACTGGTCTGGCATGTGAGTGACCATGTGGGTCATGTTGTCTTCGGATGTTCTCACAAGAGTTGGACCAAAAACTATTGCTAGGTTTCTTGGTTCCATCTGGAACAAAAGATGTTATTGAAAGATATCAGAATTTTTCTTAAGAAAGTAGGCTTAAATTCCCATTGAGTGTTTGGCATTTTATTTCTGAAAGGTTCTTTTGATGAAAAAGAATTCAAAGAAGAACGGTTGACCGATTGTGTATAAAAAAACTAATGTTTCCTAGGTAGGCTTTCTATAAGCTAACCTACACCTAACATCTCTTTCCTGCCTTAGTGACAATGTACTTGTTTAACTGCATTCATTTTTTCCATGAAGTCTTTGATTGCAAGCAACTGATCTGGTTCAAAACTAGTATTACGAGAGCTGCATTAACTGACAAAAATATTAAAATCAAAGGAAAAAAAAACTCACAAAAGGGCAACAACCCTCTTTCCCTCAAAAACTAAAGAAAATCCCACAAAAAACAACTAGAAAAAATGCTTACAGACACATAACATTTTCCAAATTTGCCCCCATAGTACATCAGAAGTGCTAATATTTAAAAACCTAAGGTCCAGAAATATGCCTCTTTGACCAATTTTTACTTCAATGAGAACTTCCAAAGCTCTCTGCTTATCCTTGTGCCAATCTGAATGCCCTGATATAACATGCTTATATGTCTGGACATTCATTTCCACGGTATTTTGTATTCCTTGTTTAATTACACAATTATCAAAGGTACAGATCCTTTGATTTCCTTTGCTGTATCTTATAGTGTCTGGTGTCACAGTTTGGACTCAGAATTGGATTAAAATGTCAAATAGCTTTAACCAACCCTGAAACATACCAAGGGGTTAAAAAAAAAATCACTGCGGAGCTCAAAAAGTCAACCTGGTTTCCAGAAACCACACTACTATACACTATATTGGGAGAGCCGTGTACGTGCCCACACGTGTGCACACCCACGTTTTAGATGCATCACTACACTGTGCTTACGACAGAGATACAAGGAGAAACTGTGATCTAAGTCAGTGTTTTCACAGAAAGTTAGCCTAGTGGAAAGAAAATCTAACTGCAGGAAGGGCGGACTTGAACTGGGCACACAAGCATGTTTCTTACTGTCCTCTGGAAGACGTCATCTTTTTTTTTTTTTTTTAAGATTTTATTTATTTATTTGACAGAGAGAGAGAGACAGCCAGTGAGAGAGGGAACACAAGCAGGGAGAGTGGGAGAGGAAGAAGCAGGCTCCCAGAGGAGCATGGAGCCCGATGTGGGGCTCGATCCCAGGACCCTGGGATCACACCCTGAGCCAAAGGCAGACGCTTAACGACTGAGCTACCCAGGCGCCCCTGGAAGACGTCATCTTATTCCTACATGTGTACTTGTAAGAGCCGCTCACAAAATCAAGTCCATCTCAAAGGTCTTATGCAAAATGCTTACTAGGTGCTTGTCTACTGTGATTTCATTTAAGTTTATAGACTAATGATAACACACATCACTATTTATGTGTATACAGTCATATTTATTATGTGGGTATATAGTTTTAGCTGGCTCCTATATAGAACTAATAACATAAAGAGTTCATCATTTATTTATTCATTAATTACTTAAGGCAAATTCCGTATTTTTTGAAAGACGTTCCACAAGTGGAGTCAAACAGATCAGGGAAGTGAAATGCCCTTAGCCACTTCCTCAAGAGTCACAGTCAGTTAATATAGTAAAGCCACGAAAAAAATTCTACAGTAAAGAAACCTGTTATATTTTGTTTAATTCAGTGCTTTCTAAACTAATTAGACCATCAGACACTATGTCCCCCATACTGCTAACATCCAGCAAAAGTGATGAATGATATAATGCACTTTGGGAAATGCTAAAAATAATTAGAAAATATTTCAGCTATAATTATATTGAGAATTTTTTGGATCCTCCTGGATGAACTTCTGGAAACAGTACAATTAATTGATATAGGGGTTTTTTCCGTTCTTTCTCTCACTCGCTTTTTTTTCTCCCCCTTTTTCCTTTTATGCCCTACCACTGTCGAGGAAATGGAGAATCTAAAGGATATTCTAACACAGCTTGTAAACTTCTCAATCTGCAGGTAACAGGGGTTGACCCCATCGTCCTACTCCAGCCTTACTATAGCTGTGAGCAACCGTCCTCCGGAACAGGACAGACACTAAACTGATCTGAATGATGCATTTTGCTCAACCTTCAGCAGGCATGACTCTTAGGAAAAGGGGACAGCAGTGTTCCTGAGCTTGTGATAATCTGGTTTTTTTCTTTTCCAGAAACCAAAATGACTTTCTTTCTATATTTTTTTTTAAATAGCTTTTTTTTTTTAAAGATTTTATTTATTTATTCTACAGAGATAGAGACAGCCAGCGAGAGAGGGAACACAAGCAGGGGGAGTGGGAGAGGAAGAAGCAGGCTCATAGCAGAGAAGCATGATGTGGGGCTCGATCCCATAACACCGGGATCACGCCCTGAGCCGAAGGCAGACGCTTAACTGCTATGCCACCCAGGCGCCCCTGTTTCTATATTTTTAAGTAAGGCCCAAGATTCAGAAAATCACTGTTTTGCAACCTCTAAAGATATCATAGGTTTAGGCAACAATCATGAATGATGGATAAAAATGAGATAAAGTCAAGATTATAACATATCAACCAAACACATTGTGTGGACCTTTAGATACTGATTTAAACATAAAGGGGTGAAAAGACATTTCTTGAAATCAATCAGGAAAAACTGAACACGAACGGAGTAGCAGATAATATTAAGGTATAACAAATTTCGGCGCATTTGACAAAGGTGAGGTGATGCTGTTAAACAAGTAAGAAGGTCTTACTGCTTAGAACTGAACGAAACAAAAAAAGAAAATGTCAGTTTTCCCTGTATACTGTTGGGTGCATTTAGATTGCTGTATTGCACAAAAGCATCGCAAATGTACAGTTGAAAAATAAAAGACGCAAAATTTTTGACTTTTCATTTTTCTTGCTGGATAAATGTAAAAGGAAATGTCTTTTCAAAATGGTGACAATGCATATTTTTAGATCTTTTGCTTTTAAGAGTGATCATTTGAGGGGTTCATGGGCCAACAGGGTGTATTTTAAAGCTTTTGTTGAATTATAACCCTGGTTTTGACTGACATGAAGCAATGAAGCATATTTTTTCAATGAAAGCCCCTGAAAGGACACCTCCTCAGTATGTACTTTACACACCTTATTTTTTTCTGAATTTTCTGCCACTGTCTTCAGATGAGCGGAAAGGAACTTCAGAGTTTCATAATGATGTTCAGGCAAATCGTGAATCTGAAACATATTATTTTCACGATGGATTAAGAGGCTGAATTTCAGCTGCACCTCCAAAAATATAAAATAATACCTACTAGTCTTTTTAATGTTTTCAGACGGTCTAGAGGATCTTCTTTACGATTGGCCTCAATAAAGTCGGCATATTTATCTGACAACAACAATAAGAACAATAAAACAAGTTTATCTTAAATTGCTTGAGTTGTGATTGAGATTTCTTTTAAGGTTCAACTTCAAAACCCAATACAAAAACCTAAATGTAGGGATGACCCCAAATAGCCTTTGAAATGTAAGTCTCCAAAACACCTATCATTTTTAATGATCTTCCAAGACTTACCATCAAATAAAATTCCCTAAAATGTGAGTTCTTTGAGAGTACCATCCTACATTTATAGTCCCCACTCTTTTTTTTTTTTTAAAGATTTTATTTATTTATTCGACAGAGATAGAGACAGCCAGCGAGAGAGGGAACACAAGCAGGGGGAGTGGGAGAGGAAGAAGCAGGCTCCCAGTGGAGGAGCCCGATGTGGGACTTGATCCCATAATGCCGGGATCACGCCCTGAGCCGAAGGCAGACGCTTAACCGCTGTGCCACCCAGGCGCCCCCCCCACTCTTTTTTGTCCCCCAACAACGACATCAACAACAGTGTCTTATATAAGTTAAGTATTTGGCTTGACTGAAAAAATGTTTTTCTACTAATTGTACTTTATTATGTCTAAAGACTTTTGACAAAGAATAATAGTACATTTTTAACTTGACAAGCAAACATGGACAAACAGGATAACTTATATTTTACTGAACCTAAGTAATTTTATAAATTCTTATTTTTCACTGAAATTTACCTGGAGGAAAAACATTCTGAATGACAAAAAAATAGCCATAATTATGCTTTATAGAGAAGTAACAACTAAACAAAATCTCCTGCTTCCTTTGACAAAATATTAATAACCTTTGGCTTTCCAACACCGTACTTTTAAACTGGTATCTTTTGTGGGAGTTCACTCACCATTTGTGAAGAGAGGCTCAGGGAGTTTTCTGAAGAAGGATTTTAGTAAACTGCTTATCACATTCAAATCTCGCCATTTCTAGGTGTGCAAAATAGAAACATGGCATTTTTGTAGTCAACACCACCAAAGGGAAAAAAAACCACAGATCAGGTATTCGAATAGACATAACACACTTACGTCATCTTGTATGTCAATATCAGCCATCCCCTTGTTGAGTTCTTCTTGCATACTTGAAATGGCCGCGTTATTTCCAGGAACTCTATAAATACCTGTATACTCAAGACCTCTTTCTTCAACTAATTTGCAACATATGTCAACTATTAATGGAATATACTGCAAAACAAGAAATAAATATTTTATTTAATACAGCACAAATGTTTATATTTGTTAGTAGATGTATATCGCAGCTAAGAGGCCCTTTCCATCCAAGAAGAAATACATACATCACTGCTATTTGATAGAAAATGCAGAATATAGACATTGCAGAACTGGGAATAGATTAGAAGGAGCGAGAGAGATCTGGGACAGCGGGAGGAGAACAAATAGGCAAGACAGAGAAAGAAGGGTCCCCAGCGAGATGAATGTTGAAGAGGAAATGAGGCAAGTCTGAAGTAACGAGAATGTGGGAACAGCGCAGATGAATAGGGGGAATAAAGCCCAAAAGAGAAGAGGGGGAGAGAATCACATCAAGCAAGTCATGACACAAATCCTAACATGGACACTGTACACACACACACACGTGTTTGTGCACACATGCACATTTACATTATACTTTCTTAATCAGGTTCTTATTCTCATCTTCCTTTTTAAGGTGCCAAAAGCAGAAACACACATGATTTGAAAATGAAGTCTTACCATTTCAGATACATTCCTAATGGATGAATCATTATTCATTTTTTCAGAGTCAGTATGTTAGAAAAAGAGCATTACAGATAAAATTACTCAACACACCCTTACAGGTCAGCAATGCTTAGGGAAGTTGGGTCTGCTATGAAGAGGAAGATACTCAGCAGATTAATGACACTGTGTCATTGGAGGGGCTGTGTCCTCGGTCCCACAATGACTACAACTGAACTAAGGACCGGGCGGCTGGGGTCTCCTACCCGATTGGTATGCGCTGGGGGACAGTCATCCAGTCTGACACCGAACGTTCCTGTAGCAGTGGGCTTTTTTTCAAATGTCTTTCTCATAATACTTGGAATACCTTTTCTCCACGTGCCTTTGTCTTTTGGGGGACTGGTATCATCTTTTGATTGTTGTGCAAAAAAAAAAAAAAGGCAAGAAGAAAATGGAAACAAACATGTTTAAATCATTGATTTTAAAAGTCCTTTATCAAGATTTATATACATCAGAGTCCTGTACTAGAAATGATAGATCCTGTATTTATCAAAAATATTGTATTATATTCTCTCCCTAATACGGCATTCCTTTTAACCTCCCATATAATTTAATCTGAATCAGTGATGCTTTTCTACCCTTTTATAATCTGTAACATGGTTTTCTTTAAAACAGTCAAGAAGATAGGATCGATGTGACTTAATAATGAGATTTTAGCAAAAGCAAACATGATGGTTTTATTTCAAAATAACAGCACCTGGATCCTCTGCATTAAATTTATAGTGTCTTTTATATAGACGTGTATTTCCTTTACTTCATCTTTACTTATTTTTTTTTAAAGATTTTATTTATTTATTTGACAGAGATAGAGGCAGCCAGCGAGACAGGTAACACAAGCCGGGGGAGTGGGAGAGGAAGAAGCAGGCTCCCAGTGGAGGAGCCCGATGTGGGACTCGATCCCAGAACTCCGGGATCACACCCTGAGCCAAAGGCAGATGCTTAACGACTGAGCCACCCAGGCGCCCCTCACTTCATCTTTATTACAAGACAAAGACTCATCTTCAGGGAAAGCCCCATTAGCCTAGATGGGGTCAAGGTGACCTCTGAGTTAGCTCACACTGGGCTGAGGTCAGCAGAAATGGTACCAAAAAACATGAAATACCTTTATTTATTTATTTATTTATTACTTTCCTTTTTTTTTACAGAGGGCGAGAGAGACAGAGAGAGAGAGAGAGAAAGCAGGGGTGGGGAGCAGCAAACGAAGAAGGAGAGAGAGCATCTTAAGCAGGCTCCACGCTCAGCACAGAGCCGGAGGCAGAATTCCATCTCACGACCCTGAGATCATGACCTGAGCCAAAATCGAGTAGGATGCCTAACCAACTGAGCCACCCAGGTGCCCCACAAAATACCTTCAAAACCCCAACTTTAAACCATCATCTGTGTTAAATTTATCCAGGAACATTAACATTAGTACCTTTACTGAGAAGTTTCCTTTCTGACTCTTCCTTAGGAGAGTGTGGACTTTGGGTCTTTGGCTCTGATTTGGCACCAAGCAGAGTCTGCCGAATGCTGAGACTCTGGCGAGGTGTTTTTGGCAACTGTTCTGCTTTGCTGCTGAAAGAAATGAACATTTCTTAACAGTTGTATTTTACATCCAAATTAACTTGTAGACGTGGTGGGATTCTCACCTCATCAGACTGTTATATTCTTTTATCCTTCGGCTGATTAGATCTCTGTTAGTCACTCCAGTGTCCTACAGAAAAAACAGGAGGTAAGATTAGAAAGTTAATTCGAAACAGACATCAGGATCTCTACTTTTTGGAGGCTCTCTATTGTACTGTGCTGCTTAGCCAGTACAGCCCCGATCCTCTTGGTGGAGTTGTTTTAAAATCACTGTCCCACATCACCATCCAATATCACTATGCAGGAAATGATCCAAGGGCCCCCCCCCCATCCACTGCCGAAAGAGCGTTCTGTTTGTTCTTTGTACCCCTAAAATTCCTGGAATAGTACCAGCAAGCATCAGGTGCTCAAACTTACTGATGCAACATTTTTTATAAACGCCTGGGAAGCAGCAAGCCAGTATTTTTCTCTAATTCCAGAAAGAATGATCAGCATTTCAAAATGATGCAGTTGGATAAAAGATGGAAAAATACTGTCAAAATCTGTTAATGACGAATTCATAGGAGTAGTGAGACGGAGGGGCATGTAGTGTCAGAAGTGGCACTTATATTATCAGAAGAGAAAAAGCTCAAAACTGGCTTTTCAACCTCACCAGATTATCTTTTACAATATGCTATATGGTAAACTCAGATTTCACCTTGAAGTGATAATTTTTTTCTACTGATTCCACTTATACATTGACATGCACCCTCAACCCTATTAATTGGTTTCATTTTGATTATAACGAACAATAAAATTTACAAATATAGGCTTTGGAGTCAAACCATCTCGAGTTCAAATACTCTTCCTACTTAGCAGCTGAGAGATCATACGGTTAAGATCTAGAGTGAGATCTCCCGGGTTTAAATCCCAGCCCTGACGCTTACCAGCTGTGTGACTTTAGGGAAATTACATATCCTCTCTTTGCCAGTGTGCTTGTTTGCAAAATGGTGATGACAACAATAGGACACATTCATATGGTTGCTGAGACTTATGCATGTAAAACATTCTTACTTTCCCGGTTTACTTTGAAAAAATTCAGGTCTGATGCTCTCTTGACAATGCTGGTTACAGAACAAAGGTTGTATTGACACGGATCTGGTGTTAATTTTTAACCACAAACAAGGCTGGGTGTAAACTATCAGAGAAAAAGGCACAGTCATTTTTCCTATGACCTAAGTTTTTATAATCTGAATTGGACATAATTGGAAATGACTATATTAGAGAACATACTTTGCATAACCTTACAGTTAATGTGGGTGTCCCTGTGTCCCGTGAGCTAAGAGAAAAGAACCTTGTGCGCTTTTTTTGGTCATAACAATGAGCACAAAATGTGAGAACAACATGTAAGAAAAACTGTGTTAATGACATGAAAAGATACTCTTGAGCAAAAGCTAGACTTAATCACTGCCAAACCTGCTCTGTCAAGTTTATAATTACATTCACTAGAAATACAACATTACCAACGAAATTCCTGTTGTAAAAAAATATCCTGATGGCTGTGAGCCAGAAACTCTCAAGTCCCTAACCCCTCCTTATCAAAGAGAAAAACTGGGGGCGCCTGGGTGGCACAGCGGTTAAGCATCTGCCTTCGGCTCAGGGCGTGATCCCGGCGTTATGGGATCAAGCCCCACATCAGGCTCCTCCGCTATGAGCCTGCTTCTTCCTCTCCCACTCTCCCTGCTTGTGTTCCCTCTCTCACTGGCTGTCTTTATCTCTGTCAAATAAATAAATAAAATCTAAAAAAAAAAAAAAGAAAAAGAAAAACTGGCTTTTCACATGATTTCTGACAATGCAAGTATTCTTAGAAGCCAATGACTGTACGACAGCAGGCTCTATTATATTCTCGACTGCGTATCTCCAGGAACAAAAATCCTCATGTCTGTATCTCTTTGCGTTTACATAGTAACTTGTTTGGTAAGTATTTTCACTACAACTTGAGCCCCACAATAATCCTGTTTTTGAGATAAGGAACCAGATCTGGAATGATTTAGTCATAAAAGTAATGACCAGGACTAGGACCTAGGATTTCCTGATCCTGCTTCTGAGAAAGCAGGCAAAATCAAGAATTATCCATTTATATAGTTCAGTAATGGTGATTTTCAAATAAGTGAAAATACTACAAACTAGAATCACCTGAGTTTTCCTTTTGATCAATTTTTCAAGTGAAAATAGCATATTTTAATTTTTTTTAAACGTATCAGATTCTTTCAGTCTTCTAAGAAAACAGTGATGAAAGAATCTGGTTTTGTCGACATCCCCCTGAGCACACACACCTCTTCATTGAGGTTGCTGCTCTCCTGGATGGTCTTGATCCAGGCCAGCATGTCGTCTCTGTCCTCAGCCTGAAACAGGCACTCACAGTCCGAGGTGGTCAGTCGGAACACATTCTTCCTCTTGGTCTCACTGTAAGAGATGTCTATTAAGCAGGCATTGACGCTGATGGGCTGTTCTTCTTCAGATGGAGTCATCTGTTCTCTTTTGTCTTTGTACAGGTAAAGCGAATGGCCCCGAAGCACAACATACATCTGTTTCCACGGCCGAATACTTCCACCGACTCGCTGGAAAACATGAAACAGTTCAGGGACACTTGATGCTTGGCTCAGTCCTGGTGACAGGATGAACACATCAGGCAACGCTGTTCACACACAGACATGCGTGTACAACAAGTGTATACAGCCGGTGTCTGCTTCACAATCATACACGTTTGTAAGGAGAGGAATGGCAAACAGTGGAGCATAAACCAAGCTAGGCAAGGTATTCCTATCAAAATCAAGGATGGTGAAATCTCAACTTTAATCTGGTTGGGGGGGAAAAAAACCATTGTATTGTTCATGAACAAAGTTAAGATAAACTGAATAAAGTAACTGAGGTAAAACAAGAGTAGCAAAATACATACAATATATAAAAATGCTAAGAGAATCGAAAATAAGACAAAAGTCCATCAGAAAAATCTTCTGAATGACAGTAAGGCTTAAGACAAGTCCCAGATAATGCAAATGACAAACACTACGTAAGGAGATCCCAAAACAGTAGGTACGAGTAACGAATGAAACTAACAAAATTGATCAACTTTCTATGGTCAAGCAACGATATCCATATCCAAGGTGGGTTTTATTAAAAATTAAACTCTTTTGACAGTATTAAAATTTTTCTATAAATAATCTGCCCAAATACTGTAAGAAATTTGTGTAGTTTTTATCGTATTGAAATCTACTTAATGAAGCATATAAATATTGTGATATTCATTTATATAACCCAATATTTATAAAATAAAGTGAAAGGAGGAAATCATAAAGGCAATTTAAAAGAAAAAACTGGGAAAGGCGAAATTAAAAATTTTAAATTATTCATATGGAGAACTACCACTCCCTCAAGGAAGACTCTGTGAAAACCTATGCCTAGGAAACTATTTAGTAAGAAGAGCTGAGTTCCTTCTTCAATACCTTGATTTCTCTTTTTTGTTGGCAAAATATAAGACTATATATTCCATTTGCAGTTGATACATAGGACAAGAAAATACAAAATTAAATCAACGATCAGAATTTTAAAAAAAAAATTTTTTTTTCCTCCAAATAGAAAAAGCTATTTAGAAGTGGTATCGCCCACTCTCTCTTCTGGGTGATTTGCCATTTTATCTGTACAGACTTGATGTGCTATGCTGCAGGGACTGCATTTCGTACACCCGCAGCCACTGAGAAAGTGCACTACCTTGCCCTTGTCGGTGACAAGTGGTCGGAAATGGAGCCACCCTTCCTTGGCAGCATCGCTGAAAACCTCTGAGGAAGAATCTTTCCTGGACCCAGAGTCTTCGGATGACTTCTGGCTGTCTACAATCTGCAGAAAAGACCAAGAAAATATGGTAAAACACCAGCTCTTCCCTTCATCAACATTTGCACACTGAAATTGCTTTGCTGAAAAAGAATCTTTAATGTTCCAAATGAAGGGTTATTTTTGAAAAAATACTACCTTTATCAATTACATTAGAAACATTTCTGGTCTTATTTAAGAAAGTAAAGTGAATTGACTACCATCATTTTTAAAAAGCCGTCTGCAGGAATTTTTAATCATTACAAAAATAATAGAAATAGTACAATTTTCTGCTCTCAAGAGCTCGTATTCTAGTGAGAAAAGACAAATCAGAATAAAAAAAGACAAGCAAATGATCAGACTGTGATTAGTACCATTTGGGAAAGGGACAGGGAAACACAGTAACAAATGAATGAGTCATGGCTAGAAGCTGGGGGTGCTGTGGCAAGGCCTTCTGAATAAAGACTACTTAAGATGAAATGTGGAGGAAAAATTTTAAAAGGGGCCATCCATGAATGGTCAGGAAAAAGAAAAGTTCAGGGAGAATGTATAGCTAATGAGTAAGTGTGTTTACCATTATAATTTTATTCATTTTTAAAGAGATTTTATTTGAGAGGGAGAGAGCATGAGTGGGGTGGGGGAGGGGGGTACCTGGGGCAGAGGGAGATGGAGACTCCCCACTGAGCAGGGAGCCTAACGAGGGGCTCGATCCCAGGACCCTGAGATCATGACCTGTGCTGGAGTCAGACGCTTAACCAACTGAGCCACCCAGGTGCCCCTTACCCATTATCATTTTAAATGTTCACTGTTCAGTGTGAGAGAAACAGCTAATGAACAGATTGCATAGGGTCTTTTAGGGCGTGGTAGGAAGCATGATGGGAAGTGATTAGGTGATGAATCAGAAAAGTAACATTATCTGATCCCAGTTCAAAGGTCACTTCGCTTGCCACCTGGAGAATGGATTCTCTATCGTGAGAAGAGGTGTTACTGTAGGAATCCAGGTGAGGCCCGATGGTGGCCTGGACTAAAGCTAACGTTAAGTGAAGACGGTGAATGTAGAGGTGAATGTAGAGATTTGTGGTGTGTCCTGAAGGTAGAGTGGATAATACTTGATATGAGGGAGGGGGAGAAAGAAGGCACAAGGCTAATTCCCAGATCTGGGGCTTGAACACCTGGGTGAAGGGACTTAGTGAGATGGGGAAAACTGGTGGATAAATATGTCTGGGGGTAATCCAGATCTCTTTGGCCATTAAGCCTTGACTGCTTATTAAACACCTACATAGAGATGTCAGCCTATACGAGTTGCAGCTTGGGCAAGAGGCCAAGGCCAGCAGTGTAAACTTCGGGAGACCCCTGGATAAGATCATGTTGGCAATGAGGGTAGGCAGAAAGGGTCAGAATCAGTTCTAGACATTCCACCATTTTAAATATTAGGCAGAGGCAGAAATGAAAACCAGCAGAAGAAAATGTTTTAGGAAGGGAATGGGAAATTGTGTTGGAGACTACTGAAAGGTCAAAGAAGTTAAAAATCGAAGATAACCGTTAGTTCTGGAACGTCCCTGGTCACCTTGGCGTGAGCAGTGTCATTCTGGTGTGTGTGGGTTGAGAAAGACGTGACTGAGGAAGTGGGCACTATAGACAATTTTTTTCAAGGAGTTTTGCTATGAAAAGTGGGAGAGAAACAGATGTAGGAAATAGAGGGGGATGGAGATTCGAGGGAGGTTTATAAAAAATATATAGTACATAGTGGTTGGTGTACTCACGTCTTCACGATGGTGAATGAGCCACTGGCAAGAGCAATTTTGCAGAGGGGAGAAAGATCTTGAGAAGTGAAAAGTGATAGAATCAAAGAAGAAATGTGGATGTAGGATTTTCACAGGCTCCTGTTCCAAGTACAGATACTGATGCTAAGAGTAAGGAGGGCAGAAACTGTGGGCACAAATGAAGGTGGCTGACATTTTTGGAGAATGTAAAACAAGGAAATTCCTGTCTAACAGCCTTTGGTGTGTGTTTTCAATGAAGTATGAGGGAGGAGTAGATGGGAGAGGACAGGAGTTGCCTGTATGGAGGAAGCTGGAGGGGAGGCCTGAAATAATAATTTTGAGGAGAGAAAAACATGCATAGAACAAAATACAGGGTTGCTGGGTAGTCAGGTTTTTGGCCATAGACTGATGACGTGAGAAAAATCCACATCATGTGTGTAAAGTATTATATACTCGATGAATATGTTTAGAAAGGAGAAAAGAACACTTACTAGATCATATTTCCCAAATGCACCCGAAACTGACAGAATATAGGATAATAGAAATAATTCCCTATGATGAGCCAAAGTAATAAGCTCAGGTAAACAGAAATATTTCTCATTTGCTGATACTTAACAAATACTGAATACCAACCTTGATTCCTTTCAGGCTAGAGACGTGCTTGAAGGACCTGTTGGCAAGAAGTATATAAATATTTGCAATAAGTGCATAACACGCCTTAAAGAAGTAAAAACCATTTGAACATTGCGAGTAACCTGCCAATGATAAGCTGACATTTCCTCATAACCATGTTAAAAGTTCACTGTGCCATGCAAATGAGAAAAACAGCTAATTGTATAAGTATTTAAACTTCTGATTCCACGATCGAAGCTTTCTTAGTGGATCTGTAAATTTAAACCATCTCTGCATCAAGTGTGAGATTTTACCCTTCCTCTTAGGAAAAAAACTGCTCAGGCTAAACATTGAGCTTTAGAATAAATTATTAGTTAACCATAGTTGCAGTGCTCTGTTAAGGGTTCCCACAATGTTAATGATGGATAATGCGGTCAGGAGAACACAGTCAGGGCCAGTGCAGGCCCACCACTCCTCCTGCCAACCATATTCAGGATGCTTTGGTTCGAGACCAGCTGCTGCCACTGAAAAGGCTTAGGGCTTCTGAAGATAGGTTCGCTTTAACTACTCAAACAAATTTAACTTTAGGGGACAAAGATTTATTTTTTTAATTCAAAATTCATTTTAAGGAATTTAGGATTGCAAGATGTGACTGAAGACGGCACTGCCCTCCGCTCTGAAACCAGCCCAAACAAGATAGCCAGAAACAGATATGCCAATTCCATCTCCAGCACTATCTGGAGACGCCCATAACTGAATGGCGATAGATGTATGTACATGAAGATGGGTGGTTAAATGTGGTGAAGGAAAGAACGGACACAGGAAGAGAGGACACCTCTGGTTGCACCTCTCAGACAAAACTGCAGTGCACTGCTCTCTGAAGATCAAAACCTTCCCTTGTTTGGAACAATGGGAACAGGGCGCCGGAGCTGGTGACAGGAGCCTCACTCATCACCACGGATATCGAAGGGTATGAAAACGGAGGAAGAAACACACAGTCCTGCCCTCTTTGCAGGAAGCAGTGTGCAGCTGGTGCAGGGTGAAGCAGGATCTGAAATGTGGCCGTTAAGGTATCTTCTTAGTGAGGAAGAAGTAAAGGCTAAAAGAGCTCACAAATTCAAGTCCACAACATCAGAACAATTCCTGCTAGTCTGGACCACTGCCGTGGCCGCACCTCACACAAACTTCCCCCAGTAGTTGATCCAGGAAGAACTGCTATTATTGGAATATAAATAATCATCGATTGGAAGCTTCAGAGAATCTATACAAAAATACTCTGATAAAAAAAACAAACTGTTCTTTGACCGAAGTCTCAAAATCGTAAAATGTCAATGTTCCTTAATTGTGTAAGTGAAAACACTGTGTCGTTAAAAATACCCAATAAAAATTTAAGAACTAGAAAATTGACTTTGAAGTTCAAATAGTAAAATAAACAGAAGTAGCCAAGAGAATTTAGAAAAAACATAAAGTAATGAGAGAATAGCCCCATCAATAATAAAAATATTATAAAACCACTCCAATGAACAGAATCTGGTGTATGTGAGCAGACAATCAACTGAACAGAATGGATGCTACAAATAAAACTAAATGTATTTAATAATTTAGTATATGATAAAGATGAAATATCAGTAGGAAAAATATTACATTCAACAGATGTTTTGGGGACAACTGAGAGACACGGGAAGATATGAAGTTGGCCCTTTATCTCACTAATTGGAATAAACTCCAGATGAATCAAAGTTGTAAATACACACACACACACACACACATATACACACACACAAAGACAAAAACATATATTTGAGAGGCAAACATTAAAGAATTTTGTCATAATTCCGGAGGAAAGGCTTTTTAAATATGACTTAAAATCTGAAAGCCATTTTAAAAAAAAAATCCTAAATTTGACTGCAAAGAAAACGTTTAACATTTTTGCACTTTAAAAAAATTTTTATTTTAAAAAAAATTTAAGAAAATCCAATGAAAAATACTGAATTGGGAAAAGACTTGCAACACTTCTCTCAGAAAAGAGCTAGTTTCCTTTAAAGAGCCTCCAGAAGTCAATAAGGAAGAGCAGCAGGGAGATGGGCAGAAGATATGAACAAGCAGTTCACAGGAAAATAGAAATACCTCTTAAATTTATATATGAAATGAAGCTCCATTAATAAGAAATTTCAAAAAAAAAAAAAAACCCTACACTATGATACCATTAGATTTACAAAAAATCAAATGTTAAATAACATGCTGGGCCAGTGAGGGGCAGAGACTTCTGTGCGCTGCTGGTGGGAATGTGATTTGGTACAAGCTTTATGGAGAGTGGCTGACTATGTATATTAATATAAAAAAAATACACACCCTTGATGTAACAATCTTTCTTCCAACCACACTCACTTGTAGACTAAATGAACGACGTACAAATATAGTCACTGAAGTATTGTTTGCAGTAGCAGAAGATTCAATCAATCTAAATGTCTATTTACAGAATATAGAATGACAGCTGTATTTTGGTACAACTATTCAGTGGAAAATGAAACAAGCATGAAAAAGCTGAGCCAGGCATGATCAGTGTGCACAGCATCCATCATTTGTTTATAAAAATAATTAGAATGCATGCACACACATATAAGCCTATGTAAACCTGTGTATGTGATTTTATGCAGAGAATAGCTCAGAAAACAGTTAACAGTTATGTTTGAGAAGAGACCTGCGTGGCCAGAAGCCTACGGTAGCAGTGACTGTTTAATAAAAATATTTTTTGAATTACGTTTATGTGTTACTAATTTTTAAATATTAATTTTAAAAATTCACCTGGATATATTATGGAATAACATTATTTTATTTTTCATTTGCATTTCTAATATAAATTTAAAAGTATAAAAGAAATCATTAAAATTCAGTATTTATATGTCAAAGTCATGCTGAACACCCACAAACAAATATTTCAAATGATATGCTTGAGACTCTTACAATTTTGCATCTTCTCTGTAATCATCCAGGCCCTCATCATACGATTTTGATCTTTCGGTCTTTGAGCTGGGCTGGGCATCCAGGCTGGGAGGGCCAACAGATTCTGTAATTAAAAGCCAACATTTAGACAATTTGCAAGTGGTTTCCGATCCTTTTCATAGTGAGGCGATCACAGTTTGTCATAGGGTTCTAAGTGGAAAACTTAAAAAACAGAAAGAGAGATGGTGTGCACAGCCACTCACTGAAACATACCCTGGTCATGGGAGAGCTGGCGGCGAATTAAAGGAGCTGATGTGGTGAGGCTGGGTGGGACCATTGCTATGGAGGGTGCCTGGGGTGCCTGGGGGGTGGAGGCTGAGATGACAGCAGAAGCGGGGATGTGTGCAAGGTCATGATCAATGCTGGGGCTCGTTGGTTCATCTAGAAGATAAAATGAAAATAAATATTGGTGGGACGCCTGGCTGGTTCAGTCGGCGGAACACGTGACTCTTGATCTCGGGGTCTTGAGTTCAAGCCCCACACTGGGCTTAGAGCTTACTTAAAAAAAAAAAATTAAAAAAAAGAAAAAGAAAATAAATATCAGAATGCTAAAGACCTAATTATTAATAATCAATATTCATTATTTTAAAAAAAAGATACAGATTTTAACACTTAGCCACTAAAGCACCCATAAATAACATACTTGTCTGTTAAAAATCTTATACAGTTATTACTCTAGTAATTCCAAATAATTTTGAGAATGTGGTCCAAGAAATTCAATAAGTTGCTTCTTCTACCAACAATTAATACCTTCATTAACTGATAATCAAGATGTCAAAGTTACAGGTATTCAGAACCTGAACCTATAAAAGCAGAATGATAACCATGTACCACTCTCAAAGAATTACTTTCCCAATTGTAAATGTCTTACACATCATTTCAGGAAGCTAAGCAAGGTGACCTGGTTGAGGCTTACCTTTCAGAGTATCAAGTCCTAAAACCTTCCTGTGCACAAACACACAAGGGTATTTTCGATTTTTGTAGAAAAATGAGAAAGAACAGTTTATGGCTTCCAGAAAAGTTACACATCATCAAGACCATTGCTATAGATGAAACGTCTGTGTTGCCCCCAAAATTCATCTTGAAACCCAATCCCTAACGTGATGGAATCTGAAGGGGAAGGGGTTTAGGAACGGATAAGGTCAGGACAGTGGAGCCCTCATGAATGGGATTAGCACCCTTCAAAAAGTAGCCTGAGAGAGATCCCCTGGCCCTTCCTCCATATGAGGACACAACTTCTAAGAACCAAGAATCAGGACCTCATCAGACACCAAGTCTGCTGGCGTCTGGATGTTGGACTTCCAGCCTCTGGAACTGGGAGAAATAAATGGCTATTGTTTAAGCCACCCGGTCTGTGGTATTTAGTGGCCCAAATGGACTGCAACAGCCACTGGGAATTTGTTTGGCACTTTTGTGCAAATCAGGAATAGGTGCCCTCTTCCCCAGGCAAATGTCGGCCCTTACCCAGAGGGCCCCACTTGCCCCCTTGAGCAGATGCCCTGGAACCCCTGCAGGAATATAGATGTTTTAGGTGTTATGAATTTGCAGCTTCTCAAAAGCCTGTCACTATCTGTCAAGAGCAGAAATGCCATATGTGTGCATACATAATAATAACAGCTAACATATGTATAGAGCTTAGTGTACCATTCTAAATAATTTAAATATATTTTTCACTTAATTCTTACGAAATTCTATGAAATAAGTACTATTTTACAGATGAAGAAGCCAAACAGACAGGTTAAGTAACTTGTGTAAAGTTACCAAGCCACAGGGACAGAATGTGGACCCGAGAGTCTGAATTTTTGCTCTAGAAGTATAAATTATATTTGTTTTCCAAATTGGTGAGTAATAGCTCTATTCAAAATTCTTACTCTTATAAAAAACATCAATGGTTTAAATTCTAATATTCTAGGCCAGGAGAGTATAATTTAATAGAATGCCAGAACTATATTCCCTAAAATCAAATGCCCTAAAAGTCTTAGAAAATCATAACAAAACCCTTTATAAAGAATATACTATAATGATGAAACAGGCTTTTGATTTCTTGATTTAAAAGATCAAACTATTTTAATTTTGACCAAATTTTAAGAATGCTCTATCATTTTAATGCTTAGCATTTTCAAGATGACTAATGATATAAAAGTATAACATTTATAGCTAAAATCTGTAAATTCTATCTTATTTTATGTTTTTACAAAGTCTTTAAAAGCAGCTCTTCATATTCTAGCACTAGAAAACATTTTTAAAACTTCTCTATGAATCAAGTTTACTAATTATATGACAATTAAATACCCTATGTTAGTAAGCATGTAATTATTCCTTTTTTCAAAAGCAAGAAGGTAACTAATTTTAAATCAATTGAATAAGGATAAAAATTAAACTTTACTAAAGATTATAATATTCTTTATAACTATCATTATGGTGTAAATTACCAAAAATTAACCAATTTTTCCAAATGATACATGTGTCTGAAGTAAGTTGGGTCTTCTGGGGTCTGCTTGGGCCACCAATCTGTTATGGACTCAGAGGCATGGTTATGAATGGGAAAATACTGTATTCTTTACAAATTATCTGGCATATGTAGTACTGAGAGTATTAAGAGCAGGAAGAGATTTCTGTAGAGAAAACATTCCCAACAGTGGTGGGTAATACAAATGTCAAAGAGTGCCTAGGAGATGCTGTGGGAGAAACCTTTCAAGACAATTTTAGGCCTTGCAAAGTAATTTAAAAACATTTCTACAGGGGCGCCTGGGTGGCACAGCGGTTAAGCGGCTGCCTTCAGCTCAGGGCGTGATCCCGGCGTTATAGGATCGAGCCCCACATCAGGCTCCTCTGCTATGAGCCTGCTTCTTCCTCTCCCACTCCCCCTGCTTATGTTCCCTCTCTCGCTGGCTGTCTCTATCTCTGTCAAATAAATAAATAAAATCTTAAAAAAAAATTTCTACATTTATTTGTTTAAAATTAAATATCATGGAGTGAAATTCAAAATGTTCATGGATTAAGCATTAAACAAAATTTCAAAGGCAATTTTTTCTTATGACTCTGGGCTTCCTAGAGGTATCCACTCAATGTCTTTTGACTTACTACATTCTGGAGGAAATTTCTGTATTACATTGGGTTGAAATAATCTCTGCTTTAAGGGTTTGCATGCAAAAAGGGCTGGGATAGACACCCACCTGCTCCAGGGAGCAAGGGTGAATGGAAAGGCCTGGGCGGGAGGCTAGCACCCTGTGCTCACACACTTCAGTCCTGCTGCACTCTTTAGAATAAATATATTTACTTCTACATTAAAGAGAGACAAGGAAAAGCTAGCTATACTTTTAAAATACACAGAATTATATTACTTCACATTTATGAATTGTACTTTAATAAATCTAATTCTTCATTCCCTATAAAAATGTGAGAACTTTTCTATTGTTTTAAAAATACCATTGTTGGGGCGCCTGGGTGGCATAGCGGTTAAGCGTCTGCCTTCGGCTCAGGGCGTGATCCTGGCGTTATGGGATCGAGCCCCACATCAGGCTCCTCTGATATGAGACTGCTTCTTCCTCTCCCATTCCCCCTGCTTGTGTTCCCTCTCTCGCTGGCTGTCTCTATCTCTGTCGAATAAATAAATAAAATCTTTAAAAATAAATAAATAAATAAATAAATAAAATAAAAATACCATTGTTGTTGTAATGATTAACTGGAATTTTAAAACCTTAATTTTAACATGTGCTTTCATTATTACCAATGTGTAGGTTATCTACAAACAAGGACAATTCGGGCTTATCTCATTTTCCAATGTAAGAAAATGTGCACTATTTGATTGCCCAAAGAGAAAACCAGTGTGCTGTCAGATTTTCAACGAATTTCTGTATTTTTAATAATCAAACTTAAATATTCTGTCAGATGAAAATAACTGACCATCTTTGTCCGAGGCATGTCACATGCTACATTAAGATGGTAAGTAATGCATGCAGAATGCATTTATGAACTATTAAGGCTGCAGACTTGCTATTATCAAGTGGCATAATCCTTCATGGTAAACTGAACTACATAGTCAAAGGACTGACTGAACATTTGAGGCCTTCATTTACTTTATTCACTAAAAGCCCCATAGCACTTCACAATAAAGAAAAGGTGGAGAGGACACTGAAATTGTTCTATATTCAAATCCAAAGTGATCACTGTTTCTTAATCTATAAAAAAGACAGAACTGAATGCCCCAAATTTTTATTTTATTTTTGGAAAATACTGTTTTCCAAAAATAGATAAATAACTAATTCCCACAGAAAATATATACTCTATAATTCAATTTTGGATTTTTTCCAAAGGGAGAATCCTACAAGCTATTATGTTTAAGCGGATTATTCATATCTGAATAGAAAATTTTCACTGTTCTCTCTTTCAATTAAAATTCTAGAAAAACATCTATAAGATTTCACAAATCAAGAAAAATATAGGGGCACCTGGGTGGCATAGTGAGTTAAGCAACCAGCTCTTGGTTTTGGTTCAGGTATGATCTCAGGGTCCTGGGACTGAGCCCTGCATAGGGCTCTGTGCTCAGCATGGAGTCTGCTTGGAATTCTCTCTCCCTTTCCCTCTATACCTCCCCCACCATTCTCTCTCTCTCACAAATAAATAAATCTTAAAAAAAAAAAAAGAAAAATATAAACAGGAAATCAAGGAAGCATATTGTGAAACTTTCACGTATAACTCTTTGAATTACTTTTCAAAAAACAAAGGAAAAAATGGAAGCCCTAATACATACTGAGAGCTCTTATAAATAGGAACAACTAAAATCATCACAGAAGAGCAAAATACACAAAAAGACAAATCATGGAACAAATGCAAAAGCCTAATAAAAATGTGAAAAAAACCTCGTGAAAACCTGACTACTAATGAAATAACAAATTGAAACCAAGGAAAATAGGACAGCTGTTTTTCATGTCATAACCTGGCAGATAATTTTCATCTCATGATTGTTCCTCTTCATCTTCTGCAAGATGACTGCAGAGAATGTACACTGCTAGCTGCCCATCTCTATCTCTGGGGTTCAGTGGGGCTACCAGTGTGCTCGCCCTTCCATGGATGGGCATACACGCCAGGCCTGACTCCTCCTAGGGCCCTCGCTCCCGGAGTCCACAGTGACTGGCCAAGGCTGAAGAATCTGAGCCAGTCAGGACCAGTCACAATCTCCATCAGATTTGATATATGGCTACTGAAAAAAGTACAGTCTTTTTCTTCCCTTCCTTGGGGAACAAGAACTGTAAAAAGCAGTAAACTAAGCCGTCAGTGGCCATCTTTTCTACCACGTGGAGAAAAAGTATCTGAGAATGAAGAAAGCAAAACTGAGAAAAAGAGACATAATCTTGATGCCAAATCACTGGTGTGTTGAGATCCTGCCATGCACAGAACTAGATCTACCCCAAAACTTCTTCACTGTGAGCTGACATTCCTTTTTGGCATGAGCTAATATGAAAAAACTTGCTATCATTTGTAACCAAGAGAATTCCAACCGACACAAAAGTAGAACATGGTATGTTTCTAGTTCCCCTTCACAAACCAGCATTACTCCTCAGGAGACCTACTGTCCAGTGCTGCAGGTTAGGACAGAGTGCTCTTCTAAAATGAGCTAGGTTATGAGGAATTTTTCTCACCATTCAAATAATTACTCAAAGAAAGCATGACATCAACATGGTTTGCATTTTTAAATTATAGTTGAGAATAATTTTATAAAACTAGTGAAATTACTGGAATTTTTGGCATAGACTATAACTAAACAGTCAGTTCCTTGAAGTAACTTTGCTTTTTATTTCACCTCTGCCAGGAAGAGGTAATCCTCCTGCCTCCCCAAATTACACTATCACTTAAGGAATGTTAAGGGCATAATATTCAAAGATGGAATAAACTGTATGTTGCAAAGGGAGGAGAAAATTTGTATAAGTTGGAAGAAATAGTGACTAATGTAAAAGTGTATATGGAGGGGCGCCTAGGTGGCTCAGTCAGTTGAGCGTTCGACTCTTGATTTCAGCTCAGGTCTTGATCTCAGGGTCGTGAGTTCAAACCCCGCGTTGGGCATATTTCCAAAGTAGCATGAGTGTGTGTGATTTTTACTAAAACTAAGGATTGAACAAACTGCTTCTGTTCCAAGTCCACAAGAAGGGACATTCACTACAAATGACCTAGAAAGTCCATCTATACCTCAAGCAAAATACATGTTTAAAAATCTTTGCGATTTTTCCTTGTCCTTAAGGAAAAGGAGAATAATGCTAATGGATTCTTTGTCTTAAAAAGAAATTCAAATGGGAAAACTGTCCTTTCTTTTTCCTTGCCTTCTGAGATACTTACACTCAGTTTAAATCAAAGGAGATGGACCCAGTTACCTCAGGCTGAATTCTCCTTCCAGTAGGCAAGCATAAGCTCTTTCTTACGTATTAACGAGTAACAGCTGATTAATCCTTGGTAATACCATGGGGTTTTTTTGTTTTCTTTTGTTTTTAATCTAATGTACCCACAATGAAATAGAGTCATTCTAAAAAACTGAGCTCCCTAGGCAAATTTTACTTAACCCTATTAATAGCAATACCAGTTACTGAACATCAGGTGGAAAAGTTTTGGGGTTGATAAAGATGACACGCTCAAAAAAGTCCACATACCTTAAATTTAAGAGGTATGGTTGGAAAGAATGCTTAAAAAATAAGCCAATAATATATTAACATGTGCTTCTCATCTCTGATCATCAAGTGACAGATCTCTACTTACTGAAACTCTTTATTAGTTATAAACAGAGCTCTGGAAACAGTAGGTCCTATTAACTTTTATATAAACTGGTAAGGGGTACCACCACCTGTTTCAAATATCCCCATGTTTTATAATAATTCAACTCATTATCATAATAGGATTTATTATGACCAAGCTTCTTTACTAATCAGCTCAATAACATGCATTTAAGTTAACATTTGGCTTTGTGAAAGTCATTTTGAGGTTTGGATATTTTAATCACCAAAAACCCAATGCTCGATCTTCCTAAGAGAGAGATGACTTTTTAAAAGATTAGGAAGTGAGGAGAATTTTGAATGCTCTATGCATGCTTGCCATAGCCAGTTGGCAGTTGGTGCTGAAGCAAAGGGAGTGGAGCTGTAAATCCAAGAGGAACTGTTGTGACAGTAGAGATTGGGAAGGAGCGAGATGAAATTGGAGCGGAAGCAGGAACGTGTGTGGTCGCGTGGTCAGTGCTGGGGCTGGTTAGCATGCTGGCAAGACAGTGTGAACCATATTCGCATAGCAAGTGCTCTACATTTAAACAGGGCAAGAGGGAGCACTACTTTTAGACTGACCACAGATAACGGTTCCAATTACTTTGCTGAATTTCTGCAGTCCCAGCGATGAGACGGGTTAACTCAAGGTTTCAAGATTTTGTGGGTTTGTGTGTGGGGAAGGGGCATGTGCATATGAAAATGGACCCAGCTTGCTAGCTGACAAATGCTGGGAAGTATTCATTTCAAAAAATCTGACACAGTTACTCTAAAAACAGTCAATAAATATGAGGCACCAATTTTTCTTTCAAATGATTAATTTTCACACAGAAAATAAGCAAGCTATTAGGAATGGGGAAGACTGAGCAGGGGGTCCTGTCTTGTTTGACTGTGTGAAAGCCATTTAGTTTTCCTGGATATTAAATTCTTACCTACAAAGTACAGAAACTGGACAAAATTATCAGAAAGGTCAATTCTAGTCAAGAGGCCTGCAATAATAAATCCACTAAAGGTGCAAAATTATCATTTGCGTAGTAATTTAAAATACCTTTAGGTTTTTCTAAACCAGGGATTTGTTAGGGGGCTTTTGAGGTTTGGATTTATTTTAAAAACTGCCAGATGTAGCTGAGGTTGTAGTTACTATCAGATCTGTTTTCAACATTAAAGAACTAGCTAAAAATCGAGAAAGTCTAACTTTAGGGAAATAATTCTGTAGTTTTTGTTAAGTGCTAAGTTAAAGATTTTTTTTCCTGAATAAATCAGTATAGTATTCTACGAGGTGTGCTGCAGATAAATTTGAAATATTTTAGGATAAAAGCTAATGCTCCTACCAAAGGAAGGTAAATGGGCATCTAAAATTATTCCACAGTTAACAGTTTTGTTAACAAACTTGGAACACATACATTTATTTACTGGAAAGAGGCTAATTCAATCTTATGAAGTCTGAGTTAAAAATGGTGAATATTAAATGTTGACTTATTTTTCAGGTTAAGCTTTAAAACAGTAAAAGCCCAGGATTTAAATTTTAGCACATTTTTAGGGCATTGTCCAAAGAATATGAGATTCAGAGCCAGCAGATAATCAACTCTGTCAGTTACCTGCTGAGAGACCTTGAGCAAACGACTTAACTTTCCTTATCCATAAAATGGGTTATTTACTCCTGACCTAAAGGATTGGTACATGAAATACTTGTTAGGTTATAAAGTACCACAGAAGTTTGGGGATTCTGTTGTTATATTAAAAAATGAACTCCACATCATTACTCAACAGAAGCAAAAATCTCTAAGTTTTTAAGTGCCAATGGAGTCACATCTTGTGGGAATGCTGGTATATGACAAAGACTGTAAGATGATGACTATAATTTTTGTCTTTCTAGATCAGTTGCTTTGTGGAAAGACTCAGTACGTATTAGCGGAAAAGAGGGGCCGGGTGCTTCCAAGCACGGTCTATAATAAACCTGCTGGCATTAGGAGACTAGAGCTCCCAGAGGGAGAAGTTGGGTATAAAGGGACAGTCACCCACTCCCATTGCTGTTGGGTAAATTTCAGACACTGTAATCTAGGTATATATCTCACAAGCTTTAAAATCTCTAAGTTGGTTCAAAATGGCAGGACCAGTAAGGCTGTACAGATCGAATTCAATTTTACACAGGCTAACACTAAGTACGTGCAGATGGGCCAACTTTGGGGTGAGAACAACAAGGAGTATTAGAAATATGGCAAGAAAAAGGGAGGAAAATGAATTTGAAATGAAATCTGAGTGTGGGTAATACAGCTATAGTTGTCTTTGCATTAATAATTAATAATTACAAGAGTAGTATAAAGAAATGTAGGAAGTTCAGATTGTAGAATATATCTTAAATCCTGCTACTAAATGTCAAATTACTTATGAACTCACTACTCATTTTGTGTTTACTCGTAAAAGAAGTAAAAATTTATTTTCAGTACTTACTATGAAGCTTTATAAACTGCCTGTGGCAGGTAAACAAAATACTGTCAGTGACTGATATTCCTAATTTAAAAACAAATAAAACGGTCTATTTTCTTCATTTCTCTAAATCTTTGTGAACCAAAAGAAATATTAGACATCAAAAGTGTAACAAAATGTTGGAAAATTTTCTTTCTGTAAGACATACCATTTGCTCTGTATTATAAATAACTAAACAAATGAATTGGCTCCATTCTCTGGTATTTTGGGAATAAAGCCAAGGCACTTAATTCTTTTATTTTTCCCCCTGCATTAACCTAGAATGTTTTCAAATGACAAAAAAAATTATTAAAATCACAGAATATAAGATTCTGGAGTGTGATAATACAAAAGCAAACCTTAATTTCTTTCCTTTTAATTTAAATGTTCCACAAGATAGCATAAAGTATATTCTCTGAAGTGTTTTATGATATATTGAACAAAGATCCTGTAAATCGAAGGATTCATGGTCAAATACTTCTGAGAAAAACTGTATTAGAAAATATACCAAAAAAGTGTATAGTAGCATGTTAATGATTCTAAGAGTCCCATGATAAAGACAAACAAAACTTATTTAACTATTTAAACCCAGTATTTCTCAATTTATTTGATCACTGATTTTTTTCTTCTCCTTAATCAAATGGAATTAATGTTCCTAGAAAATACATTGGGAAACATTGCAAATAGTCTCTTTGACTCCATTTCAATGCTGTTGTCTGTCCCATGTATGTGTGTATATATATAAATATATATGCACACACATACACATATAAATTATTTATATATATATATAATTTATAAAATAGATTGGAAAGAGAAACACCTATGGGTCAGATAACACTTTAAAGCTCAATAATAAAAGGATTTCAATACTGACTGAATTATGGAACTTCTACTTAATGAAATCTAAAAGTTCTTTTATTGACTGATTGTTTACATATTCAACAACAGTCTCTAACAAGTATTTTTTGGACTTCAAGGTTAGGGTAAAGGATTTTAGTTAATCAAAGAGCTAAAAGCTTTTCACAGTAAAAAGGCAAGTATAGTAAGGAAAAGTAATTATACTTTTTTGATATTGTTTTCTAAAACTTAGATAAATACTATAATTCTTTCCAACGCCTTTACTTCAAATGGCATACAATTTCCTAAGAGCCATTAAAATGCCGTAATAACTCAGGAGGCATGGCCTTATCCCACTGAGGGCCTAGAAACTTTTAAAAATGCTTACATCAATGGACAACATTTACATATGGAAACACAGTGAAATAAATTCTTTGTATTTCAGTTTTTTATCCTGCCCTATTCCACTGGTTATGGTACAACTGACATACCACAGTAATTATATGCTATATATTAAGGTTTAGAAGTATATATGAAGTATATATGAAGGAGTATATATATATTTAGGTATATATGAAATTGTCTTGAGAAGTACTTAAAGTAGAATCTGATCAGAAGTAGTAAGTGAGCATTTTTATTTTTAGTGAATAAACAAAATAGCTTATTTTAATCATTTCTCTAAATCAATATGGATATAGAATGAGATACATTTTTATTTATACTTTAGCCAATGTTCTCTCTTTGTAATAATTGACTTGTTGATCTAGTCAAAGGATAGATAGATAACTAGAGGAAATATTAACAGATAAAGCTAGCACATTTTTTATTACTCCAGTATAATCTGATTATGTTGTTCTTATTAATGTAGGAAGAAAATATGATGCCATTATTCTGCTACGATCTCATAGGCTTATCAAATACAGTCACAGGTGGTAGGGACTTTTATGCTTAAAAAAATCATCAAACAATCATTAGTCCTCAGTTACTTTCTATAAAATACTTAGATGATGTATATAAGATTCCATTTATGGCAAAGTTCTATTCTCTGAGCTTGGATTTAAGGGTATGGATATAAATATGAGTACAATTTAAGTTGAGATTCCCCACAATGTTTACAACTTGAATACATCATACTTATAAGCAAATATAAGTTACATAGAATTTTCTCAAAAGCTGACTCTGATAGTATTGCCTGATAGTCTGACAGCTCAGTAGATTTAGAAAATTTCTCTAGAAAAGAAAAACCCTGAAATGTTGCTCGAAGAGAAGCACACTATACTATAAAATTATGGAGAACTCTTCATGAACTCATGGGGTAACGGGGTGAGAATGAGTATGGCCTTGTCCTCAAAAGAAGGCCCCTGCATCACACAACTCCAGGGGGCGCTCTTCACAATGTATCTATATTCATGGTGCCCTCTGGAGCTGTGCTCTGTGAGGATACTGAATCAGCCGGCCAAGTGTCAGTGTCTACTGTTTATTAATTGTGTCACTTTAAGGAAGTTATTTAACCTCTTTACAGCTTAGACTTCTCCTTACTAAATAAAGGTAAATACTAAGGACACACGATAATCCTGTTAGCGTTGGAGCTGCATCATAACTCTGATGAGAGCTCTTTTTTTGATTTTGCTATACATTTAACCGTCATCTTCAAAATTATCATTAGCCTATAATTTCAACCAATATTTACTGAGTGCCTTCTACATGCCAGGCAGTGTTCTAGGTATTAAGGTGACAGAAGTGGACAAAAGATCTAAGAGCCTGGCTCTCGTGCAGCTTATATTTTAGGTCTGCAGAGAAACATGTAATAAAAAATATAAACCATATCCAGTGGAAATAAGGGATATGAAGATAAAGAGAGTGGCTGAAAGGGACAGAGAATGTCAGGTGCTGTGTATGTGTGTGGGGTACCCACTGCAGACAGCCTGGTGAGGAAAGGCCACTTTGATAAGGTAATACTTGAGCACAGACCCAAATGCAGTGAGGGCAAGAGTCTTGTGACTCTCTGTGGAATGTGTTCCAGGGCTGGGAACTGGCAGTGCCAGGGCCCCGAAGCATGCTTGGCATGCTCCCCAAGTGCAAGGAGGTAAGGGCGGCTGCAGACGGGTGCACAAACACAGAAGGCAGGAGATGGGCTCGGAGAGGGGGAGTGGTGGTGGTGGGCATGTCATGGAGGGCCCTGCAGGCCATGGCAGGATTTGGGATTCTGTTCTGGGTAATGAGGAAAGTAAGAGGGTCTGGTCAGAGGAGTGGCATGATTTGATTCACATTTTCAAACCCCACACTGGCCGCATTGTGGAGAATACACCTAGCGTGTGTGGGAGCAGCCTGAAGCCTCAGGAAACACACCAGCTGTTCTACACCGGGCCACATGCTTATAATGTGAGTGACTTTTTCCAACTCTATCCCGAGATTTACTCTAAAACAAAGTAACTTGACAACAAAGACGTCTATTCATTCGGCCCAAAGAAATAAGAAATAATAAAGTCAAAAGTCTGCTTAAATAAAAGGCTGATTACTAATTATTAAAATTGTTCTACTTGGCTTTTAATTCAGATGTAACATCAACTAGGTACCATTTGGTTTGCTGGGTCCCTTGGCCCCAGACAGTGGAAATTTGTTTCATGGAAGGAAGGAAGGAAGGAAGGAAGGAAGGAAGGAAGGAAGGAAGGAAGGGAGGAAGGAAAGAAGGAAGGAAGGAAGGAAGAAAGGAGGGAGGGAGGGAGGGAGGAAGGAAAGATGTATTAAGTACATAACATTAAAATAAAAAAGGAAAACTGTCTTGAAATAATTTTTGAGGGTACAAGCTTATGGTTCTGGTCTTAGCGCAGTTCGGGAAATTTTGGACAAATGTTTCAAAATCACAGTGTAAAATTTTTGTGCCTGTTGCACTAGAAGTAATTCCTTACTGAAAAGGTGTATAACATATTTGACCCAGTAGCCACTGACTACACAAGAGCTCACCTATAAACGGGATGGATGCTAAGGAATCCCCAGGTGGACTGGTACTTGAGGCCTTCCTTTCCTCCATCCGTTTTATATGGACCTCCCGGCGCGCATCATTGGGCAGCCAGCAGGTCGTGTCTGACCCGGTCTCCTGGTCATTTACGGCCAAGATGTAAGACTGATGCCTTAAAGGCTGTGGCGTCTGGCGCCCGGATGGAGGCTTTTCTCTTAGGACGACAGTTTCTCTATTATCTAAAGTACTTGACTCCTGAATTTCAGCCTCTCGCAGATCGAAGTCTTGATTTCTCTGAGCGACGGATGATTCTATCTCCGAAGCGCCAGAGTTCTCAGTCGGCTGAGGGGCAGGCTTGACAGGCGCTCCTGGGAAGGAGGGGGGTTTCCCAGGCTCCACCTGGTGATCAGGGGCACTTTCGGTTCTTAGCCACGTCTGCTGATTCAACAGACTGTTTTGATGCAAGTGATTTACTGGTCTTTGGTCTTTGACAGAAACAAAGGAGTTCTGGCTAAAGGATGGTTTTGTGACATGCGCTTTCAGAGAATTACTTCGCACTTTCACAAGAGGCGACCTGTCTTGCGAAATGCCTCGAGGCAGTGACATTCCACAAGTGGTTGGGAAGTTTCTGTTGGACTGCACTGTTTTTAGATCTGGCGGCACTTTTTTAAACTGAGACACAGATCCCACTCCTCTGCCGGGCATTCGCCTATTGTCGGAATTAACAACGCTCGGAGCCACCGTAAAATTTGAACCTCGAAAAGACTTGTGAATTTCTTGCTGCCTAGGTCTTTCATAAATCCCTCGTCGATCATCCTGTTCAGTAAATCCACTCCACTTGTAGGTCTGCTTTCGTTCCCCATTTGAATCGGGTATTTGACTCTCAGAATTGACATTTTCTAAGGTTTCACCCTGTCCCTCGATATAATCCCAGGAACGAGTTCTGTGATTGCTGAAACTAACAGAGGGAGATGTCAGTGCTCCTTGAGACGCACTTCGTGGACAATACTTCATTAACACAGAATCCTCCAGCCTTTCCTGGGACACACTGCGCTGCCGGATCTGAACAGACTGGGGCACTCGATCGTGAGAGGTGCTTCGACGTCGTACCTGCAAAGTAGTGCGGTTTGGTACCACCTGGTTATAATCTGTTGTGCTCTGAGATGCTGCTCTTAAACTATCTAGTCTTTCTTGAATTGTCCGACAACCTATGTGCAATCGTCTGTTATCAATATACTCTTTGTAAGTTTTATAGTTTTTCCAGTCTATGTGCTGATGGGAATTCGGAGAATAGTGATTAACAGATACGGAAGGCGAGTCCACAGCCTGAGGTCTGCTGCTCGAGATTCCCTCCGAATGTCCACTGTAATTGCCAGATTTAAGTAAAATTCCCGAAGGTTCCAATGACCTGGAGCCTGCGGTCTGATGAATCAGATGGGCAGTGGGAATCGATGATGACGGTGATGTGGTTCTTGACACTGTTTTCAAAGAGGTCTGCTCGTTTATGCCATACCTCACCTCTTCCGTTCTGTGTGAAGGAACTGTATGGTTGTTTCTATTAGTTAACAAATCTACAACCTTCTCAGAAGGTACAATGACAGTCCTTACACTTTCATTGCAAACACACACTGCTGTGTTCGACTTTGCAACATCTGTTGGTGATGGAGGCACTTGTATTTCCATTCTGTAGGCCCTGCCAGGCTGCATCAGGACGGGGGTACTGGTTTGCTGTTTGCTCGAGGATGAATCTGGAGGAGATATTTCAACTGGCTGTGCCATGGCTGAAGGGGCAGATGGCAGCCAGGGATAGCAAACTGGTGGTGGTTCGGGGATATTGCGGGCATTGCCACTGTAGGCTTCGTTGCCTTTCAGGTAGGCATCTTGAGAATACGCCTACGTGGAAAGGAGAAAAAAGTGTCATTTAAGATTCAAAAGAAGAACAACAATTTCCATTCTTGCAATGGACTGCTTTATTTTACTGCGCCCTACCTTATTCCTAAATGACATTCGTTAAAGCAAGCATGCAAACACAACGTAAGGATGCTCCACACATTTAGAAAAGGGCTAGTCTTTCAGAAATCAAATAAATTGTAGAATTTGCAGCAGAAATAAATTACAACTGCCTGTTTTCTCAAAAGACTGAAACACACCAGGTTTTCCCCCAGCCAATTAGAGATAGCCTTGTGGCTTCTAAAATCTTCCCCATTCAAGTTTTATGATCTTTCAGCATTTGACAGGTTAAATGGCTGCCTGATAAATCTCAGCAAAAGAACATTTTGCTCTTTTGCCACAGTGAAGGTGAAGATATTAAAAATCTTAACCAAATACATTTTTACTGTAAGCACTACTGCTAGCATAAATTAAATGTGACATATTGAGCAATGTCCGGTCAATTAATGATTACTGAGTCCTTAAAAAGTAAGCCATTTTGATAAATTAAGTCCTAAGCCATGCTAAATATTTTAATATTTAAAAATAAGAGAAAACATGCATGTTTAAATTGAGCATGAAAGTTAAAGGCACGAAAATATGAAAAAAGTAACTCTTCTTTCTGTATACAATTTTTATTTCTTATTTTAAGCTAATGCAAAATTATATTGCACAAATTTATTTGGTCTCTTTTACTTACTAGGAGGAGACATTTCTCTATTACTAACAGGCAGGCATGCAGCTCAAATTCTTCTTTACCTATTATTTAAGAAATTATCTAGCAATATTTCAAAACTTCAAAATAACAAATTAAAGACAGAGACGTAATAAAACAGAACTGATGTAACTGAGAACAATGTCAGCATCTGCGACGGTGAGGTGTGGTATCACATTACACATCCTCCCCTAATCAAAACAAGCTTAATTCACATCTATCATCATAGCCTGTCTTTGCATTAGACAGCTTGCAAAGCTCAAGTGCAGCCACAAACATGACAGCAAAGAACCAGGGAAAGAGAGAGGGTGAGATACCTAAAAAAAAAAAAAAAAAAATCCACATACAGGTAAATGTTACGTTTTAACACCAGTTATGCACAGGATTCAAGAGAAACCAAACAGAAAAACAAAAAATAAAGAAAATCAGATCTCACAAACACATTCTGCAAATTAGTAAGATTAACATCACACTATGGAGGGGTTTCTCTAAGCAAACTCACAGTTTTAATAGGTTGGCTTATTACAAATGTCTATAGAACATAACTTAAAAAGCAAGGAAATGGCTTCTGTGCATTTCTTACCAGAGCTGTGACATCCTTTGTAAACTGTAGCTAGCAGAAAATAGGAAAACACAGTAGAAGCTGCTTACTGATATAAAGACAGAATCATGTTGTCATATTGATGCTGGAAACAGCAAGCTAAAAATACATCTATACTGATTTCTCTGGAAGGTACCAAGAGAAGTAAAGGGCAGTGAGGCATAAAGAATAACTTCAGTATCTTTCTGAGCATCTTTTTCTCGGGCTTTTATCTGGTTCTTATTTGGGCTTTCTACCATTTCTGACAGCAAAATACATTTGGTGACAGGCTTTTCTAAGGGCTATTTTCTTCACTCTGGGCTGCTGTCTGATGACGGGCCCCAGAGCCTCCCTTCCACACGAGCAACATTGATGTCTCTCATTTCCCCTGAGCGTCTCCCATTTCTGCTTCCAGATGACGAAACGGATGCTCTCTTATGCATTTAAAATAGTACAATCTACTCCTTCCCCTGTAAATCAGACACGGCCACAAGCTGTCCAGCTGACGGAAACCGTCTTTACACTATGATTTGGGGAGAAAGGATGACCGTTTGATTAAAAATGTTTCACTCAAAAATAAAGATCTTTCACCACAGTACCTTTTTTCCTGTGTTACTGGCTTACGGAAATGATGACTGAATGGACATAAACTATAACTTCCAGAGGAATTCTTTAAAACTTATACTGAGTATTAGAGAACATAAGCCAGGATGCGGTGGGAAAGCTGAATGAGTAGATAAAGGAAAACATGCACACCATAATATTTAAGGCTTGAATGCAGTCAGTCAAAATATACACGTTGGGTTATATGCCACTGACATAACAAGACTATCTTTTTGATGTTGATTATATTCACACCAAGACTTTTCCACAGCAGGAAGATTGTGTCTGGATGAGTGAACCCTCCGGTTCAGCATTTCCCACAGTGTGTTTGTGCAATTTTAATAAGCATCGCCTGAAAGGGAGGAGGAGGAGAGCATTCTCTATGCTCAATGATGTAGCGAAGGACTGACTGGCAGGCTTCTTGACTTTTCAAAGCCTCTACTACATTAATGCATGTTGTAAAATTCAAAGGGAAATGACAAGCTTATTCAGCCATAAAACCCATTTTTTTGGAAGGGGTTTTAATATAACTAGAAATTTCTGCTGGGAAGTACTGCCTTACAACTCATAATTCAGAAATACCTCCTTTATTCAAATTTGGGAACAATAAAAGTATATGACAGAACTAAGAAAAACTTGAAAAAATATCTGACATATTTCAAACATCTCTAAGATTCCTATGTAACAGCTCTAAATATTAAACAGCCTATATTTGTGGGTCCCCACTTCCGAGTAAAGTTATGTCAAGTGGGTCTTCGCATACATACACAGGGACCATGCATTAACCGCAGACTGACTAAATAGAATATCGTATGCAGACAGGAGTACTACTGTCTAACGTAAGCAGATGTAATTGAGATGAATAAAACATGAATTCATTCAAGAGCATTCAATTTCCTTACAAATTCTCACAGCTCATGAACACTAAAAAACCTTGTTTATCTATCTATCTATCTATCTATCTATCTATCTATCTATCTATCTATTTAAAAGTTCCTCATTCTCAGGGCACCTGGGTGGCACAGTTCGTTTGGCGACTGACTCTTGGTTTCGGATGGGCTCCTGAGATCAAGCCCCGAGTTGGACTCTGTGCTCAGCACAGAGTCTGCTTGAGAATCTCTCTCTCCCCGTCCCTCCCCACTCTGCTCTTGCTCGCTTTCTCTCTCTAAAAATAAATAAAATCTTAAAAAAAAATAAGTCTGACTCTTGATTTCGGCTCAGGTCATCTCCTCAGAGTCATGAGATAAGAGTCCCGGGTGGGGGTCTCCTGGGTGTGGAGCCTGCTTAAGAGTCTCTCTCTCCCTCTGCCCCCTGCCCTGCTCACACTCCTCTCTTTCTCTCTCAAAAACAAAAAAAGAATTCTGCATTTGCAATTAAAATTGAAAGAGCGTATTAAATAAAATTTAATATTAACAGTCTGGATCTTGACTGTATGTATAGTATCTAATAGTAACTTAATCCTAAAATAATCTTCCAGTTCAGTTTTAGTAGAGTTGCATCAAAATCACTATTACCATACCTATTACTATTATAATACTATTATTATTGCATAATTATTGTTAAATAGATGGTAAAAACAAACCAAAAACCCCACCAAAAAACCTGCAGAATAACTAAGTTGGTAAAGTTGAAATTCCTCCCTACCAAGTCACCTTTAACAGGCTGACCTATTAATTTAATACCATCACTTATGATAAAATAAAAAATAATTACATGTCTGTCCGTATAATAAAATACATGCCATACGTGCCATAGTGGGGTGTGGGAAAAGGAGATGGTGTGCATACTTCATCACTTTCTAAGTTATTTGTAACTTTTCTAGAAAAGAACAAAGTACATGCAAACTTGCAAAATATGAAAGAACCCTCCAGAACTACTCTTGCTTCCCTACTCTAGGCAGGACCACCTTCACGCACACTTGACAAATGGGTACCTAATTTTAAATACAATAGTGTACTGATTATGGAACATATTAAATAATTATTTTGAAAGTAATTATAATAAATCTAAGGGAAAACTTTGATTAAATTACATTTTCTAATTTAAATAATATATTCACAGAGCTGCTGAGCACTGGACTCAGTCCAGAGATGAGTTAGAACAACAGCTCTGATACTAACTAACAGGGTGACTGTGCTAAGCCACTTGTCTCCTCATCTGCACCCGATGGCAGTAAAGGACTGTGGTCTAGTTAAAAAGTACACGCTTTAGTCTCAGACTCACCTCGGGCCAAGTCCTGGTGCCATTGCTTTTTTTCCTGTCATCCTAGAAAAGCTGTTTAGCCTTGCTGTGTTTGACACAAAACAGCGCAAAGTAGGCTCGGAGTGTCCTGGCCAAACACTAGACACACCCAACAATCTCGATAGCTATCAGAACTGATTAACTGAAAATTCAACTTTGAGTCGGCAGAGCCAGCTGCTTAACAAAATACCGTGATGCATCCACTGAAAAGAAGGGCCGGGTCTAGTTCTATCGTGAACCCATTCGAGGAAGGGTTTTCTTTAGTCAGCACCACTGTTTAGAGGTGACTTGATGGGTGGTAGCTATAAGATTTTATTTATTTCTTTCAGACAGAGAGAGAGCGAGAGAGAAAGCATGAGGGGGCGGGGGGGAGGCACAGAGGGAGAAACAGACTTCTTGTGGAGCAGGGAGCCTGACATGGGTCTCCATCCCAGGACCCTGAGATCATGACCTGAGTCGAAGGCAGACACTTAACCCACTGAGCCACCCAGGTGCCCCAAGGTAGTGGCTATTTCATTCATGCACAGCCAACATTTGAAAGGGTGATGAAACCATTTTGTTTCTTTGAAAATGGAACAGAAAGTATTTTTTATTTTGTAATAATACCTTAAAAACATGAAATTGTCTAAGATATCAGAGTCTAAAATACTGTTATAAAATACTGTGAAAAAAATGACTAAAAAGGAATGTTAACACTACTCGTATTGTTAATCTAGAAAATATACTTTGGTTTAGCAAATGAGGCTGCCAAGTACAGCAGCTCTACTACCAGCACTTGTACCATCATGAATTAGTCTTAATTTTACCTCATGTTTTTCAATATTATATCATTATCATCTGTAATTACAAATTTATTATTATATACTTATCCATACATGAGTCAAACTTTAAACCAAATTAAATTCTCCATGCCACCTCTCAAAGACAAGCGGAGCACCTCTGGAACAGTTTGGTGCATACATCGCTTCGGGAAAAGAAAAGTCCATGGACACACGGTCCCGCCATTGCCCAGGCTAACACGTACAAACTACGAGAAGCCTCCACTCGGGTAAATAATTTTTACAATGGTTGTAAAAATGTTCGTGTTTACTTTTTCTTTACAGTGAATATTCAACCTCACAGTATATGTCTTTAAAGAGCTTATACTATGGGTAACAGACCAACGCAAATAGTTAAGGCCCTTACAGAACATTTTAACCCTAGAATCTGTGAGAGGGAAGAATTTCTGCATGTGGTTTTTGAAATCCCAGATTCTCTTTGTGTTTTATAAGAGCTTTAAAAAATGACACTCACAGATGTCCCAGCTAAAAACACTGATGCAGAAAAGAAGTTGCCAAGTCCTAAAATCCTTTAGGAAAAATGCATATAGTAAGCATTAATTATATGCACTTCTTTGATTGTCTCATGAATTGTAGCGTGTTCAAGGCTGGGTTTAAAAGTGAGGTTTTCTCGGGGCGCCTGGGTGGCACAGCGGTTAAGCGTCTGCCTTTGGCTCAGGGCGTGATCCCGGCGTTATTGGATCGAGCCCCACATCAGGCTCCTCCGCTATAAGCCTGCTTCTTCCTCTCCCACTCCCCCTGCTTGTGTTCCCTCTCTCGCTGGCTGTCTCCATCTCTGTCGAATAAATAAATAAAATCTTTAAAAAAAATAAGTGAGGTTTTCTTTTATCATGAAAGGCATATGCTTGTCATCTCTTAAGATTAAAATAATTCAAATAACATGTTTGAAAAACAAATTTTATTACAATTTTACTAGAACCCTTTACTAATGAACTTTGAAGATCTGTGTCCTCATGCCACCCAAGTGAGCCAATTTTTTCCTGCGTTTGCAACACTTTGTATTTTGCCTTTGTTTTACATGTACATATCTTAACTAAAACACAACACGACAGATGAATTAACCTTCTTTTCCACTGCTCAAGAAACTAGACAATGATTCCTTCCAGTGCTCCTGCTCTTCATCAACCACACAGCGGGCTGTGATGGCGATTCTGTGCTCGACTCCTGCCCTAGGAGTTCGGGACAATGCCAGGCATGCTGTGAAGTGAGCGCTGTTCTAAACAGCCTCCCACCGGTGCCTTCACCTTGGCGAGGAAAGAGTCTACTGGATGAGCGAACAGTTCTGTTTTGGAAGTGCATTCTGCCTTTGAGTCATCGGATTGTCAAGGAGGATTCAAGGTGAAGCCTCCCCTACATCTGTGCCTCATCTCCCAGTCCTTTGTGTTAGGAGGATCGCAAGAGTGAACGCCCTCATTTATTTCTAATCTGGTGACTCCCATTCGCCTTTAGTGGTTATGTCTGCCGCTCTCTCACTCTGCTGAATTATCAGGGCAGGTACCCTATAGCTAGCTTTCTGAGCCTAGGAAAACGACCCTGGAGGGTTGCACCTTCCTTGTTGAGACGCCCCAATGCCAAAAGACCTGTGTACTTAAGAAGGGTAATGTGTTAGCATGAGAAAAGCCATTCCTAAATAAAATCCACCTGCTTTGAAAACACAAGGTGGATCTATATGGATTTCAGTTAATCATATTTTACATGAATACACTGAATCATTAGGATCAGCTTTAGTGGTATTTCTGTGAAAAAACATTTACAGATTACTTAGGACTCACGTTGAACTAAATTCAAATTAATGCCTTACAAATGAAAAAATGACTACCACTTCCATTCCCACCACAAAGATTCCATGAGTTCCCCGTTGTACTCGAATTAAAACAAAAACAAAATAAAACAAAACAATTATTTGCTAAAAAGAATTTTAAAAACACAACTTTCAGTGGCCACTGTCATTTCTTAGATGAAGTGGTCAGCTTTTGTGTGTTCCTTGAAAGGTTTTGATCATGCTGTTTTATTCTACACAACTACAAAGTCAAAAACCAGGAAAAGTATTATTTTCTTGAATGAAATTCATATATGTTACCTTCTTTTTTACTTTCAGTAATATTTAAGCTCAACAAAGGAGTTAAGGATTCTATTCATTTTCTTTCTAAAAATGAGGGAAAAATTTAGGCTAAATGCTAAAGTCTTCAATATAGTTTTATTTCCTCTTGAAGACCCTGACATATTTCTCCCTTAAGGTATAGACTCCAATCATTGTGAACCTTACTTCTAATAGAATGAATTGATACTGTTCCAAAACTGGTTGGTGGGTTAATTTACAAACACTCATATATATTGAAACATTAAGAAATGGCTTTCATATAATTTCTGTTCTCATAAGAAAAAAAAAGATTCTAATTCCTGGGGATATACACTTGTACCCTAAGCTTTGGCTTCTGGTCAAAGGACTACCTAGGATGCAACATCGGGGCAAACTCTTTAGGAATCTCATTCCAAATGGCAACAACAGAAGTTCACTGTCAAATCCATAGAACATTCTTATGTCACTTAACTGTAAAAAGTGACGATAGTTTTTTTGTTTTTTTGTCTTTTGGTAAAATGTCGAGAATTCCAGACTCTGCTCAATGAACCAGAAGGGGCTTTTTTCCCCCCAAGAATCTTATAGTCACTCCACCTCCATCTTTAAAGGATTTTTATTAACATTTGAGACTACAGAACAATGCATATTTGAGTAAATAAAACTTACCACTTGGAGAATGTCTTCATCTTTTGGCATAACACTAAGTTCCAATGTTGTATCACTGAAATTGAATATAATAATTATTTTAGGGGAGGTGAAAAGTATATCAAAAAGACATAAAAGAAAGATAGTTAGCTCAGAAGTATTTTTTAAATTTGCTTATGAGTTTAATTTTTTTTAATCTCTACTTTTCAAGCCTAAATCATAGTCACTTTTATATATAAAGCTAATTATGAATGAAAGAAGGCATCCTGACATATGTTTGAGCTACTGATAAGTAGGCAAGTCTACTTTATAATGTGTTTCTAATTTAGGAACATGAAGTATATTATTTATATTATACTCCTGGAGCAAAACTCTTCAGTATATATTTATTTATTATTTTAATTCAAGTCACAGAAAGAAATTATCAATTTTTACCACATATTTTCACTATTTACCAAGTTAAAAATACAGTCACATGAAAATAACCAAAGAACCCTCAAATTTATCATTTTAAGTAATATTAAACATCTAAATTTTGAAAAATTCCCTCTTGGCTTCAGAAGTGAAGGAAACCGGAGTTCACCACAACTAACCATATAGCATCTCAACTATTTGCTTTCTCCTCTGACTTAATTTTAGAGCCTTTACAGAAACAGCTCAAAGTCTCACTTGATTTTGGTACTATGAATGTCTGTTAAAAATGATAGAGAAGTTTCTCTAGGCTTGAAAAAGTACGAAGGGGTAAATTACACTGAGTCTTGTGATGTGGAATTACGTTTAGAAAAGGCAAGGATAGTGGACTATCCCTGTCAAGTGCTTCAGTATCTAACCTAACAATATCCGATTTTTTCTTCCCCCAATACAATCAAGAGATTAAGAAACAATCAAACAACAAAAAAGAAAACAAAACCTGGTAATTTTACTGGTGTCACTTTTTGTTAGATTTGAACCCTATTATCAGGTTCATAAATGCTCAGAATAGTAAACCGTAAGAACCACAGGTTCAAATAAATTTTATTAATAAAATACGTAGGTACTTGTATTTCAATATTTAGAGTTGGTAGAAAATACATACTGATGTTTAGATAAATTCTTCTGCAAGGATACATTTTTACATTAATACACTGCAGAATCTCAATGGCTTTGTGCTGCATTATCCATTTGCTACCAACTGCAGATAAAAGGAACACAATTTTTTAAAAGAAAATAAGATGATGAAAAAACAGTATTTTTCAAATTGCTTTATTGGCTGAAAAATCAAGGCTGTCATTCCAAAGTATTATTACTCCAAGAGATAAACTGCACCAGTAACAAAAAAATTAATGTGGATTTTGAGGAAAATAAAATTAAGTTATGGTTACTTGGAAAAATACTATTTTTCAAGAAGAGATGTTAACAAATACACTAAAAAAAAATCCTTAAATTATAGGTTGATAAAACACATCGGTGTATTTACAATGATCTAAATTATTTAAAAGGAATAAAAATGTGGGTGATCTCCCCACTGCCTCTGGAGTGGCTTTAAATTCTTCAAGTCCCCTGTTCTCTCCAATACTTAAGATCAAATAGGGATCACTGTCAGGAACACCTAGAATCCAATATTAGAGGCAAGATTTAAGATTTGCTTTCTCTAAGAACTTCATTATATATTAAAACAGTAAGAAGAATACTTGAAGAGCAATAAATCTCAACACATCATCTCACTGTAAAAATGACAATGCATAACGGCATTAGTGTAAATAATTTAGATTATAACATGAACTGCTTTAGACATAGAGGAACTTGACAGAAGTCTTCAGAAAATAATGGACTTCAATTTAATTACAAAGGGATGATCCGGACAATGGGACCCCAGTCATGGCCTACTCTTGACAGGAGTTCAATATGGTAACCACTCCAGCTTTCAATCTCTTTATTTATAATTAAGAAAAATTTTCTAGGTATGTGGTAGAAAGAGAGTAGGACTAAGTTATCTCTGAGGTCTCACAGTTACTCTGTACACATTTATTTGCCTTTAGAACTCAAAATTCTATCATTCTGTAGAACATAGGCAGACAGATGAATTTAAAGAGAATTTCTTGCTGTCTTTGTTAAAACGAATTAATTTGAGCCAAGAGCATTATTCAATAAGGTATTTAAAGATATCTAAGTAAGAGGTTTTAAAAGAAATTATATATGCATTTATTTATATTTTTATTATAAACAAATTTTAAATTTAATTGTCATTTCAAACAAAAGTGAGGAACTTACAGTAGATATAAAATGTGTTGCTTTTAGATTCTAAAGGACTTTAACCACAAATTTGATAGATTTGCTGAAGCAAAACACCAAGTAAACTACAATCAGGTAGTTCATCCTTGGCAATTCTCAAATGTATTATCCACTTGAAGGGGAGTCCCACAGCTCCCCATCCCATTATAGGATATGGACAATACTACATTGAATCTATTTGCTCCACTGATTTACAGATACCCATCTTTGGCCAAAATTAGTCATATTTTGAGAATCTTACCTGTTCTGAATTAAAGCAATTACTTGGGAATAGGTCTTTCCAATAACACTTTCTCCATTGACTTTTATAATTCGATCACCTTCAAAGAGGAGTAAAAAAAACACATGAGGAATTCCTTAAAAGGTCATTTTTGACTACTTTTGAAATATTTCTTGAGTAATGTACTTATTTTTTATATATTCACACTCACTGTTTTTTAAACTATCTTTCATCACAAACATGAATCTAAATTTTAATATATACAGCTTCTGATGAAATATAGCTATGCCTTAAGAGCCCTGGTCAATGATGAATTTAGAAACTCCAAAAGGTATAGTTACCAAGTGACCATGGCTATACTATTCATGCCCCTATCATTTGTTTTCTTAGTTGCAGAACTCCTAGTTATTCCTCTGTTTGCTGTCATTTCTGATAGAAAAGCATCATTCAACATGCTTAAATAGTTCATTGTTTTTACTACCGTGGTGTCTTCTACCTTTAGTCTGGCTGATTTCCTAACTTATTTAGTTTATTGATTAGTGCTCTATTACAGAACTGAAATATGGGTATGCACATGGTTTTGACTTTATGTATATTAACTTATTCTTCATTTTAATAAAGAAAAGCACATTTGGATTACTAATAAGAACTCAGAGGAGAAGAAAGGAAAAGACTGAGAGAGAAAAGATAGGGAAAAATGGAAAACAGAAAAATACAAAGTATTTTCTGTGTGCTTATCACAGCATCTCCACATCTTCCTGCCCTTGAGAGGCTTAGAATACGATTAAGTGATACATGCTAGGTAATGGAATCCTATATGGACACTGATATACATATTATATATATGTTAATGAGATTGGAATTAGGTTTACATTAACCACGAAAAAAGAGATAATAAATAGTGCATCCTAGTAAATCTTAGCAACAACATCCGCTGCTTATATTTATAGATATTTTATTTAAAAGGCAGTAAAACATGGTTTTTCACTAATTCCCATTTTAAATTATTTTATGTTCAAAAACAAGAGAGTAACTATTTTAGTCTGTGCATTACACTGAACTAAGTCTCTACTTAGGTTTTATTAAAATCACATATCACAAAATATTTTAGAATAGCCACCAGACCACATGCAGGGATACCTACAGATGAAGCAGGGCTTGCCTTGCGTTGCAGACTTAAGTTACTGTTCATAGTGCAAATTAATTAATTCACCTCTGGCAGATAAGGCACTTTGAGAACTTGGAGATCCAAGATTATTTCAATGATGTCTATAAATATCTTCGTCATTTTGTTAGTTTGTAATCCTTGTCGAAATTAAATGTATGTAAAATAGGTGTTTTTAAAAGGGCCTCCAAGAGTCCATTATCTAAGTGGTAACCAGAAGTGCTCCTAATTTATAATTTATATTACGCTATTTCTGTCCAAACCCATCCATTTGGGTATCAAGAAACATACAGCTGACTACGTCTCAAAAATAGTAATAATTGATGTGAAGACACAGGAAAAAAAACATACAGAAGGAGAGAAAGAAAAATATGGAAAATGAATTATGGAAGAAGGAAGAAATGAAGTAAAAAGGAAATTTAAAGGTATTGTTTAAAGAAAAATATCAGCACCTGTGCATAATCCAGCTTCAAAAGCAGGGCCTCCTTCTTTAACCTGCTTAACAAATATGGTATCCATTGGTTCCAAGCGATTTCTTTGTTTTCCTATGGGAGAGAAAAAGCCCAAGGCATGATTTTACTTTGCAGTGTTTCATTAAATATCAAAATATAAAATGATATTTTAGACAATTAAGCAAAGATTTTTCACGAAGTGCTAAACACAAATCCTGAAACTGGATGGTAAAATCATAATTTAGGAGTTTTCATTAATTCAAACATTATTTTGTTTCTTCTGTAACACAGCCACCACCACAATAGTAATGGTGTCCATTTAGTGGGTACATTCTGTATGTAAATTACTACACTAAAGACTACACATACCCTGAGAGCTACTTTCCATAGCATGTAAGTGTTCCTACCACTATTGCATAAAAGGGGAAACTGAGGCTAGGAGAGATTAAATCCTCCAAGGTCACATAACTAAATTACACAGGCAGTACTCACTGTATTGCTCTTTAACACTGCATTGTGCTAAGCACTAAGTTATAATTATGACTAAGACACAGTCCTTTCCCTTCAGGGATTCCAGTAGGAGAGAGACATACAAACAAAAAATGGCACTAAGGTATAAAAAAACAATCATAGGCAAATACGACATACAGTCATGGCAATGACGAGCGCATTATCAATTCTGTAAGCCAATATTTCACAAATTGCTATCCATGGATCATCTGCATTAACACCGAACGTGCTTACTAAAAATCAATGTTTTGGGGTTCAATCAGAAATCTGCTTTGTCAACAAGTCTCCCAGGTGATTATTACACACACTGACATTTGAGAACAACTAACAGTTTCAACAAAACAGAAGTCAAGGAAGGATTCCCAGAGGAGAGGACATTTAAGCTGAGGGGTAAGCACCAAGATGAGGACTGTGGTAGGGAGAAGGGCAAAGAGGCAGACAGTGGTTCTCAAAGTGTGGCCCCCAGACCAGCAGCATTGATATAACCAAGGAATGTTTTAGAAATGCTAATGGGGGAACCCCACTGGGAGGCTGAAGTGCCCGTGATGTGCACTCATGTTTGGGAAGCACTGAGGTAGGAGACACAGCCCTGACTCTTAAAGAACACGGCTGAGAAAATAGAGCAGATATATGCAAGGAGTAATATAATAATGCTCGTTAAAATGCAATGCTGGGCAGAAACATGGTGTACCGCAAAGGTGGCTCAAAAGAAATTTCTTAAAAAAGGAATATACGTTAGGAGCTCCTTTTACGTACTTAGCTATTTACTCTGAAAGAAGTCCTCTGAAGTAGTGATTGGCTAACTCAATCACTTATAACGCAACAGGGTATAGTGGGAATTGCTTGTTTTTAAGTTTTTGTTGTGTTTTTGTTTTTTTAACCAGGCTCCACACCCAGCGTGGGGCCCAACACAGGGCTTGAACTCATGATCTGAGCTGAGATCAAAAGTCAAACACTTAACTGACTGAGCCACCCAGGCGCCCCAGATTATGCCTGCTTTTAGAAGCCAGTAAATATGGATCCAAATCCTTGCTTTGTCAGTTGACAGTCCAGCTGCAATTAAGTAGACATTTTTACTTAACTATAATTTTTCTTCTATAATAGTAAGAGATAATTATTCTATATTTTTATATTCTTGAAGAATTTCCATGAAGACTAAATGAGATAACATGTGAAAGTACTTGGCATAGCATGTAATTGGTTACTCCAGCTACAATTCCTCAGTAAAAGCACTCTTCATAGTGCTTAAATGGAAACTAGTGCTGTATTTTATATCTTTAAGAACTAAAAACTTGTAAGGTAATAAAAACACACTTGCAAAGTATCTATTACCCAATTTAAGAAACCATAAATATGTGTCAGATATCTTCCTGAAGAACCATACAGCCATCTGTGGTCGGATGACATGAAAATATTATAAATCCCTTTGTCATTTCAGATTAGCTATGACAGACAGTCAGGACTGCTTTCTCCATGAGGATTTGGAGGAAAAAGAGAACTGATATTAATTAAATCCCTACTATAAAGAAGAATGTCCTAATTCTTTTTATTTTTTTTTAAAGATTATTTAATTTATTTATTCGACAGAGATAGAGACAGCCAGCGAGAGAGGGAACACAAGCAGGGGGAGTGGGAGAGGAAGAAGCAGGCTCATAGCGGAAGAGCCTGACGTGGGGCTCGATCCCATAACGCCGGGATCACGCCCTGAGCCAAAGGCAGACGCTTAACCTCTGTGCCACCCAGGCGCCCCAAGAATGTCCTAATTCTTAAGAGATGTTTGTTAAAGTAGTTAGGGACTAATTGTTATGATTATATTACTATATTATATTATTATATTTCTGTAATTATATCTGCAACTTAATTTTCAAGTGGTTTGAGGGGAAAAAAATAAACCAAGATATCCACACCCCTGAACGCAACATGTGGGTAGATAGATTAAGCAAACAGAGTAACGTGTTAATTGTTGAATCAAGATGGACAAGGTTTTTGCCGTACTTGGAAAATTATAATGAAAAGTTGGGAGAAACTTCTTGTATGTGCCAGGCTTTATTTTTCTTCATAGAACTTATCACTTACTACTTAAAATTATGTCCTCGTACTAAAATGAAGAGCAGGGATTTTTGTCATGTTCTCTGATATCCACAGCACCTAGAACGATGCCTAGCACAGAATAGGCATTTAATAAATATTCAGTGAATGAATAAATTTGTTATTTAGTTTAATTCTCACAAGCCTTCAAGATGGGCATTAGGATCCTAAGACTGCCACTGTAAGCAGGAGGAAACAGACTAACTTATGAAGTAGTGGAGTAGAATTTGAACCCAGGTCTGAATCCAAACATTGTGCTCCCAGTTACTTCTAAAATAAGTTAACTACTTATTCATTTGTCAAGCTTTACTGAATACAAGTAGACAGTCACTTATAATTACTTTGAATAGAAAAAAAGTTTCTTTTCAGTATCAGTCACTTAAAATGCAATTACGTTTGGTAATCAGGCTAGGTCTCTCCAACCCAACATTTACAAGAGATGGCATTTAAAGAAAATCGTCATTTTTTCTTANAATTACTTTTGGTAATCAGGCTAGGTCTCTCCAACCCAACATTTACAAGAGATGGCATTTAAAGAAAATCGTCATTTTTTCTTAGCTAGAGATCTGAAGGTTTAATAAGTTTTGTTGAATCAAGTCATTGCTTTCATGGATTTATATAATAAAAGACATATAATAAAAGAAAAGAAACATTTTCCTCATTAATGTCTTCTAGTCTACTATGTCTGAAAGGTGATTATATGGTACTTATATTTAAAAATATAAAATGTAAATGACATTAATGAATTCTATAAAAAAGTTAAAAGTTGGCTGGTGGCAATGCAGTAAATTCTGAAAATTCTGATTGAAAATTTCACTTAAACAGAATAGACACAGTCCAAAATAATTTTGTTTTAATTTCTATAAAAGAAATATTAATTTTGCAGTGATTGCCATTATAAAATCAGAGAAACTCTGCCATTGACAAATCCTTCAATACACTATGCCTGAAAACATATGAAAGTGGAACAGATAAAATAGGGGCCAATCTTACAGCAAGAACTATCACATCTGCTGAGAATGATCCTTTTGATTCTTGTTGTCACTTTCCTTTCTGAACTTTCTCTAAAATCTGACTTGCTAGGTCCACAATAGCTAAAATATGGAAAGAGCTTAGATGTCCACTGACATATGAATGGATAAAGAAGATATAATGTATATATACAATGAAATATTACTCAATCATCAAAAAGAATGAAATCTTGCCATTTGCAATGATGTGGATGGAACTAGAGGGTATTATGCTAAGGGAAAAATAAGTCAGTCAGAGAAAGACAAATACCATATGATTTCACACATATGTGGAATTTAAGAAACAAAACAGATGAACATAGGGGAAGGAAAGGAAAAATAAAATAAGATGAAAACAGAAAGGGAGGCAAACCATTAGAGACTCTGAACTATAGGAAACAAACTGAGGGTTGTTGGGGAGGGGAGGGGGTAACTGGGTGATGGGCATTAAGGAGGGCCCTTGAAATAATGAGCATTGGGTGTTATATGCAACTGATGAATCTCTAAATTTTACCTCTGAAACTAATATACAGTATATGTGAACTAAATTGAATTTAAATTAAAAAGTTTAAAAAAAGAGTATCTTCTCTTTATAAGTCAGACAGAGAAAGACAAATGCCATATGGTTCCATTATCTGAATAACAAAACAAACAAAAACAAACACAAAAGCCATAAATTCAGAGATAAACTGGTTGTTGCCAGAGGGGGTGGAGGTTGGTAGGTGGGTGAAATAGGTGAAGAGGATTAAGAGGTAGAAACTTCCAGTTATAAAATAAGTAAGTCATGGCGATGAAAAATACAGCATAGAGAATACAGTGAATAACATAGCAATAACTTTGCGTGGTGACGATGGTGAGCACACTTATCATGGCAAGCACTTCGTCATGTATGTAAATGTCAAATCACTATGTTGTACACTATGTTGAAGCTAATATAATATTCTGTTAGCTATACTTCAGTAAAGTGTCTTCTTTTTTTTTTTTTTAAGATTTTATTTATTTATTTGACAGAGAGAGAAACAGCCAGCAAGAGAGGGAACACAGGCAGGGGGAGTGGGAGGGGAAGAAGCAGACTCCCAGCAGAGGAGCCTGATGTGGGGCTTGATTCCAGGACTCTGGGATCACGCCCTGAGCGGAAGGCGGACGCTTAACGACTGCACCACCCAGGCGCCCCATAAAAAGTGTCTTCTTTTTAAATATATTCTACTGGAACTGGAAATAAAAAATATCAACTTCAAAATATCTGTTATTCCATCTC
>NC_048232.1:22251622-22332209 GCF_002007445.2 Ailuropoda melanoleuca
TTTATTTATTTATTCGACAGAGATAGAGACAGCCAGCGAGAGAGGGAACACAAGCAGGGGGAGTGGGAGAGGAAGAAGCAGGCTCATAGCGGAAGAGCCTGACGTGGGGCTCGATCCCATAACGCCGGGATCACGCCCTGAGCCAAAGGCAGACGCTTAACCTCTGTGCCACCCAGGCGCCCCAAGAATGTCCTAATTCTTAAGAGATGTTTGTTAAAGTAGTTAGGGACTAATTGTTATGATTATATTACTATATTATATTATTATATTTCTGTAATTATATCTGCAACTTAATTTTCAAGTGGTTTGAGGGGAAAAAAATAAACCAAGATATCCACACCCCTGAACGCAACATGTGGGTAGATAGATTAAGCAAACAGAGTAACGTGTTAATTGTTGAATCAAGATGGACAAGGTTTTTGCCGTACTTGGAAAATTATAATGAAAAGTTGGGAGAAACTTCTTGTATGTGCCAGGCTTTATTTTTCTTCATAGAACTTATCACTTACTACTTAAAATTATGTCCTCGTACTAAAATGAAGAGCAGGGATTTTTGTCATGTTCTCTGATATCCACAGCACCTAGAACGATGCCTAGCACAGAATAGGCATTTAATAAATATTCAGTGAATGAATAAATTTGTTATTTAGTTTAATTCTCACAAGCCTTCAAGATGGGCATTAGGATCCTAAGACTGCCACTGTAAGCAGGAGGAAACAGACTAACTTATGAAGTAGTGGAGTAGAATTTGAACCCAGGTCTGAATCCAAACATTGTGCTCCCAGTTACTTCTAAAATAAGTTAACTAATTATTCATTTGTCAAGCTTTACTGAATATAAGTAGACAGTCACTTATAATTACTTTGAATAGAAAAAAAGTTTCTTTTCAGTATCAGTCACTTAAAATGCAATTACGTTTGGTAATCAGGCTAGGTCTCTCCAACCCAACATTTACAAGAGATGGCATTTAAAGAAAATCGTCATTTTTTCTTAGCTAGAGATCTGAAGGTTTAATAAGTTTTGTTGAATCAAGTCATTGCTTTCATGGATTTATATAATAAAAGACATATAATAAAAGAAAAGAAACATTTTCCTCATTAATGTCTTCTAGTCTACTATGCCTGAAAGGTGATTATATGGTACTTATATTTAAAAATATAAAATGTAAATGACATTAATGAATTCTATAAAAAAGTTAAAAGTTGGCTGGTGGCAATGCAGTAAATTCTGAAAATTCTGATTGAAAATTTCACTTAAACAGATAGACACAGTCCAAAATAATTTTGTTTTAATTTCTATAAAAGAAATATTAATTTTGCAGTGATTGCCATTATAAAATCAGAGAAACTCTGCCATTGACAAATCCTTCAATACACTATGCCTGAAAACATATGAAAGTGGAAAAGATAAAATAGGGGCCAATCTTACAGCAAGAACTATCACATCTGCTGAGAATGATCCTTTTGATTCTTGTTGTCACTTTCCTTTCTGAACTTTCTCTAAAATCTGACTTGCTAGGTCCACAATAGCTAAAATATGGAAAGAGCTTAGATGTCCACTGACATATGAATGGATAAAGAAGATATAATGTATATATACAATGAAATATTACTCAATCATCAAAAAGAATGAAATCTTGCCATTTGCAATGATGTGGATGGAACTAGAGGGTATTATGCTAAGGGAAAAATAAGTCAGTCAGAGAAAGACAAATACCATATGATTTCACACATATGTGGAATTTAAGAAACAAAACAGATGAACATAGGGGAAGGAAAGGAAAAATAAAATAAGATGAAAACAGAAAGGGAGGCAAACCATTAGAGACTCTGAACTATAGGAAACAAACTGAGGGTTGTTGGGGAGGGGAGGGGGTAACTGGGTGATGGGCATTAAGGAGGGCCCTTGAAATAATGAGCATTGGGTGTTATATGCAACTGATGAATCTCTAAATTTTACCTCTGAAACTAATATACAGTATATGTGAACTAAATTGAATTTAAATTAAAAAGTTTAAAAAAAGAGTATCTTCTCTTTATAAGTCAGACAGAGAAAGACAAATGCCATATGGTTCCATTATCTGAATAACAAAACAAACAAAAACAAACACAAAAGCCATAAATTCAGAGATAAACTGGTTGTTGCCAGAGGGGGTGGAGGTTGGTAGGTGGGTGAAATAGGTGAAGAGGATTAAGAGGTAGAAACTTCCAGTTATAAAATAAGTAAGTCATGGCGATGAAAAATACAGCATAGAGAATACAGTGAATAACATAGCAATAACTTTGCGTGGTGACGATGGTGAGCACACTTATCATGGCAAGCACTTCGTCATGTATGTAAATGTCAAATCACTATGTTGTACACTATGTTGAAGCTAATATAATATTCTGTTAGCTATACTTCAGTAAAGTGTCTTCTTTTTTTTTTTTTTAAGATTTTATTTATTTATTTGACAGAGAGAGAAACAGCCAGCAAGAGAGGGAACACAGGCAGGGGGAGTGGGAGGGGAAGAAGCAGACTCCCAGCAGAGGAGCCTGATGTGGGGCTTGATTCCAGGACTCTGGGATCACGCCCTGAGCGGAAGGCGGACGCTTAACGACTGCACCACCCAGGCGCCCCATAAAAAGTGTCTTCTTTTTAAATATATTCTACTGGAACTGGAAATAAAAAATATCAACTTCAAAATATCTGTTATTCCATCTCGTGTCTTCAATTTTTTAAGTCAGTAACTTCTGGATACGCAAAACTGAAAGTCTGAGGCTGAATTGTGGTAATTCACAAGGAAAAACGACTCATTACTTCCCTGTATTATCATCTGGCAGGGCCAGATAGCCTCCCTGGCAATTCTTAGTAAAAAAGCCTCTTTTAATTCTACATCCGTGTTTTATAATTTTTCATTTTTTTTGAGAACACATAGGATGTGCTTCAAAGAACTGTTAATACCTATTCAAGTGTCATTTCCTTGACCTTGTCAAAAGAAAAGGAAAACGTGTCTTTTTAAGCACACACAGATAAACCTTTCTGTATTTGAGAAAATGAAGTAAAAAGACAACAATCTGAATAATAATCTAAATGGCTAAATGACAACAGCTAAAAGGTACAGAAAATGTTCCATTTTATGCTATTTAACATACAATTAGTGAAGACTTAAACCAGAAGACAGAGAAAGCATATATGAATTTACTTGAAGTTGAATATTACTTTGAAATCAGAAAAAAAAAAGCACATACTTTTACATTATAGTAAATATAATCAGTTGGGAGAAAAATAATGAGTAAAAAATAAATGAACAAATAAATAACGTGTAGGTAGCAGCTGCCATCCAAATCCTGGATGAATACCCAGGTAGATGTGACTTCTATTCTTATATCCAGGATAACGCAGTAGTTGACAGCCCCGGCCTTTTAAACAGATTACATGGTTTTTAAAATCCGAGCTCTGCCATTTATTTTCCGAGGAGGGTTATCAAATGTTGCAAAAATTAGTTGTCTCTCAGAAATGCAATTTAATTGGGCATCCTGTATTTTATCTGGCAACCTTACCTCCAAGTGATTTTAGACAAATGATTACTTGTGTTCCAGAGTTAACTCCTCTGAACAATGAGGATGATGATAATATATTCCTACCTGGCAAGGTTGTTGTGAAGATTAAAGGAGATAATCCATCAAAATGCTTATATAATGTCTAATACAAGTAGGTATTTAATAAACGTTATTACTGTGGTCGTCTGACAATGAACATTTAGAAGGTTTACACACGGATCAGGGATAAATGCGGCCAGGGTACTTGTCACTCTGCAAATGCTTATTTAAATACTGGTTGAAGGAGTATCTCTACAAATATAACTGTCATATTAGGAGGAAATTGAGGAATATAAACCAAAGACTAAAGAACTCTAAAGAAAGGAAGGGAGACAAAAATAAGAAACTGTACCAAAAAATTTCCAGTAACTCTGACATGAACTACAGAACCTGTTTTCAAAGAAACTGGTGTCAAAACCAGAGGGCTTGTGGGCTTTGTCAGTTAAGAAAGATTATTTAAATCTGTATGACCCTCTTCTTCAGAGAATGCTAAAGCCAAAATCACTTGCAACAGTTAAATTATTTCAAAATTTAAACTTAGAATAAAAGCAAACAGACTTGAGCAAATGGATTATTTGATGAATTGACAATTTTGGGGCACCTGGGTGGCTCAGTTAGTTAAGCGTCTGCCTTTGGCTTGGATAGTGATCCCAGGCTTCTGGGATCCAGCCCCACTTCTCAGCATGGAGTCTGCTTCTCCCTCCCCTCCCCCCAATGTGTGCTCATGCTCTGTCTCTCTCTCTAAAATAAATGGAATCTTTAAAAAAAAAAAAAGTGGCATAATTTTAAAGTATGCCACTTATAAAGAGGACCCTGTAATGAATATCCACAGAGAAATAGATAGGTCTAAGTCAGATATCTTATAGTTCTAGGGACAAGAGGAAAATATTTCTTAACAGAGTGAAAAAATATATACTCCATACAAATAAATACCATCCCACGTTTTAAACAAAAACAAAGCAATAGAAAGTAATGGCTGTCACTGAGATTAAGCTTTTTAAATTCTTCTGAGTTCTTGAAGATGCTACTAAATAATTTTTTAAAATGGAACCAATCTTCTTTTATAAAGACAGTTAATCTTTTAAAGTATTCTTTTAATTGATTTCTTTGTTGTAAAAAAAAAATCTACATAAGAGAAGGCCACTAAAATTAAACTGTGCTTCATATGAAAGTTATATTAGCTTTGGAAGAAGGATGCTCTCCACAAAGGTGGAAAACTAAAGGGATATATCACAAAAAATGGAGCATTGAAGCTCCAAGCATTAATTATTTAAAGAAAATCAATTAAATAGCTTATTGATGTTTAGTTTTCAGACCAAAAATAAGTGAAACCACAATGTAGATTGAAAAAGATATCAAAGTTAAATCTAAATAATGAAAAATGACCTCAACTTCTTTTTGATGGGTAACAGATTGCCACAGGGGAAGAAAAAAAAAGGGCATGGAAAACTTATTGTGCAAAAGTTAGAAATTATGAATTTTTTAAGCCAGAAAACAAATGGGGAGATATGAACACCAAACTCAGGCTAGTGACTACCTTTGGGAAAGGAGAATAGGGAAGGAGTGGTATAAAATGGCCTTAACCATACTTATAATCAGTTATGTCTTGGTGGGGGGGGTTAGGATTGGGGGGAAAGATGCTAAAATGTTAACATGACAAAGATAGGTGGCAAGCATTTGGAAGCTACATTTTCCCCTATATTTTGTTTGTCTGAAATATTTCATAACTATTTATTTTGGGGGTTTGGTTTGCTGGTGGCATACAAAATTATCCTAAAAGCCTAACGGAAACATTGTCTAACAACCAAAAATCCATATGTATCATTATGAAGAAGCATCCAATTTAAGAAGACTGGTATAGCAGATTATTGGGTACTCCATTTCCTTTAGTTATGGCAGAAGCACTAATTAAAAAAAATAAATAAATGCCAGTTTATTAAATCTAGGTATTCCCAAATTCCTACTAAAGATGCTCTCATTTCCAGAACGATGGCTAATACTTTAAAATTATATCTCCCAAGCCTCTAATCTACAGCTCCAACAATTATGGGCTTCAAACCCAAATTCCAATAGCCTCTGGAACATCGTAGAACATCGTCTGTTGGGTCTCAGTCAAATTCTATCTATTATAAGCAAACGCATAGTCTATACTCAACCTGATCTTCAAGTAATACCAGATGGAACAAAATGAAATTTTAAAAATCTGTTAAATATTAAAAAGCAGACCATATTCTAACTTAATCATGATAAACTTTCTTTTAACCCACATCTAGCTAATTATTTTTGCTTACTTTTTATTATGGAAAATGTCCAGTGTACACAAAAGTAGATAAAACAGAATAAATCCCCAAGAACAAAACTTAAATAATTACAAAAATTTTGTCCATCTTGTTTCACTCCTACTCACTTTCTTCCCTAAGGTGTTTTAAAGCAAACCCCAGATATCATGTCAATTCATTCATAAATACTTCAAGATTTCTCCATTTATTTGAGAGAGAGAGAGTGTGGGGGGAAGGGGAGAGGGGCAGAGGAAGAGGGAGAGAAAACCTCAAGCAGACTCCGTACTGGGTTTAGAGCCTGACGTGGGACTTGATCTCACGACGTTAAGATCAGACCTGAGCCAAAACCAAGAGTCTGATGCTTAGCTGACTGCGCCACCCAGGTACACCCCCCCCTTTTTTAAAGATTTATTTATTTATTTGAGAGAGACAGAGAAAGAGCACAGGGATACTCGTAAATACTTTAAATACTTCGTAGGCAGCACCAACAAAAAGGAACTTTACTCTTTCTTAAGGAAAGATAACAAAACCCTCCCATAATTCTCCATAGTATGTGGTATTCTCCACAGCGTGGATAGGTATAAACTGACAACAAACGCAACCTTGCCTTCTACTTTCATCTTCCTAAATGCCTACTCAACGCTAATGAAAAGCAATATGTCATGCCGTAGAAATGACAGCACCAAAAGCTATGAAATAAATTTAGAAAGGTTTCACATGTGAAATCACAACAGAATCCTAAATTAAGTTTCCCATCAAGTTAACCATTCCCAGTGCAACGCTCTGCCTACGTATTCAAATTCAGTGAGGTCACACATGCAGGAGAACGTACACTACGGGAAAAACTCCTGCACACGGAACTGTGCCTGGCACACAGTAGACGATCAATAAATATTTACTGCCGACTTATTCAAATTACTGTCCTGGAAAATGTCAATGGCAAATCTGCCCAAAACCCAGTCGGAGATTTGTTTTAGGAACAAAGCTATTGTACTGCAACTGATCTGTAGACTCTCCCTCAAACGGTGGAAGGGAAATGGGGCCACTTAATAGTAGTTAGAGTAAAATACCACTAGGTGTCAGACATGAATCAAACTTTTCTGGCATGATAAACTACTTAGGCTAGAAAGACTCTGGAAGAGCGTTATTCATTCAACAAATATTTACTGAGCTTGTAAATGTGCCCGGTGCCGATTATCCTGCAATGAACAAAACAGTCCTGGGATCTGCCGTCTGGAGTATTTGAAGTTTATGCAGCATCATTTTTTTTCTCTCTCTCTATAGTTTCAGGAATTTCACAAAGTATGTCTCACGTGTGGATTCACAGCCCTGCCATTCCTGTTGTGCTGGATTTTAATTTCTCTGCAAACCCAGGAAAATTTGTTACAGTGTTCTAACCACAAGCAACTCTCTTTCCATCTCTCACCTTACCAGTGCTGGACCCCTTAACTAATTCAACTTGCTCCTCACTTTTACCAAGACCTTCCATCTCCTTTAGCCCTTCCTATTCTTCAAGCCTATCAGGCTCCCTCTCCAGAAATCACTGTCTTACTAAGATTACCCATGGATCAATATTTCAACAAGATCCACCAGCAGCCTCAACTTCCTTCCTTCTTCCACCTTTCAAAGCATTCAATTTGCCAATCTCCAACTATGGAGAATTCCATCCATAAGCCCACTCTGTTCCTATTCTTGTCCTGCCATTTCAGTTGAATAGAACTACATAACCCCCAACCCACTGATTTATAGTTTCCAAGTTCAGCTAAGTTCTTGATACTGCTCACTAAAGTCTCTTATATTTTAATCTCCATCCCCTCAAGGTTGCTGTTTCAAACTTCTAACCATCTTCTTGAACTTGCTATTCCATCTTGATTTCCTCACACTATCTGAATAACCTTGTCTCTTACGGCACTGTAACCTCAACTGCTGTATCCTCATTTTTGTATCTTTGCCCATCCTTGCTTCCTTTTGTTCTACCTCAAGTAAGGCTTTAGTGACTGGCCGCCTTCAGGACCCTGTTTCCCTCACGGTCTCCTCTCATGGGTAAAACCTCAGTCAATCTCTGTTCTGTCCACTGGACAGACATACGTGTTCTCAGAGACATACAAAAGCTTCCTGAACTTGAAAGAACAACAAAACTTCTCCCTCTCCTTCCATGTAGCTATCATCTCTTATTCTCCTTTCCTTCCTTTTCATACTTCTTGAAGAATAGTCTATACTCATACTCTCATTTCTTTACTTCTAAATTCGGGGTTTCTCAGACACTGACAAGTATCCCCTCTGGGGCAAAACTTCCCACCCCATTCCCACCCTCATTCAGTTTCCCTGATCTAATTTATGTTCCAACCCACTGATACCTGGTTTCCGTATCCCCTTTGCTCACTGTACTGAAACTATTCTCAGTTACTTAACCAATTTGCTACTTGTCAAATTAGGTCTAACAGTATCCGTTTTAGACTGCATCCAAATGAAATTTCTATGACAAATGATAAGTTATCCACTCCCCCTTAAAAATGATCACCTCTTACTTAGCAGGTCATCAACTCCTCTTGGTTGTCCTCATACCTTCTAAAATTTATTCTCAGACTTCCTTTCTGATTCTTCTTTCTCTGACCATCTCTTAGATGTTACCTTCCCTAGGGTCCTATCTTTATTCTATGTTTTCATGTTCTTTGGGCATGGTTTCATTTATGTCTAGGACTTAATTATAGCATATCTTATAATGACTTCGCAATCTATCTTCAACCCCACCTTTCCCCATGGGCTCCACATCCAAATTTTTATCTAGGCACTGAACACTCTACAGGCATCAGAAATGCAACTTATCGCCAACTAAACCCGCTTCCGCAGAGGAAGGAGGTGGATATGTTTATATGTTTCCCCCCCAGAATCCCGCAGTTAATGGCCTCTCCATCTATCTACTCATTCGTGCCAGAGAATCTAAGCGTGACTTCACAAATCGTCCTTAGTTGGTGACATGAAGTCCATCCCCAAGTCCTACCAGCAACTCTGGGCAGATACAACTTCCAGACATCTCTGAAATCTAGTCTAGAACACTGGTTTTCCTTCCTTCTGATGAAATCCTAGTCGTCTGTCCACACCACAAAGGACATCCCACCTGAGACCCTCTTTCCTGGTGCTTAGGTGATGACCTGCTGTGGGTCCTGCCACAGCTGTACACACTTCTGCAGCTGCACATGTGTGATTATTCCACACTTTCATCCTCCATCAGACAGGGGCTTCTTGAAGCCAGGGCCTTACCTTACAAATATGTTCATTAAATGGATACATGCCAGGAACTGTTCTGAGTTTTAAGCCAAAATAATAAAATAAAGTTCCTTTTCTACATTCCAATCGAGGCAGAAGATGTTCAACAAGAAGTAAGTAGTATGAGAGGTGGTGGTGAGTGTTAGGGAGAGTAATAAGCACAGTGGGAAGGAGGGGGCAAAGTGAAAGGCAGGGCTGTAAGACTATTTTCGTGAAATGGTCAGGCAAATCCTCTCTAACAGGTGACATGTGAACAACTACCAGAAGACAGCCAGGTTAGAGACCCTACTGCTCCCTTACCAGCAATGAAATTAGTGACTTGCTTGTGGCAGTGACTTGACAAATATTTGCTAAGTGAATGAATTAACAATAGGAAACATATTTCTAGATTTAATGTATGTAGCATTCCTATACAAATATTTCTATTCTGGAAAATTATGTTAAACTTCAAAAGCAGGGATCATAACTATCACAATTAACTTAATAACTGCATCTATGAATCCCATACTTTGAATGTAGACTAGCTGGAGAGCAGTCCAGAAAAAAAAAATGGGACTATCCAGCCAGAGGGTGTCTGTGATCAAGGTCTTAAGTCATGCAGCAGCTAGGAAAAGACAGCTCAAAATCACCTAATGACAGGGTCACCTCTGCAACATTTTCTATAGAGAAGTTTTTCCAGAGGACAGCCTAGAACATTATTATTCCAATCATGTACTTTCCTTGACTTTTTCACCTTTATAGCCCTATCTCTCATTAGCTCTCCGAGACCCTAAATTTCATATTTCTTAAAGGTTTTAGAATGCTTCCAGAAACTCTTAAAATTGCATTTATTTTCTTGACTGCCAAAGTAACTTCACGCCTTTCAAAGTCTTAAAACCAACTCCAAAAAAATTGGATTTCTGACAGTGCCTACTTAATCCAATCAAATTTCTTTCACTTTAGATTACCGTGAAAATGATTTCCTGGAACTTTTAAAGAGAAGTTAGATTTTTTTTTTTTTTAACTCTCATCTAACTTGACCACCTGACCAGTGTGTACTTTACAAAGACATTTCCCAAATTCCTACTTAAGTCCAGGATCACCATATTTTTGCTGTTAGTGTCCCAGCTTACACACTTAGCAGCTATATGAAATAAGATCTCTCAATTTAAAATACGTCTGACGCTTTGCGTTAAAAGGAAGGAAGGTGAAAGAAAGGCAGGCAGGCAGACAGGAGACAATAATTTTCTTCCTCGACAGCAGAGGCACAGACATAAACATGCTGAGGTGTGCAGCTTTGGGAACAGCCCTTTTGGAACAGTGCCAAGTTCAGGTGGCAGTGCCTCCCTTTACGCAAAGCATTGACTTAACAACATTTGAGCTCCTACCAGGTACTTACATGGCACTGAAAATTCAACAATTAAAGACAGTTTCCTTCCTTAATGATCTTTGTTCTTAAAGTAATACATAAAAACAGTTTTCTTAAATACAATGACTAGTCTGGGCATGGGGGCAAATTTCAGTTTGTATACTCTAGTGACTAATTTTTGATAAGGGATATAACTGCTCCTCTTATTTCTGCATTTTCCCAGATCAGATCTGTGTCACTGCCACCGCCTCCCAGGATCAGGTAGAGGAGGAGAGAGAAAATCTCCGCTTGTTTATCATGTAGCAGGAACAATCACTCAGATTAACTGTATCCAAAATATGATTAGGGATTTTCCAGAAGAGAATTAGAGAAATTAACTGTGAAGCATCAAACAATCTACTTATTCCATCTTGTACAAAGTATACTTCCCAACCTTTTGAGAAGAACTATCACTTTCTTGCCCTCAGCATCTCTTTTGCAAGCCAAAGTTTCAAGTTCTTTCAATCTTTTCAAAAAATACACATCATAGTTTTAAAATTTACAAATATCCTTGCCGTCATTGTCCTTTATTTCTGGGGTTCCCCAGTGTTTTGACCATGTCGTATTTATCAGAAGAAAATCCAGGAGCCCCCATTTCCCATGTTTTCCCACCTATCAAATGGAGAGGAATAAAATAAGTATATTGAAGTTAAGTTGTTAACAGTGAAATGTAGAATCACTTATCTTTGTGTGTGTGTGTGTATGGATGTGCATGTGTATATACATGTGTGTACGTATATAAGCTTACACATTTTTATATTAGGAAACATTACCCATAACAGCAAACTACAAATAATGTGGTAATTTTATTTTATCTATGTTGACAGGGTAAAAAGGTTATTTTAATAAGATAAATATAAGGGTAGCAAATCTTGTAATGAAGTATCAATGTACTAACAAATTGAGCTAGTACAGGGGAATGCATAATTTATATTTGAACCACAGTGCATACACATGTAAGCTTAGCTGCTAGAAAACTGCATCCTAAAATATTATTAATATGTGTCCAGGTTACTGACCATAAACCTTCCATTTTAAGCATTTCTCCACCCAGCAAGCAGAAGAAAAGCCCAAGCCCTATTTAGCTATGAATCTGTTATGACGTTCTCTCACATTAATAAAAAGGGTAACTAGAAATAATGCTCCCACCAACCTAAAGGCTACCTGGGTGCTAAGCAAAGAAAGGGGGAAAAGGGAAGGAAACCAATCTCTAAGAAGAGGCTATGGACCAAACTTCTTCATAAAGATTTGTAGGCTAAAAATATAACAGCCTGGTTCTGTATCAAAACAAACACCAATCTATTTTTAAACAACTTTTTCATCTGAGATCTCAAAAAATCCCCAGTAATAATTTTTGAAGGTCAGCAAAGGCAAAATAGTCCAATATACAAAGAAAAACAACAACAACAACAAACAAACCCAAAACAAAACAAAACAAAAAACCCACTCTGAGCTAGAACCAGCAGGGGGGAAAAACAGAAAAGAGAAAGAGACCCCACGAAAATTCCTGATAGTGGAATTACTAGACACAGATTATAAAACAACTCTGTTTACTATATTTGAAGAAAAAAAAAAAAAGCCTAAACAGGATAAAGAGAAAACTATAAGAAGCAATCATGTATACTTTGGTGCATTACCCTAAAGAATTTCTAACAATCAAAATTTAAAACCCAAACTGCTAAGAAGAAAATTATTAGATATATATTGGAAGAAATTATCTAAATGCAGCTGAGGAAGACTTGAAAAAAAAGGGGGGGAAATAGAGAATTTAGGAGCCATGGGGGACAGAATAATAACATCTAGCATTTGTTTAATTGAACCCTAGAAGAATTGAAAGGAGCATTGAAAGACAGATAATATGTGAGGAAATACTAGCTGAAAATTTTCTAAAACTGATGATAGACACCCATCGACAGACACAAGAAGCTCAATGAATTGCAAACAAGAAAAATAAAATATAATTCTCACCAAGACACATTATTACAAAATTGCCAAACACCAAAGATATGGAGAAAATCTTACAGCAGATATAAAGTTTGCCTTCCAAAAACCAATAAACCAAAATATGAATTCATACTAGCAAGAATATAAACCAAAAGAGAGCAGGATATTAACTTCAATATGTTGGAAGAAAGTATCAACATAGAATTCTGTAGCCAGCAACAATCTCTTCCAAAAATGAGAGCAAAACAAATACTTTTCAGGAAAAAAACAAGAAACAAGCAAAAACCCCAAGAGAATTGCAACATAACTCAAAAGTAACTTGCAAGTAGGGAAAATACATAGAACTAACATGTCCTAAGGTCCTTATATCGTTTCAGAGGAGAATAAAAGATGAATCAGCACTAGACTTTGATAAACTTTCATATTATAATTTCTAGGATAACCACTAAAGAATTGCAATATATTATTTAATCTTAAAAGGGAAAAGAAATATAAGAAATTCAAAATAAAATAGAAACTTCAAAATAAAGTAGGAGATTAAACAAGAAATGTTATTAATTATATTAAACGTAAACAGACAAAAATTTCCAAATCTAACGATGGTGAACTAGCTTGTTTCAGAATCAACTCTTCCACCCATGGGTAACAACCAGAAAAGCTGGACTAAGTACAGGTAACATTCATGTGAAGGCACAGGAAGCCTCCAAGGCAAGAGCACTCAAGGAGACAAGATCCCAAACAGAAGGAAGTCAGGTGAGGTGTGCTCAATGTTCTGCATTGCTTTTCACCTCGAGGTATTTTCTGCTTCCAAAGTCCTGGCTGAGGGACTGAGGAGCTGCACAGAATTTCCATCAGTCTCAAAGGGCCAGGAGGACAAAAATGGGTATCTGAGGCCAGCCAAGGAAGGCGTCTGGAAAACACCATCTGCTTTCAGATGGGGCATCCAAAGGAATACACCGTGTGAGTAGGAGTGAAAAAGAGATAGCCCAAGCATGTCAAGTGTGCAGGTGTGCTGCACAGATTTCCTTCTCGAGAACCCGCTGTGGGGAACACAGCTGAGTGACGGCCCCAGCTGCCACACCTTTAGATCCACCACCATGTTCACACAGAGGCCACACTTCCTCACTCCTGCCCAAAACAGGATTCTGCTCAAGGGCAGTGTTTGCGTGGGAGCTCCCCAGTGGCCTCAAAACTGATATTAACTTCAGTCTGGCATCTTTCCTACCAAATCTTCCCTTCCCTCTCTTCTTTCACAAATGTCAGACCTGCAGTGTGGTCTGAAATCTTCCCTTGCATCTCCTGCTCCCTTCTTCTTTATCCTTCACAGGCATTTCTCCCAATAAATCTCTGGCATGTCTAATACTGTCTTGCCATCTGTTCCTGTTTTGGCATCTGCTTCTTAGAGAACTTGAACAGTTAAACCAAACATCAGAAAGACTGAGGCCCATCTTTAGGTAAAGGCAATCCCTGAACAGAGATGCAAAAATCCTAAATACAACAGAAAACCAAACCTGGCAATATCTGAAAAGTATCATACATTATGAAGAAGCTTGGTTTGGTCCAGTAATGCAATGCTTAACAGTTGGAAAAATAAATCAATATAATTCACTATATTAAGAGATTAAAGGAAAAAAAATAAAAGGTTTATGCCAAAAGATGCAGAAAAATTCAACACTTACTCATGGGAGAGATACACAACATTCACAGACTAGAAGATTCAATTATTTCAAATGTTTTCGAATAATCAAACACAGTAACTAATATAAACCAATTAAAATTCCACAGAATTTTTTTGTAGGTGTAGAAACTGAAAAATTGATTCTAAAACTTTTATGGTATTGCAAATGGACAAAAATAGCCAATCCAATCATGAAAAACAAAGCTGAAAGAGTAACATTCTATCTGATAGCAACATTTATTATATAGTAATTAAGATCACAATCTTGCAAAGAAAGTGGCCAATGGAATAGAATAAAGGTTGGCAAACTGTGTGCATCAAAAGCCAAACAATAAATATTTCAGGCTTTGCAGAACACATACAGTCCCTGCCGCATATTCTTTTTTTAAACAACTGTTTAAAAATACAGAACTGTTCTTAGTTTGGAAGCTATACAGAAGTGAAGCACAGGCCAACCCCCAGAATAGAAGAAAGTCCAGAAAAGAGACCTACACATATACAGATACTTTATGATCAAGGTGGTATTACAGAGCAATAAAAAAAGTACAGACTTTTCACTAAGTAGTGCAGGGTTAAATGCATATTCGTATGGGAAAAAAATTAATCTTGACTTCATACTACATGTAAAAATAACCAATTACAGGTGAACTGTAGGTTTAATTGTGAATGATAACACAATACAGCATCTTGTAGATAACACAGGAAAATATCTTTGTGACCATGCAGTAGAAAAAACACTTATATAGGGCTCCAAGTATTAGCCATAAAAGGAAAGACTGACAATTTAGACTACATTAAAATTGGGAACTTCCCTTTATCAAAATTACTAATAAGAAATTGAAAGGCAAGTCACTGCTGGATATCTGATGTAGATATAACTAATAAAATCCTCATCAAGAATATTTAAAGGACTCCTACAAATTAATTTTCTTTTTAAAAAGAGCACTGATACCTAATAACCAAAAAAAAAAAAGGTAATCAACCCTATTAGTTTTCAGGAAAATTAAAATTAACCCATATTCCATACCACTGTACAGCTACTAGAATGACTAAAATTGAAAAGACTGACAAATGCTAAATATTAGTGAGGATATGGCACGACTGCAACTCTCACATCCTATGACTGAGTATATAAACTGGTACAATCACTTTGAAAAACAACTCAGCAATATCTACAAAATGTAACTGTATGCATACCTATGACTCAGCAGCGTCACTCCTGGATAGACAGAACCACTAGAAATAAGCGCATATGTGCCCAGAAGTACATGTATAAGAATACTCACAGGTGCATCAGCTGAAACAACTAAACACTGGGGGAAAAATCTAACTAAATTTGTGTATGTTCTCTGTTTTATATCAACTTTAATGAGGTATAACTTACCTATGATAAAATGTACCCATTTCAAGTGCTCACTTCCTAAGTTTTGACAAATGTATAATCCCATGTAACCACCACCACAATCAACATATAGAACATTTCCATCATGCCGGAGACTTCCCGTATGTGCCTTCCCAGTCAATTCAGGCAACCATGAATTGGTTTAGATTTATCTTTCCTCTCATACAAATGGAATCAGACAGTGTGCTTGGTTTCTTTCATTCATCAAAATGTTTTTGACAGGAAAAGCATACGCAACAAAAGAAAAAGTACAGAAATTAGATTTCATCAAAATTAAGAACTTTTGTGCATCAAAGGACATTATCAGGAAAGTGAAAAAACCATCCACAGAATGAGAGAAAATATATGCAAATCACATATCTGATAATAATCTACTCTCTAGAATATATATAGAACATTTACAACTCAAAAACAAAAAGACAAACAACCCAACAAAAAAAATGAGCAATGGACTTGAATAGACATCTCTCCAGAGAAGATACACAAATGGCTAACAAGCACATGAAAAAATGCTCCCCGTCACTAGTTATTAAGGAAATGCAAAGCAAAACCACAATGAGATCCCACTTAACATTCACTAGATTGGCTATAATTCAAAAATGGAAAATAACAGGTGTTGATGAGGATGTGGAGAAATCAGGACCTTCATACACTGCTGATGGTAATGCAAAATGGCGCAGTTGCTGTGGAAAACAGTCTGGCAGTTCCCCAAATGTTAAACAGAGAATGACGATAAAACACAGCAATCCCACTCCTAAATATATACCCCAAAGATTTGAAAGCAGGGACTCAAATACTTGCATACACAAGTTCATAGCAGCACTAATCACAATAGCCAAAAGGGGGAAACAGTCCAAATGTCCATCAATGGATGAATGGATAAGCAAATTGTGGTATATACATGCAAGGGAGTATTATTCAGCCAGGAATGAATTACCAATACCTGCCACACACAGACAAAGCTCAGAAACATTACACTAAATGAAGAAGCCATCTGAAAAAGGTTATATAAAATATCCAGGATAGGTAAGTCCAAAGGGACAGAAAACAGGCTGGCGATGATCAGGGACTCTGGGGAGGGGAGAACAATGAATGACAGCTTAATGGATACAGGCTTCCTTTTGGAACAATGAAAATGTTTTGGAAGTACATACAGGTGGTAGGTGTTCATACTTGTCCTTTAATTCTGTACTAAATGCCATCAAATTGTTCACTTTCAAATGGTGAATCTGATATTCTATGAATTTCACCTCAATATAAGAAACAGTTTTTGAGATTGATCCACAAGGCTGTGTGTACCCCACTGCACGGATGTACCATAATTTGGTTATCTATTCATATGGTGATGAATACTTAGATTAAATCCAGTGTTTGCTGATTATGAATAAAGCAGCTATGAATATTCTTGTAAAAATATTTTTGCAGGCAAATGTTTCATTTATCTTTGGTAAATACCTATAAGTGCCCTTATCATTTTGTAAAAATAAGTGAAAAACATCAAAAACAGTTCTATCAGTCATAAAGTGCATAGGTATCAAAACTATTAACCACATCAAAGATGGAAATCAATTGCAAATATTAAAGCAATGGTGCTATATCCTTGCTGCTGAACAGACTTATGCCAATAAGACATGTTCCATTATGAAGATGGAGAAGCTAATTAAAGAACGAGTATGAAATGCTAATACTAGGTTAGCCAAACCTGCATCTGAAAGTTGAATTAGGATCTTCTCAGACTCTTTACCTTTCAAGGGAAAAGAACCCCCTTTCTTACACATTTCCAAGGATGAATTATGAGAGTAAAGAATTTTCTGAGAAGTCATGGTAGAAACCGGGAGGAAACCTTAGAGCCACATGGCTTGAGTTTGTAAGTCCAATACTGTCCCGTGCTAGTTACGTAAACACTTCATGCCTCCGCTTCCTCTTCTAAAAACTGGAGGTGATACTATCCACCTGAGAAGGTTGATGCAAAATCTCAAGACAGTGCTTGGCACATGATAAGTTAGCTGCCGCCACTGCCACCATGATACCACCACTACCACCAGCTCCGCCTCCTCTTCCTCCTTCTTCCACATCATCATCATCTCTACTTCCTAAAGTATCTTCAAGTTAATGTCAGACACCTGCGGATATTCCACTGAATGGTATTAAAAATTAACAAAAATACGGGGGCGCCTGGGTGGCGCAGTCGTTGGGCGTCTGCCTTCGGCTCAGGTCGTGATCCCGGCGTTCCGGGATCGAGCCCCACATCAGGCTCCTCCGCTATGAGCCTGCTTCTTCCTCTCCCACTCCCCTGCTGTGTTCCCTCTCTCACTGGCTGTCTCTCTGTCACATAAATAAAAATAAAATCTTAAAAAAAATAAAATAAAATAAAAATAAAAATTAACAAAAATACGTAACTAATTCATATATTTACCTATCTACCAGAGAAATTCAAATCGTTTGAACTGTCAATACAGTTGAAAATAGGTCCCCAGGGGTTTAGTTAATGCTCAAAGACATCAGAGAGACCCATGGAATTCACTATTGCTACAGTTTAGAAATAATGAAACACGCTTCTATTGCCCTACTCCACACTATAGACCATGGACCTACCCATAATAAGAATTTGCTCTTATGACAAATTTTCAGGTCCATTTTTTAGTGTTATATTATTCTGAGGGGATAGGTTTTCAGCCTATTAATGGAAATTAGTGGCATAAAATATACTCAATTTTCTCAGCTTTCCAGGATTTACCACTTCATTAAATGGAAGAATGTTTGATCTCTAAGCATAGCAGGTACTATGTAGCTGGCATAAAATGATGAACTGGCCCAATTAGATTTTGCTCTCAGGAATTTGGAAGTATTATGATGAGAGAGGAAGGAAGAAAGAAGATACAGTGAGGGCTGTACCTTATACAGATGCCGGCTCATGAGAAAATCAGGTATAATTAAAATTAACTATGAAAGTCATTTGGATCTTCCAGTAAATACCAGAGTTTGCTCTTTGGAAGATCAAAGCCAAGATTTTGTTGTTGTTACTCTCTGCATTTAGTAGCTTTCCAGGTCCCAATTCTGGTGCCTGTGGCTCCCCAGGTATCCTGTTGCTCTTGACATTGAATTTGGAGATGCCCTGTTGGTTTTTTAGAACTAACACATCTTTCCTGATGTGCTTTGCAGAAGTTTCTATTTCTTGCCACACTAAAGGAGCCTTGGTTAAAAAACCTGAACATAGGCTACAAGAGCTGCCCAGTCAGAAACGAATACAATCACAAAATACAAATTTACTATGAGAAAATTTATAATATTCCCAGTTACTTTTTTTCTACTATTAATGCTTAAATATAGATTTTAATCCCAAAGTAGAAATCCAACAGTTACTTAAATACCTAACAAAATGATAAACACATTTTAAAATACTGGAAATGTCCCTACAATTAAACTGAGACAGAATTTTTACTCAGGGAGTAAGCAGAAAAGAAATAATAGTAATTACAAACTTTCAATTATTTTTATTTTGATTATTTATGTATATCTTCTCCAGAGATTTAAGGGACAACAGGACAGCAGCAAGACAGCATTATCTACAAGCAATTATTATCACCAAAAAATATTTTTCTACTTTGATGGCCTTTTTCTTGTAAATATTTGCATCATATTTGCATCATAACACAGAAAACTAATCAACAAGAAAAAATTTTAAAACACAAGACAGTACACATTTATAGTATATAAGAAACAGAATGGGAAAGTTGGGTAAGGAGAATAATCAGAAAATTAAGCGGCAAAAGAGATACCACTAAATTGCCAGAAGGAAAGAACACTAAAACAAAACCTTTCAACTGTTTTCGCAGAATTTTGGCATTATAACAGGATCTCTTAGGAGTCTGAATAAAATTCTGGGAATTACTTCCTCTCCAGTGATTCTAGGCTTTGACTTAGATCATTACACTGGAGGCTGGGATTCTATTTCATTAAAACAAAATTTACATAAAAGGATTTCGTAATCTCACTATGCTCGAAAATAAGTTTTAAGAGAAAATGAAACTGTAAAATAAAAAACATAACATTCATTTGAATTAAAATAATAAACTAAATGTAGTTTGTCTCTAAATACGTTGCATTCTCAAAAGAAAATTTTTTCACATAAAATACGTTCTTATGGTTGATTGATGGATTGAGTTGAAATGGTTTATGAGTGCTGTAGCTTAGCAAAGTAGGCCTCTTGCGGACTAACCCGTGACCCCACTACCAACTGGGATGACAGGAGCAAACCTCGGTCCTGGGAGGCAAAGGAGGCAGAGCACTCAATGAACCTTCTGAGTCCACTGCTAACCAGGCATTCAGAATCGAGTAATAAGTGATGACTGCTCCCATAAGATGTTCAGGGCTTCTAAACTTAGGATATCTCTGACTTTTATACGAATTCTTTGTCCTTAAGTATCCGCAAATACAGAACAAACTTCTTTGTCTTAAGATTTTATTTATTTATTTATTTATTTATTTTCTCAAAGATTTTATTTATTTATTTGACAGAGATAGAGACAGCCAGCGAGAGAGGGAACACAAGCAGGGCGAGTGGGAGAGGAAGAAGCAGGCTCATAGCGGAGGAGCCTGATGTGGGGCTTGATCCCATAATGCCGGGATCACGCCCTGAGCCGAAGGCAGACGCTTAACCGCTGTGCCACCCAGGCACCCCTAAACATCTTTGTTTTTAACTTTCTCAAGGCAGAGAAATATCATAGAATTTTGTAACATACTAAATATACCCTATTTCATCCACTAATTCTTGACTTTATGTAAGTCAAACTATTTTTAAAAGACAGCATTATTCAATTATTTTTTTTAATTTTTATTTTTTTTTAAGATTTTATTTATTTGATAGAGAGACACACAGTGAGAGAGGGAACACAAGTAGGGAGAGAAGGAGAGGCAGGCTTCCAACTGAGCAGGGAGCCCAATGCAGGGCTCAATCCCAGGATCCTGGGATCATGACCTGAGCCGAAGGCAGACGCTTAATGACTGAGCCACCCAGGTGCCCCAGCGTTATTCATTTTAAAGATTTATTTATTTGAGAAAGACAGCACGCATGCCTGTGAGCAGGAGGAGGGGCAGAGGGAGAGGGAGAGAGAATCCTCAAGCAGACTCCCTGTTGAGCGTGGAGCCTGACGCAGGGCTCAATCTCACAACCCGGAGATAATGCGCTGAGCCGAAACCAAGAGTCCAACACTTAACCGACTGAGCCACCCAGGCGCCACAAAAGACAGCACTATTTTTAAACAAAAATAAACGAAGAAAAGGAAGTAAAGAAAAGTAAGATGGCAGAGTTAAATAGAGATGAACTTCAGGGTTCGACACCTGGGCTGGAAGTCCAGCTCTGTACCTTAGCAGTGTGATCTTGGGCAAGTCATTTCAGATCTTTCTCGGCCTGCGTTTCCTCATCTACAAAATGGGAATACTGTCTCACACCTCTCAGCATTATTATGAGTATGAAATATGACAATAACATATACTATGATGCCTGGCATGGATTAAATCTTCAACCAAACGATGAATATAATTTATCCTGTGCATTACAGGACGCTCTGCGGCCTCTCTGGCCTCTACCTTAGATGACAGTGGTACTGCCCCCACTACCACCAATCGCAACAACCAAAAATGTCTGCAGATACTGCCACGTGTCCCCGGGGAGCAAAGCTGTCCCCAGGCGAGAAGTCCTTTATTAAAAGAGACCAGACCTTGGGTTTTGAAATCACCTTACACGGAAGATACATTAAAAAACAGCCATCTGAAGGAATGGGACTAAGGATATTACTACTGTACTAATCTTTGTTTTCCATTATGAGGGCACATAAGGGAAATTTGTCTCAGGCTTCAGTGCAAACAGGATGATGTTTTCTTACGGGTAATGTGAATCCTTAACTAACCGTATTATCGGTTGTTCTCTGGCCACTAGAAAAGCTCAAAAGCAAGTTAATAACCCAGTATAGGATCTATAGCACATGTTTATGTGTAATAAATCTCCCAAAAGTCCATTTAATTCATTTTTTTCACCAGGAACTTTTTAATCCTACTACCATATGTTTATTTCTCCATGTGGACACAAACCCTTTTCTGAATGAGGTTAGGTAAACATTAATAAATAACATAGGTATTTAAACTGTAATATTCCCCCAGCAGATCACTCCTCTCCGAATATGCTTCTGTTAGACCTAGATCTAGTTTTCCCTCCAAGCATTTCAGTCTATTCTCTCTAGTCAAAGCAAATAACTAAACCCATTCACTCCAGTGAGCTATGTCAGATAAATAATCTCCATAAAGTTTTAGAACTGTGTCTCTCTACATTTATTAGAAGAAAATTTCTCCGAATGGAGAGCAGAAGAAGATGGGCATGATATTCTAGATGCTTCCCGGGCACCAGCACATCATTCTGCGAGATGACGGGAAGACAGAGGACCCTCATCCTCTTTTCTCTTGCTGATGCTGGTTTTGTAACTTTTTCCTTCCTTACTAACACCTGTTTCTAACCCGTGCCAAGTAACATTTGGAATTCATCCTGAACCCCAGTGTATGACAGATGGTGACACAAGACTGGCCCTTCTTGCACAACAGAGACAACTATGAAGGGTCCTTCCTACCTGGCCCTATACTCACAGATGACTTTGATAATGCCAAAAGAAACTGCTTTCCTCTCATTTAACCCTCAGCATAACCATCCTGAGACCTCAGATCAGATAGGGGCGTTACAAAGTTTCATCGACAGCTGAGTGGATGAACAGGCGAGCGGATAAAGAACCTGTGGTATATTCAAACAAGGGACAGCTACTCCGCAAAAAATAGAAAGAAGCACTGTTAGTACCTACACATACAATGTGGTGGAACCTCAAAATTACTATCCCAAGCAAAAGACAAAGAAGAGTACATACTGTATTATTCCATGTATAAGAAATTCTAAAAGAGACAAAACTGAGCTACAGTGATAGAAAGCAGATTAGTGACTGCTTAGGAACAGCAAAGGGGCACAAAGGAACTTTATGGGATAATGAAAAGGTTTCTCGTTTTTATTGAAGCATATAGTTAACATACAATGTTACATTAGTTTCAGGTGTAACACATAGTGATTCTATTAAAAGGTTCTTTCTGGTATCCTATCTTGATCGGGATGGTGGTTTCACAATTTATGTATTTATCGAAATGCACCTGAGGTATAATTATACACTTAAAATAGGTGCAAATTTGGTATTCTTATTAAAAATGTGTAACTTCCAACTAATGATGAGACAACACCAGACAAAGCCAAACTCATGGGCAATCTATGAAATCACTGACTGGTACTCTTCAGAAGTGTTAAGGCCATGAGATACAAGGATAGACTTGAGGCGTTGTCACAGAGTAGAGGAGACTGAAGGGGCAGGACAACTGAATGCAGCATGGAATCCTCCATCCCCTCGAGGAGAAAGACTGGTAAAAACCCAAATAAAGTCTGTAGTTTAGATAGCAGTATCGCACCAATGCTAATTTCTTAGTTTTGTTCACTGTGCCATGATGTAAGTTGTTGAACATGAGGGGGAGTCAAATGAAGAATATACGGAAACTGCTGTTCTGGCAACTTTCTTTTGGGCTCAAATTATCTAGAAATAAAAGTTTTTTAAATGAATGCATTTTATTGTATGTAAATTTTAGCTTATTAGAGTTCACATAAAATTAAAACAAAAATATGTGGACGTTATTAAGAAATATCCCTTATCCCCAGCCTGATTCTCTTTTTAAACTCATTAAACATAATGCTGAAATCAGGAGTAAGATTAACAACAGGAAGACCCAAAATACTCTACCTTTCAGTATTTCAGTTAGTAAATCTACTAGATAAAACACACAGCATTTCTTACCTAAAAGAATTACTAAATTTAGAAGATTATTAATGAAATAAAAATATCAGAATTAGCTTCCTCAGAATCATTCATGTTCCCCCACATAAATACTAATATATAATTAACAATAAAGTTATCACATGTTCAAATCATGATGAGACAATGGGATCCATAAAACTCTGAAGTGGACAGTAAAATTATTTCATTTCTATGACTCTCATATCTAAGAGTTATACAGTGGAAAACTGTATCATCTCATTTAATATTACTTAAAGAACAGAAAAACATTCAGAGAAAAAGTAAAACTTTTATAGCATACCTTCTCTGTTGCCATTTTCTTCATCCTACAAAATAAAAAAATATATCCATATATGAATACTTATTTATAAACTCTAGTGAGATCACAGCAAGGCTCAACTCAATTCATACCACCCTCCCCAAAGTGTGCCAATACCAATTTCAGAGGATGGAGCTTTCATACACAAGATAGGAGGGGAGGTTGACAGGAAGACAAGGAGGAGACAGGAATGATCTTGTGGGGGGGTTTTCAAGTTACTTTGTTTCTTACCTTATATGAAAATTGAATTGCAGACTCTGGGGGATAAACAATAAAATGCCTTAATGTAAAACCAAAGCCTTGAGATGTTCTTTTCAACATGACTGTTTTGGGACCTGGCCAAGAGAATGTTTCATCTTCGGACGGTGATATAGTTTCACTTTGTTCTTTTCCATCTTTACTTTTTGATACCTAAAATAAAAAGAAATTTAAAAGTTAACATATCTCAATATACTTTCTCACTTAAAAAAAATGATATGTAAAAATGTAGTAACCTGAGCGCAGATATAAACGGAAGGGAGAAAAAAGAATCATATTCTTTGTATTGTAACAAAGCATGCAGATCGTCAAAAACTTTTTTTTTTTCCTAGAAAGGGATGCTATGGGAGTTAATCAGAAGCAAGAAAGAGCTCTTGGAAATTGGAAATACAATGGCTAAAATTTAAAATGCAATAGGAGGAATGTGGCTAACACCATGAAACAGAAACTATGAAAGAACAGAAGACATGAAACTCATTACTAAGTAAGAACACTAAAACTTGCCAGAGTCCAACAGAAACAAAAGATAATTAGAAACTAATAGCTCAAGTTCTGAGCACAAATTCAGTATCCACATAGATAATCCTTCCACTATCCTGGCCACCCAGTATTTTGATCTCCTCTCCTCCACTCTTGGTTTTCATCTGTTCGTAACTGAAAACCTTCTCCACTTTCAAATCAAAGATCCCACTCTTCATTCTCTCTCATTCCTCAGCTCTTCTAAATCTGGAATCTGGGGCTGCCCCACCTCCTCCCTGTCCCTCACTACCCCACGTTCTCACTTCCTTCGTAAGCTAGCTTCAATTCGCTCCTTTGCCTTTCTCATACTTCCTCAAAGTCGCCTGACAAAACCTAATGCTGGATAAATAATTAACATTGCCTACCCTGGACCTGTACCCAGGCAGCCGAACATGAGTGGAGTTTAAAAAAAAAACAACAAAAAACTAAGCTGCTTTCACTCTCCATCAACCTCAAGGGAGACTTTCAGTGTTGTCTGTCAATAATAATACAGTCCTCTCCAGTCCATTCATGCTAGATGACTACTTCTTCCCTTCTCCCCCATCCTCACTTGTAACTAATGACCCTGCTTTCTATTACACTGAAAAAACAGGAGGCATGAGATGAGAACTTAATCACTTGCCATATCTACTCCCTACCCACCTACCACCTGCAGCGGGGTCCACGTTCTCCCACCTTCCTTCCCGTTACAATCCTGCTCCGATGGCTCATTCTTCTAGGGCCCCTACCTGTGTACTAGATCCCTCCTAATAGTCAAAGATGTGGTTCCCACAATTCTCCCCTCTCTTTCACATCACCTATCTTCTCCACTACAATCCTATCAGCGTACACACATTATGTGAATTCTTTAATTTTAAAACAATAACCACAAAATCGTGGAACCACATAGCCCTCTCCAGCTACCAGCATGTTTGTCTGCTGATCCTTTAGAGCAAAATTCCTTGAAAGTTGACTATGGTTGCTCTCTCCAATTCTTTTCCTGCCATTTTCTCTTGGATCCCCTTGTCTCCACAATTCCCTGATACTGCTCTGGTCAAGGTCACCAATGGCTTCCACACTGCTAAACCGAGCAATCCATTTTCTGTTCTTGTCTTATGTGACCTATCAATTGGCTCAATGATCACTCTGTTCTTCTTGAAAATTTTTCTCCACTTGACTTTCCATTCTGATTTTATTCCTAACTCACAGTCTACTTCTTCTGTCTTCCTTATTACTACTTCACCTGCTAAACTTCTGAACCTGGGAATACCCAGGGCTCAGTCCATGGACTTTTCTAGCTCTACTTTGTCTTTTGGTGATTTCATCCAGTCTCATGCTTTAAACTCCATTTATATACAGATGACTCCCAATTTTTATCTCTAGCCCAGATATCTCCCCAATCTAATAGATTAGTATCTCAAACTTACATCCGCATTGCTACTAAGATTTTGTATTAAATTACAACTCCAAGTTCATCTCAGCAGTTTTGAAATGTCACCTTTATCAAACAGCAAATACTGGAATGTGCTTAATTTAATTTTATTTTTTATTATGTTTCACTAGTGAACCTATCTATTCCTTTACAATGATTTGCTTCATGTGGAGGTGTTAAAACTTAAAAATGCTCTTGAAAGCAATTTTTGCATGATAAAAAATGTATTATACTACAAAGAAAATAAATGAGAGACTTCTAAATCCTGAATATTTTCATCACATAGTCAACATCTGGACTGTTACTAGTTAGCTATTCATTAATTTCATTTTCTCTTCTTTCTGAAAAGATAGCTAGATGGTAACATTCTCCAGCCAAACTTGCAGGGAGGGCAGCGGTGACCAAGTTCTACTCAATAGCATGTAAAGGAGAGTAGTATGCACTACACAAAAATCAACCGTATTTCTACATACTAACAATAAGCAAATGGTACCTGAAAAAATTTTTAAATATCGTTCAAATATGAAATACTTAAGGACAAATCTGACAAAAGATTTGCAAGGTCTATTTACTGAAACTCCAAAACACTGCTGAGAGATTAAAAGAATATCTAAATAAATGGAAAGATATACAATGTTCATGATTCAGAAGATTCACTATTGCTATAATGTCAACGCTCCCCAAATTGATCTAGAAACTCAATGAAATCGCAGTCAAAATCCCAGAAGTCAACAAGCGGTTTCTAAAATTCACTTTAAGATGAAAAGAATCCAAATAGCCAAAACAAATTTGAAAAAGAACAAAATTGGTATACTTGCAGTACAAGACTTTAAGACTTATACAGTTACCATAATCAAGACTGAAGCCATCTATGAAGACTGTGCATTTTAAACTAATCTGTCATAAATGCATTTTAGTTTATCCTTCCTTCTAGGAGTTTGGGATTCTGCTAGAAAGAGGGAGTAACAGCAAACGTCAGCACGGGAGAATCAAGCTGAGTCTCAGAGTGATCATATGATTAAAGTTTGCAGGATAAAGGTCATTATTCTGGACTGAATTACCCAAATAGATAAAAGATTGAAGTGGTGACTGGATCCACCTTTTGTGAATCAAATGAGGGAATCTTGTATACATGCACACAAGCCCTCCCCCTCAATTTATTCGGTAAATAAATACTGAGCACCTACTATGTATCCAACACTGTTCCACCCAGTGAGGATACAAGGGTAAATAAAATATACATAATTTGTATCTAAATTAAGCTTCTTATTTTGAGATAATTATAGATTCACATGCATTTGTAAGAAATAACACAGAAGAATCTCTTTAATCCTTACGCAATTTCCCTCAATAGTAACATCCTGGAAAACTATAGTATATATCACAACAGGGTAATGGCATGGATCATCCATTCATCTCACCCAGAGTCGTTTTACTCCTATCCTGTTTATGTTCAGTTCTACGCTGCAGTTTTATCACTAGTGCAGGTTTGTATATTCACTACAATATTCAAGAAATAGAAGAGTTCCATCACCATAGGATCTCTCCTGTGACCCTTTCATAATCGAATTCACCCTCTCCCTCCCCCCTCACCCAATCCCCGACCTTAGGCAACCACTACTCTGTTCCACATTTCTATCATTTTGTCGTTTCAAGGATGTTATATACGTGTAATGATATAGTCAGTAAACTTTGGGACTGCCTCTTTTCACTTGGCATAGCTCTCTGGAGATTCCGCCACGTTGCCGCACGTGTCAACAGCTCCTCCTTTTCGTTGCTGAGGAGTACTCCCTGGTATGGATGGCCACAGGTTGTTTTTAAAGGACATATCCGTTGTTTCTAGTTTGGGGCTACTATGAATAAANCGGCATAGCTCTCTGGAGATTCAGCCACGTTGCCGCACGTGTCAACAGCTCCTCCTTTTCGTTGCTGAGGAGTACTCCCTATGGTATGGATGGCCACAGGTTGTTTTTAAAGGACATATCCGTTGTTTCTAGTTTGGGGCTACTATGAATAAACAGGTTATAAACATTCATATACAGGTTTTGTGTGAACATAATTTCCATTTCTCTGCGACAAATGTCCAAGAGGCGCACCTGCTGGGTCCCAGGGTAACTGCACGTTTCGCTTAGTAAGAAACTGCTAAACTGTTTTCCAGAGTTAATATATGATTTTACATTCCCAGGATGTATGAGTGATCTAGTTTCTTTGCTTCCTCGATGGCATTTGGTACGGTCATTATTTTTTATTTTAGCCATTATTACAGGTGTGCAGTGATAGGTACTGTGATTAAAATCTGCATTTCCCCAACGGCTAGTAACGAACATCTTTTCATGTGTTGCCGTCTCATTATATAATTGAAAAGCACAAAAGACTCTTCAAGGCTTAAGATCAATAAACTCTTTCATGTTACACATGGGGAAACTGAGGCCCAGATTAGTTAAGTGATTTATCTGAGATTATTGCTGGCTAGTATCGGGCAAGAATTAAAATCATGGTTTCCCGAATCTGACGCTAGAATATCTCCTCTGTGTCATATTATTTTTCATCTCTTTTATTCTGTAGCCTGCGCACATTCTTCTCCCCAACAGCTCTTTGATCTAATTTACTGTATTTTTAAATTTCACTTTCCTGTAGTACTCCAACTTTAGTGCTTTNTTTCCTGTAGGACCAACTTTAGTGCTTTAAAAATTGTACATGTATTAATTTTATATTGAATGCATTATCATGATCTGGCCCTACACCTCCCAAATATTCAAGTTTTCTTTTCTTTTTCCTTTAAATATAGAGATAACCCTCTTGTATTATGATTTCATGCTTCAAGTTCTGAACTAAGCCTGCTATGTCTTGTTCTACTGAGTTCTTCACTAAAATGGTGAGGACGGGATGAAGAGAACAAGCAATTTCTTTTTTGGTCCCTACAAACTTTTTAAGATTGTTGAATGCAACACAGTTCTGTTTTCTGTTATTCTGTCTTCCCACAACGTGACACTGAATCCTCTCCAGCCTATTTTTCCCTACAGGCCAGAAGGGAAGGTTATACTTCTTTCCACATAGAAAGAGGAGATGAAAAGAAATACACATATGTGCCTTCTCCACTCTTTCTTCTACTTACCCACAGAGCCATTTGATCTGTTGCATTTTATAAGAAGGGCAAACCAAGGCACACGGTGAAGGACACAGCAGTTACAGATCCCTCCATGAAGAAGACCCCTAATCCATGCCCCTCTCCACACGTCTCACCTCCCCACCATGAGCACCCATTCATGTACCAACAGCATCAGATGCAAGGAATAAAACAGCGACTAGAATAATAGCAGTTAAATTCCTGTGGATTAAGAACTGTCATTTGATCCCCTGAAAGACTTCATAACAAGGTCACTTGATTGAATAAATAATAACTCAAGGTTAAAAGAAGCCAAAATAAAGGACAAAAACTAACTCCATAAAACCCAGATATAACCATTAGACAAAGCAACCTAAAGGAGTGAAACAAGGTGTAAGGGGGAAACAATCATGTATCAATGAAGGAAATTAAAACCTCACAGAAGAGAAGGCAAACCGGCACGAGGGAACTTTTTAGGATAATGGAAATGTTCTAAAAGTAGACGGTGATCAAAGTTTCACAGCTGTATAAATTTAGTACAATTGAAATGTACACTTACAATAGTAGGTGAGTTTTACAGTATGTAAATTATACTTCAATAAAGATATTTTTAAAAAGCTCAGGTAAAAAGTACAAAGTCTAAATGTTATCTTGGGCTGTCATGAAACTAAATACCAGAGTTATGAAAGAATGTACACACAATAAATACATAAACCCCCAGCTATCTTTTGTAACAACTTATACTTTAAGTAGAATAGAGATAGCTTCCTAGTATATTCCAGGAGTCATTCATGATAAAGCTTACAAAAGCATTCATACTGGGGCGCCTGGGTGGCTCAGTGGTTAAGCGTCTGCCTTCGGCTGGTGTGATCCCAGGGTCCTAGGATCGAGCCCCGCATCGGGCTCCCTGCTCTGCTCGGAAGCCTGCTTCTTCCTCTCCCACTCCCCTGCTTGTGTTCCCTCTCTCACCGGCTGTCTCTCCCTCTGTCAAATAAATAAATAAAATCTTTAAAAAAAAAAGCATTCATATTGTGTTCACTTTAAAATATTCTAATATTGACTCTACCATATACCTAAGATTATGAGCCCTCTCCTACTTCTTTGAAAATGTTTTATTTCATCTTATCACTGACAATGTTAGTAGTACCAGTTGTTTAAAGTAAGATTTTCTTCCTTATTTTAGGACCAGACATTTTAAAACTGAAGTAACGCCTTTTTAAGATGTCACTTGCTGAGAAAACACAACACAAGATTCGAATGTCTGTGCTCTTAGATTTTGCTTTCCTTTTACATATTTAAAGTGTTCTCGTAGTTACGACTGTCATCTGGCTTGATGTTTTTTTCTTTCCTTACTTAGGGAGATGTCATGTGCAGGGGGAACGAGCATGGCCTTGGAAGCCAGTCTACCTGCGTCCTTGATTCTTCAGCTGTGGGCCCTGGGCAAGTTCCCTAACATACCTGTGCCTCAGTGCCTCATCTTTACTATGAGGATAATAACAATAGTGCCTATTTCACATGCTTCTTATGAGATTAAATGAGTTAAAGTTTATAAAGTGTTTAAAACAGTACGTCACACATACTAAGCACTAGATAACTGTTTTTAAAAAAACCCACGGAGGTGATCAATAAGTAATGGCTTATTTCCAAAATGTACATGAAAACACTTTTCAGATACTCAGGAGAACAGCATATAAAACACAGTTTTGTCTGAAGGAAAAAACAAAATCTTGAATATTCATTAAACTTTCTACGAGAGGTTTACATACATCACAGCAAGTCTGATGGAGAAATGGGTTCACAGGGGTTGAGTAATCTGTCAAAAGCAAACAGCTAGTAAGTGACAGAGCTAGCCGACTCTTTCTGCTCTGTCATGAGCAGAAAGGAAACCACAATGATCATTTAGATATTGCTTTTATTTATGTATTTATTAACTTATGAATTAGAGCAAGAGAGACAAAGCAAACGGGAGGGGAAGAGGCAGAGGAGAGAGAATCACAAACAGGCTCCAATGCCCAACTTGGAGCTCAATCTCATGACCCTGAGATCATGACCTAAGCCCAGACCAAGAGTAGGATGCTTAACTGGGTGAGCCACTCAGGCACACCTAGATATTGCTTATTTTTAAAGTATCTCCTCTATAGTCCTAATACCACAGAGTTAATCTTATAAGGAATTATTCCTCACATATTGGGCTTCCTTGATACGCAAAATTTTCCAATATATGTGGAAATATGTTTTTAGAGGTTTGTTTGTTTAAATTCCCACTGAGCTAAGACTCTTGAATAGTTTTTTATATGCTAAGTATGCTTGGCAACCCTTTACTTGCAGCTTCTGGGCATAGAGTTCTAAAGTTGTTTTGTTGCTTGTTTTTTTTGCCAATCAAGGATAACAACTGGAACTACTGTGATGTTGAATATTAGGTGTACCTACATGTGGTTTTCTAAGAATTAATTCTAGTTTTCGGNTACTATTATGACTTTGAAAAGTTATTTCTAATTTACTTATGACACATATAACCTCATAACAATATTATAAGTTTCAAAAAATGATAGGAGGGTAAAAATCAGAATATACTTCTCTTCAAAATCAATGATCCATTCAGGCCCATTTCCTGGGTATATTCCCTGAGTTGTTTTNGACAGATATTTTAATATTTCAGAGATAAAAGATGACCAAAGAAACTGAAAAACCTAGATGACTTTAGTCTAAAATATTTCAAATTAAACACTNTATAAGTTTCAAAAAATGATAGGAGGGTAAAAATCAGAATATACTTCTCTTCAAAATCAATGATCCATTCAGGCCCATTTCCTGGGTATATTCCCTGAGTTGTTTTATCAGTACTGCTGATGGGTTTAGATGACACTTATTTAATTCCCCCCTTGGTCCTCCTTGTGACTAATAAAAAAAAAAAAAGTCTTCATGATAACAGGGGAAAAGTCTGAGTTCAGTTGCTAAAACAGAGAAATCACTTTCAAAATAATACCTGGAATGAAAATTCTCATGTGCCATCTGGCATTTGTAAAACTTTCCTTATAATTTGAAGGAATCCCTCCTTACTACTCTGATTCCAGAAGCAGGTATAACTGAATCTAACTGGCATATTTTCTGTGTCCATTTTTTTTTCTTTAACGGTCTCTGACATTACTTTCTAATTCTGTTATTTAAAATATTCATTAAAGTAATTAAGGGAGGCTGGAGAATGTGACTAAACTATTGGCCAGAAAGAGGAGGAAAGGGCTGATGAATAGCTACCCAATCTCTGATGCAGTTCACTGATTTCCACTGATGTATAAAATTCCATTGTGAATATAGCACATCTTATTTACCCATTACCCTATAAATGGAAATAGGGCTTTTTCCCATTATTTTGCTATTACAGTTTCAAAAAAAATAAGGCTCTAAGAACATCTTCCCATTGGAAGCATATCTTTTATCTTTTATACCATAGTTTCTTTCAAGTATTTACATAGGAGATACCTGCTAAAGGCATTTACATAGGTTTACATACTGTTTAGATGGTTTCTTTATGGTATTTACCTTTATCGTTTAATGCCAGAAGATGGCTTGTTAATATAGTAAATTTCAATGTGTAATTCAGAAATCTGATCTGGACGAAGGCCATAAGCAGACACTATCATAGTTTATTCTTATCATCCTACTTCACCAAGAGGGACATATGGTTTATGAGACTATCTCCCTCTGACCACACACAGACTTTGTTCACTATTTCCCCCTCAAAGTTTCACTCGTACTCCCCTAGTGCTATCTTTGGAAATATTTAAAACTCATCTCTCATTTAAAAAAAATATTTATGGCTTTGGCTTAAGAGAAATAGAAATCAAATGGAAAATGTTTTTATAAAGTATTTTGCACACACGGCACACACTGCAGGGTTGTTTCCTAAACAAACAAAAGCCTAAATTCCACTTTATAGAGCGGAAACAGTTCTACTTCAAGANTATTTATGGCTTTGGCTTTAGAGAAATAGAAATCAAATGGAAAATGTTTTTATAAAGTATTTTGCATGCACGGCACACATTGCAGGGTTGTTTCCTAAACAAACAAAAGCCTAAATTCCACTTTATAGAGCGGAAACAGTTCTACTTCAAGATGCATCGTTGGGGCTCCTGTGCGGCTCAGGCGGTTTAGCGTCTGACTCTGGCTCAGGTCGTGATCCAGGGTCCTGGATCAAGCCCCATGTCCCATCGGGCTCCGAGCTCAGCAAGGAGTCTGCTCGTCTCTCTCCCTCTCTCTCTGCCCCTCCCCACTCTTGCAGGTGCATGCTCTCTCTCTCTCCCCCCCTAAATAAATAAAATCTTTAAAAAAATACATCATTATATCAAAAATTCTTGAAGTATTAACTACAGTTAAATATGAGGATAAATGATGCTAGAAGTTCAAATAACATCCAGTGAGCATTTACAGAGCCTCACCCACGTGATGTCAGTGTTGCCATATTTAACTGTTATTACAACTTTGAGAAGAAATAAATTTACATTTTTTAAAAATGAGGCTCAGAGAAGTAAAGTGACTTTCCCACAGTCATAAAACATAACACTCCAATTGTACAGATCTTCTCTGTAAAAAATAGCTCTCTATCCAAAAATGTGTATTCTTATATATTCTAGTGAAATTGTGAGTTACTTCCCTGGAACTAAGTTTTTCAGATAAAGAATGTTTGCTAAACCTTAAAATACTCAGGACTTCTAAATAATATTGCATTTTTTTAAAAGTTCATCAGTCCATTTATTAATAGCAAATAAAACTACGTATTAAACTAACTCAAGTACTCATTTAATCTAACAAAATTTTCTCCTTATGTTACATGGCATACTTAAATCCATAAAGAAGAATGATCTGCTATATACTTCAAGTTTTTAAGATTTTATTTATTTATTTGACAGAGAGAGACAGCGAGAGAGGGAACACAAGCAAGGAGAGTGGGAGAGGGAGAAGCAGGCTTCCCGCCAAGCAGGGAGCCTGATGCAGGGAGCCTGATGCGGGGCTCAATCCCAGTACCCCGGCATCATGACCTGAGCCAAAAGCAGACCCTTAACGGCTGAGCCACCCAGGCGCCCCTTTTTTCTTTTTTTAAAAAAATATTTATCTATTTATTTGAGAGCAAGAGAGAGCAGGGGAAGAGGCAGAGGAAGAGAGAGATTCTCAGGCAGACTCCCCACTGATTGCAGAGCACGATGCAGGGCTGGAACCCAGGACCCTGCAATCATGACCTAAGTGGAAATCAAGAGTTGGAAGCTTAACCTACTGAACCACCCAGGTGCCCCTGAAGCATTTCTTTTTAATAAAACCTTAGATAATTTAGATTCTACAGGAAACAAAATTCCAAACTAAATACCCAGGAAAAATACTTCATAGAAATTTATCGGTTTGACTGTTGAACACCTTCTGTGCGTACTAGGAACAGATTTATACCAAATAATGACTGAGAACTGGAATGCCAAAATTATTTATATCTGCTTTACATAAATTTATTTATGTATTTATTTTTATTTAGCTAAAAGACCAGAGAATCACGTACTTCTCCCACAAACCATGTACAGTACTGTATTAATCAGTACTAAAATTTCTGCTTAATTGCTTTTCCCTTTTCTGCATTTTAATAAATATGGAACTCCTAAAGGCAGGAGAGAACCAAAGAACGGAAAGAAATAAATCATTTACTAAATGCACAGTTAAAAGAATACAGTAGTGGTCAATCACATTTAGCATACAGCCATACAACAAAACAAGAGCATTATATTATGCAAATATTCACAGTTCAATACAATTTATACAAGAACCAGCATTTTGCCCATATTGTCAAAGCCTATCTGATTATAAATAGAATTTATAATCTATTGCCTTTTAAACATAACTACCAAAATCAAGGAACATAGTTTTAGTTCCATTCCTCATCTGCTGCTAGCTTGCCAGAAAGTATCTGTTAACCATAAACATGCAATGACAGAATTGATCATTTAGGGCAAGAAACAAACCTCTCTCTTTTCCAAATACAGTACTTTACTGTTAGAATCGTCTTCTTAGACATGAAGTTAATCAGTTCCTAAATTCTCATTTCATGAGATTTTCAAATCATAAAGGAAAGATTCTGAAGTTCCAAAACACTATTCTGCTAAGGATTTCTGAAGGGAATTACTTTATTGAACTCAAGTTTAGTTAAGACTGTTACTAACAATATTCTCTCCACATAGAGAAGGACATGGAAAAAAGGTACTACACTAAAATTGATCAGAAAAAAAAAAATTAAAAACAGGGGTGCCTGGGTGGCTCAGTCTGTTAAGCGTCTGACTCTTGATTTCAGCTCAGGTCATGATTCCAGAGCCATGAGATCGAGCCCCACATCTGGCTCTGTGCTGCGCATGGAGCCTGCTTAAAATTCTCTCCCTCTGCCCCTCCCCACCTAAAAAAACAAACAAACAAACAAAAAACACTCCAAAAACCATCAACGTGGTCCTACAGTGTTACAGAAGATGGAATCAAAAGAAAATTCCTATACACTTCTACCTGGGAGCACAACCGTTCTGTAAATCTACTTGGCAATATTTATCAAGAGACTTAAATTTTCTACCTCTTAACCTAATCACTAGCAAAGTAAGAGACGACGGCAAAGATTGATATAAGATGTTCATTCCAAGGATATTACAAACTCAAACTGGAAACTAAATGTCCAACAACAGTGGCAGAAAGGAACAGTTAAATAAAATTATGATGTAGCTACTGAGGTCATGATTATGAAAAACTGTTGGTGGCATGGCAAATGAATCGCATGCCAAAAATACAACGGTAAGGAAAAAAGTAAGATATAAAAGAGTATGATAAAAATTATTTTAAACACACACAATATCTTCAGAATCTAGGGCCAGTTTCCTCTTGTTTCTACACAATTCACAGATTTTCTATGATGGACATGCTTGAGAGGGCTAATAACTTCTCCCAACAATCTTCAATGTTGTGTAGCATGCGCCTTGCTAACAGGTTGTATTCTGAAAATTCCATCTGTGCTGAATGGTCCACTCCCTTCTCAGTGCCAACGTAACTTGGGGCAGAACTCCCCAACCAGTGAACTCCAATATTTTGAAGCAGTTTCCCAGGCCCTTTATCCTACAGAGCGTTCTTACTATAGAACATATCCTACCATGTTATAATTACTTGTTTATACATTTGTCTTCTTAATCACTGAGCAGCTTCCTGAGGAGAGGGTCTATGTCTTAGTCCAGTACCCAACAAAAACGTGACAGAAAGAATTAAATGAGTAGACTTTACATAAAACAAGAATAATAAAAAATAAAATGATTACTTTAAAATCTTGTTGTGGAATTGCTCCTGTTCACTTTTTTCCCCATATTTCTCAAGTAAGACAGTAAATATATACAGCTTTATTTCATAACAAATAGACAAAGATAGAGAAATACACATAAACTCAAATATAGATGTCTATTTTTACACATATTTTCTTATAAAGAAGCTTTATCAACATGAGTTATTTTCAGAAGCTACTTATTTTCTGATATGAATAAAATCTTGTTTACTCTGAATCAGAGAACAGATTTTATTTCTAGGTCAAAAACAATTATATCCCTACCCTTTGGGCAGACAGGAATCTCCAATTTAAGCTTAAATTTCAGTTCATTTTAGCTACCACTGAATAACACAGTCCCCTGTGACCAGATACAAGTAATTCTGAGCATGTATGCAGGCTAAAGAAGACATAGGTACAGAAGGTCAGACCCGTATCATGTGATTTGTTTGAAGCACTATAATGGTCTAAGATGTCAGGGACTCATCTTTTTAAATGTACATACAAATAAATTTTCCAAATCTAAGTTAATTTAGGGTTTTTAATGACACTACATTGGCAACTAATGTTAGGACTTGACTCAATTTCATTAGACTGAACTATGGAGACTACAGAATTTCACAAAACTTGATGGAGCTCGAAGGAAACACAGAGATAATATAATCCAACTTGGTCATTCACCATATTTCATAATATAGAACACTGAGCTCAAAGGGGTTAAGTAACTTGCCAAAAGTTACACAATTACTGGTGACCCAAACTATTCGTTAGGGTCCAAACTGAAGTAGGGTAGGTCAGGAAGAGAGTATTACATCAGACATGAAGTATTCATTTCCCCAATAGCTCTCAATGAATGTAGCCCATCATAGTCCAAGATATTTCCAGGAGTGCAAGGGCATCCTGATAAGCATCCTGATACATAAGGTAAGATCTGTCAAGAACTTGTATCCCAGTGAATAGAAAGATGGTGTGAAGCGTAAAGGAAGTAGCATAAAAAGTGCTTAGAATTACAGAATCTTAGAAATAGGGTTCTGGGGTGCCTGGGTGGCACAGCGGTTAAGCGTCTGCCTTCGGCTCAGGGCATGATCCTGGCGTTATGGGATCGAGCTCCACATCAGGCTCCTCCGCTATGAGCCTGCTTCTTCCTCTCCCACTTCCCCTGCTTGTGTTCCCTCTCTCTTGCTGGCTGTCTCTATCTCTGTCAAATAAATAAATAAATAAAATCTTAAAAAAAAAAAAAAAGAAATAGGGTTCTTTTTTCCTTTCCCTTACCTTTGGTTGAAAGGTAGCCTAAAACAGCAGCTCAGTATAGAGAGTATCAAATATATAGAGCTGCTCTGTTTGGGGGAGAGGGGCAGGGAGAGTTTGTACAGAAACCTGCCCCATTCTGCTAGCTCTACAGAAACTGTAACAGTCTGTTAAGGAGCTTAGAAATCAGAGATCTAGTTCAACCAATTTATTTCACAAATACAGAAACTGAGGCCCGGAGAGACTTGCCGATGGTCTCATAGCTAATTAGTGACATAGTTTGGACTAGAACTTGTTTCCAGTCTCCTAATTCTGGAACTTTTCCACTACACTACACCACTATTAGACTGTTTTAGCAATTTGGGGATAACAGCTAATGGGTAACCTATTTTTCTGTTTCCTTTCATAATTTATGTTTATTAAACACATATGTTATGTTCACTAAAGACAAATTAGAAAATAAAGCTAAGCAAATAGAAAGTAATTTCACTTATCTACCATTCCTCCTCTAAAGAAAATTGACATCAATATTTTGCTGTATATATTTCCTTCCAGACTTTTTTGTATGTAAATGTATACAAATATACACTCTAGAAAAGTGTTCTTCAAATCTACTTATTTTTATTTAATATGTTATGTCTTTCATGTTAGTATATTTATCTGCACACTGAAGGCTGAATAATATTTCATTATATGAATAAACCACATTTTATTTATTCATTCTTCTCTCTTTTAAATATGTACACTGTTCATTAAACTTTCTTATTCTACTATTAGTACTAATATTATTACTATTACAACCACTTTATAGACAATACCTATGAAAAACCATGAGTAGTTTTTAGGATTAATTTCTAAGAATGGATTTGCTGGCTCAAACAGTTTTGTTTTAGTTCTAAATACAAAATTCCATGGGGCGCCTGGGTGGCTCAGTGGTTAAGCGTCTGCCTTCGGCTCAGGGTGTGATCCCAGGGTCCTGGGATCGAGCCCCACATCAGGCTCCTCTGCTGGGAGTCTGCTTCTTCCTCTCCCACTCCCCCTGCCTGTGTTCCCTCTGTCACTGGCTATCTCTCTCTCTGTCAAATACATAAATAAAATCTTTAAAAAAAATAAAATAAAATAAATAAATACAAAATTCCAAAGTGCTATCTATGCAGCAGAGAACAAAGTCACAAACCCACTGACAACATGTGAACCTGCGGTATCCATATTCCAGCGTATGATGGGTAGTCATTTTTTAATCTTTGCAAATATACTAGATGAAAAATAGTACTTATCATTTTAATTTTTTCTTTCATTAGTAGTAAGACTAAACATCTTTGCATGTAACATCCTATTCTTAAAGAGCTAGAATATAAATAACATGGAAAAAATATACAGAGTCTCCAGCTTAAGATTGAATTACAAAAGAATATGTCATCATTGGACTTCAGAACACATTTCTCGCACAAGATTATAAATGAGGGTTGACAGTAATAGCTTAAAATATGGTTGTAGAAATCAAAGCAAAATCCCTGGGAACTAGAAAAAGAGCTTAAAATACACAGGAACTCAGAAGCGACCACGTGGGGAAACAGACCCCAGATCTCAAAGAGTAGACAACAAGACGCTCAGGGAAGGGGGGGGGCCAAACTGTCTCAGGTTCAGAGCAATCTGAGCACTGGGATGTACCCTAACTTCAGGCAGAGACATCCAGCTTTGAGTTGCCAGGTCCAGCAAAGGAAAACAAGATGACGTGACCAACAGCATCCATAGTCCCCTGGGGAAGACAGGGCTGAGAGATGGAGCAAGCAGGCTGCCATCCAATTTCTAATGTAGTAACGTACAGTCTGCATATGCCCTTTCAAATGCATCACTATTTCTTAGTCAAACTCAACTGTGTTTTATTTACTTCAAAAACCCAGCTATATAAAAAATTCCAAATGCAAGAGGTCCTTGTTTCATAATTTGTTCATAAAAAGTTATGATTAAATATTAACAAGTATTTTATACACATTTGAGAGGCAGTGGTGGAGCTTACTATTTAGAGGAACTCTGGGATAAAGCCTTTTGGAAGGCAATAAATTATTTTAATCACTCCATAATTTATGTCCTATAACTGCCTTTCAACATATTTCTGGAAACTACATTATAAAATGGATCATTTTTAATAGATAATACTTTCACATAGAAAAAGTCCTTTAATTGGCTAAAACACAGAAATGATTTAACAGTATATAAGAAAAGCAAAAATAAACAATTTAAAGCCTCTAAAGCCATTTAAAAATACAAACTGTTACAATTTTTAAATAGGCATAAATACACCAGCTGCATATCATACAAGAAGGATCTTAAAGTATTATAAAATACATACAACGCTCATAAAAAACACAAATCCAACATACCATAAACTTTACTAAAAATTTAAGTTAGAAATAAGAAACATTAATCACTCAGGTTAGCCTGAACAACCAAAAGGGAATTATATATTAAAAGAAGGGTTTTTTACTTCCTTTACACTCCTTTGCTTTGGTTATAGTATAGGTGCTTATGGTTGCACTGGATGCCACAGGGCATTTCTTTATTTTATTTATTTATTTTTTTAAAGATTTTATTTATTTATTTGACAGAGAGAGACAGTGAGAGAGGGAACACAAGCAAGGGGGAGTGTAAGAGGAAGAAGCAGGCTTCCTGACGAGCAGGGAGCCTGATGCGGGGTTCGATCCCAGGACCCCAGGATCATGACCTGAGCCGAAGGCAGACGCTTAATGGCTGAGCCACCCAGGTGCCCCAGACAGGGCATTTGTTTAAATACTAGCTGGCTGGACCGTCTCCTAAATCAACTTCCAGATTTTTGTTGATGATACTGATACTGCTATTGTAGAAGTAATTCAAATTTTAACTAAATGATTATCATTTCCACAGGAAGAACTAAGAGTCTATCTTCTTATAAACTAGTCCTATTTTTGGAAAACTGATTTTCCACTCACTCTCTGTGTGGATCTAATATCTTTAAAAATCTTTATATTCAAGTAGATAGTGTCAATGAGTAAAGTATTTAATAAGTGGTTCTCAAGGACGTCTGACAAATGAAGGCCTGATACTGATACTAACTTGCTTTTGTTACTCAAACAGAGCTACTCAAAGAACTGAAAATTGGATGACATTAGTCTGTTTTTATGAGTTTTTTAACAGTATACTCAAAGATATTAGGTAACATTAGATATTAGAGCTAGTGCATGATGGGCAAAAGATCTGAACAGACACTTCACAAAAGAGGGAATCCAAACAGTCAATAAGCTAAGAAAAGATGCTCAACCTCATTAGTCATCAGACAAATGCAAATTTAAACCATAAGATACTACTAACCATATACCAAAATACCTAAGAGAAATTTTTTTTAACTGGCAATCAATTATTGGCAAGGATGTATAGTATTTTCAGAAACTGCTGAAGGGAGTTTAAATTGGTACAACCACTTTGAAAAACTGCTTATAGTATCTGTTAAAGTTTGGCCATAAAATGTGTATATCTTGTGTCCCAGTAACTTCACTCCTAGATATAGATTAAACAGAAATCCACACATACAAAACTATGTTCAAAATATTCACAGCAGCATTATTTGTAAAGGCTAAAAGTTGGAAACAAGCCAAGTGTCCATCAAATGAATGGATAAATAAATCATGGTATACTCATACAATGAATTACTATGCATAAAATTTTACAAATTTACCGCTAATGCAACAACATGGATGAACTTCAAAGATAATACTAAGTAGGGGTGCCTTGGTGGCTCAATTAGTTACGTATCTAACTCTTGACTTTGGCTCAGGTCATGAGCTCGGGTCATGAGATCAAGCCCGTGTGGGGCTCCACACTGGGCGTGGAGCCTGCTTAAGATTCTCTCTCCCTCACCCTCTGCACCTCCCCCCCCCGCACCCCCAACCCTGCACATGCTCGCTCTCTCCCCTTCTCTAAAAAAAAATAAACAAAAAGATAATACTAAGTTAAAGTCAAACACAAAAGAATACATATAATATGACAACATTCCTAAAATTCAAAACAGGCAAACCTGTTTTGGTAACTGGTATATGGTAATTATCTTTAAAGGAGAGAAAAATGACCCCAAGGGGCATAACAGAGGCTACTAAGGAGCTGACAGGATGCTACAGCTTGATCTGGTCAATGATCCACAGGTGGGTTCACTGTAAAATTCCTCAAGCTATGTATTTACGATTTATGCATGCTGTGTATTTCTATATTTCTATTTCAAATGTTTACATGTTTGTGAAAATATACATCCAATTATGTTACTGTCATGCTAAAAACCCTACAATAGGCTTCCCATCACACTGGGAAGGAAATCCAAAACTCTTACAGACCCTCCATGACCTTGGTCCTGGATAGGACTCTGACCTAATTCCCTACCTCCTCTCCCCCTGCTCCCCAGTTCCTGCCACACAAAGTCTCAAACACAGCAAGCTCTTTCCATCTTAGGGGCTTTATCTTTGTAATTCCCTCTACCCGAGTGCTGATATTTATACGGCTTGCTTCCTTAATTCCTTCAGGATTCTGCCTACACATCATCTACTCAGAGAAGTTACTCTGTTCAGAAGGGCTTTTCCTGACCACCTCTTCTATCTCTCCATCACTCCATTCTGCTTTATTTTTCCTCCTAGCACTTATCACAATCTGAAATACATTTGCTTGCTTGCTTGTTTGATTGATTTTCTGTTCCGCCCCCCACCATTACGATGTTAGAGCCATAAGAGCAGGGACTTTATTTTGTTCACACCGGAACAGTAGCACAAAGCAGGTATATATAAAAAACTGTACTGAATCAATAGAAAATGCGCATTTTCTTTTCCCATAAAGGAAACTTTATATATGTAATTACTTATTTCTGTGTTTGTTTCAGTCTGTCGTCCCTACTTGATTATAATCTCAGAGAACACAGACGTACATGCTCGGCATTTTATAGTTAATATCTAGCACAGAAACCATGTAAAAACCCGGTACTCAATCAGTATCTGTGGAAGCAAGAGATGTACATCAATGAACCACTGAAACGTCATTGTTTTCTAAGCTGGCTACACAATTAGGGTTACTGCCTGAATTCAGCTCCTTTAATTTCAAGGCCCTAAAAAGCACCACTTCTCCCTCACCACTATGCATAGGCCCAGAATCATCCATTTAACAAAGTATTTTGACTCATGACCATTATTTATGGTAAGCTTAACATAAATTCCCATTCCCTCCTGTGCAGAGAAGAGATAACCCAGCAGGCCTGAGACTGCCGCCCTTAAGAGAGGCCTGCTTCAAGGTAGGTCCTGGATTGTCATCTGAGTATTTGGATTCCAGGAGGGGGTTCCCAGCATTCTCTAACTGACAAAAGTGGCTCACTGTGCCTCACCTGTGCGTGCAAACAACATGGTTTCTGCTGAATACCTGTCCTCCTTCTGGGAGTCTGGAATTTTGGTCCATGCCAGGCAGAGGGTCACTGTCTTAAAAGCATTTCCCTGGTAGACAACATTTCACACATACTGGCACATTTTGATGGGGGAAGAATTAAGTGCATCATGTGTGACTCCACTGGGAGAGACTTCTGGAAGTCTGTGTGGTTTCTCTGAGCTTTGTCCCATATGCCTTTTCCTTTGCTGGTTTTGCTTTGTGTCCTTGGCTATTATGAACCATAGTTTGTACTGCAATATACGGAATCCTGTAAGTCCTCTGAGCACATCATCGAACCAGGGGGCTTTGGGAGGGGATCCCCAACATACTTTCCAATTCTGAAATGGATTATAATCAATCCCAACTACAGAAAGACAAAAGAAGAAAGAGAACAGTGATATCCACCTTCTTGTGTTCATGCCTACAGATAATCCCCTCCCCTTGAGTGTGGGCTGGACTTGGTGAATTCTAATGAATGGAATTCAGCAAATGTGATGGGATGTCACTTCCAAGATTAGATTACAAAAGACTGTGACCTCTGTCTTGCCCTCACTCTCTCTCTCTGGCTCTTCTCCCTCGCTCCTTCTTATGAAACAAGCTGCCATTTTGTGAGCTCCCCTCTGGAGAGGCCCACGTGACAAGAAACCAAGGACAGCCTCCAGCCAACAGCCAGCAAAGAACTGAGGCCCTCACGGCCCAACAGCCCGCGAGAAACTGAATCCCACCAGCAACCACGTGAGTGAGCTGGAAGCAGATCCCTCCCCAGGCAAGCCGTGAGATGATGTCAGCTCTGGCTGACCCTGAGTGTGGCCTGGTAAGACACTGAGACACTCTGGGCCAGAGGACCCGGTTGAAGCCACGCCTGGAATTTTAACCAGCAGAAACTGAGATAATAAACGTTGTTATTCTAAGTCCCTGAATTTTGTAGGTAATCTGTTTCTCCACAGTAGATAACTAACACATTCTAGTACCTAAAACAACTAACCATCTAGACAACATACATCAAACAATGGTTTCCAGACATTGGACATCAGACAACAAAGGACAGTGATTGCAGGGGGAAAAAAAAGGAAATAAAATGAGCAATACTGCCCTAGCGTACCACACAGAAAGTGTCAAGTCCGTGGCACACCTGGTGGCCCCCTAAGTTCAATGTAGCCACGGGGGCCAGAGGTCACAGGGAGGAGTACAAGAAAGAAAGTGGCACAGGGAGGGAGCTCCGAACACTCTCTGGGAGCTAGCTCCGGTCCTCTCCACCCAGTCTTCGGCTTAGGACTAATGAGTCTTTATGAGGAAACTAGCTGGGAGAAGAACTGGAGGGACCACTCCCTGCAGCTCCCACTGGGAAAGGAAGAGGGCCAGCTCCCACCAGGCAGACAGGGGAAAACCCATAAGTCATGGGCACCAGGTAAAATACTCCCAAGTATACTGCCTCACCAGTGGGGCAAAATTAACTCCAGACTAAAGCTGCTCTGGTCCCATTAATAAGGCTTAAAAATAAGACTCAAACAAAAAAAAAAAAAAAAAAAAGGAAAGGAAAGGAAAGGAAAGGAAAGGAAAGGAAAGGAAAGGAAAGGAAAGGAAAGGAAAGGAAAGGAAAGGAACGGATAGGAAAGGAAAGGAAAGGAAAGGAAAGGAAAGGAAAGGAAAGGAAAGGAAAGGAAAGAGAAAGAATTATATGCCAAAGGAGCTACAGACCAACATATATGGTTATACAGGAGAGCAGAGCCGGGAGTAGTTCTGAGGGTGTTAGATCAAGGGTAGACTAGGAAGCTGGATTATGGTTAAGATGAGGCATCTTTCTTGATACAGGATTTAACACTGAGGCAAGGAATACGACAGGAGAGGCTCAGATACACTACAGGGATGGCTCCAAGAAGCTGGGCGGATGTGATATCCCATATTAAATAAAATACAGATGCCAGAACCACTGACTCTGACAGAAGGGGTGGATCTCAAGGCCCGAGAACTGGGCATGCTAGACGGTTCTAATGGGTCAGACCAGAAAACCAACCAGCTGACCACGTTCCTCGGGAGGGCCCGAGGACCCCGCATTTACCAAGGCGATTGAGAACGGATTGAAGTAGGTGGATCATCAGCTCCTCGGGGCAGCGTGGAGCTGTCTGTCCCGTGCCAGCCGCACTGACAACAGTATCTTCTGTCTAGATCTGGGCTTCTTAAGAAGAATGAGGATGATAGGATCACAGGACAGCAGAGTCCAGGAAGCAGCAGTTAACTTTTGAGAGTCAAGGTAGAGAAATTCGGAAATGGGTATCAAAATTAGAATGGCATCCAGGGGGCCTAACCCAGAATCTGCAGAGACAGGTGATAAAACATGTGTTCCTAGAGGCCATCCGTCACTGGCTCTCACCTGCCCCCGCAGAAGATAGGAGTAATGTCCAGAGAGACAAACCGCATTAAGGCAACGAAGGGGGACAGCTGAAGCTATTAGCTACTGGAAGATGGGCGATGGGAACTTGCAAAGGGGATCCGGGTGAAGGGGCAAAAGGGGGTGTAGGACAGGGCAATAAAGGGAAGGATGCCTTCCCGCAAGAGGAGAAGAAAAGAGAGAGACCCTACTCAGCTTTCTGTTTTCTTACTTTTTTCTGTCTCTCTCCTCATTCCTATCCCATCTTTTCTTCTCCCTGCTCCTATTATTCACTGTTCAGGCAGCATTTTCTCCAGTACTCCCTAAATCAGCCATCAATTACAAGTATGTTTTTTTCTACATTATGAATGCAGCTTTCTAATTCCCATTTTAAAAGCCGAAACATTGAATCTAGAGTTTGACAGTATTATGTACTGCATTTTGGGGGGAAATTCTAAGGCACCATGTTGACAAAACTAGGAAATTCTACAGCTCCTATATTTGTTTCTGTTTGGACACCCTTGGGAAAAGTAGGTACTGCACACTTCAATGCACCTACCGTTAAGTTTGTATTAAGTGACAGACTTTCCCATTCATCACCTAAACTAAAAGTCACTATGAACGGTACCCTACATAAGCAACGCTCCCCCTCAATCATGAATAAACACGGCACAACACAGGCATTAAAACTCCATTCCTCAAATATATAGCAGCATACCTTGCTTTTCTAAAAATCACTGTTTGTTAGAACTAGAAGAAAGCAGCCCTGGAACCATCTAATCAGTCTACAGATAGAACACTTTAGTCCACAGAATTAGCAGCTTTGTTCAGAATCACACAACCACGCTGTGGCACAGCACAGCACACATGCAGGAACCTCTCCTCCTAGTCCAAAGCTCTTTCTTTCCACCGGACCATATGACTTCCTCAAGCAAATGGTTTCCCCCCAAAGGTGGGGAAAGGTAACATTCAAAAGCTAATATTTTTAGTGCTTTTTCTCCTTGTCATCAAGTCCAACTACCATCAAAAGGCCAAAACAGATGAGTCTGCCATTCCATTCACCCACATACCATTTAGTCTGTCCTTTACAAATCTGTCTTTTCCTTCAGAGAATTCTATTTCGTCTTTCTTATTCACTTAAACTTGAGTTGACCCACCTCACCAGAGCGCCCAGGCAGAATATCTGAGCCAAACATGGGCATGACAAGAGTTTGCTTCTGGACCCTCTAGTTACCGATCCAGAGGCAGCTGGCTCAATGTTAACCATCGATATGAAGTACATAATTAAACCAACTGTTTACCATTCCAGTTTAAGCACTTTTTGGCTTAGAAGCAACTACGCATATTGTTAAATGACATTAATGATGCTACTTTTTAAAACTTTATTTCAACATTAAGCTCTGCTCACATTGGCTCAGTTTTTAATTACATCGCTTATATAACACGGTCACCAACTCGAAGTATATTCCTATATGTACATGCATATTAGCAATGCTACAGTTTCAGTATCAGAACAAAGGAAGAGCTAAGTGACTCATCGACTAACCCACATTACAAAAGGCACCTAAAACTCACAGCCACCAGTAGTTAACTGCGAAACCTAGTTCTCCCTCCTGTTTTCGTACCTGTCTTACCCTGCTCTCCGCAGCCTTTTATCTCCCCTCAGCACCCTGTATCTACCATTCCAGACATTCCTATCCCTTTCCTCCCCTCTCCTTGCTCCTCTTAGTCCTTTCTCAGTCCACTTCTGTCCACCACTCCCGAAATTGGCCATCAACTGAAAATATATACATACCTAACTTGTCATTCACTCCACATTCTTAATATAGCTTTAGAGCTCCCAGTTTTGAAAGCCGATGCACTGAACATGATGATGTCCTTCAGGACAGAGGCAGCAGCGTGTGGGCGCGAAGAGCGAGGGCTCTAGAGTCACCCTCCCTGGGCTGCACCTGGCTCTGCAGCTTCTCAGCTGTGTGTAGCCCTGGGCCAGTGACTTAACCCCACGCTTCATCTGCTGCCCGTAAAGCAGGAGTGTGAAAATCCTATCATCTCAACAGGGTTGTTGTAAGATTTAAAGGGGGTTCATCACTATGTAAAGTGTCCGACATACGGTAAGTACCCACTAAATGTTAGCTATTTTTATCTCTCACAAAGCACTGAACTAAAGCTCCTTCTGACGTTTTTCAGCATGTTAGGGGCTCGCTGGTACGGAGCTAGGCATAGGGCATAGAGGTGGTTTTTCCCCTCCCGTGCCTTAGACCGAAAATTCTAATAGCTACGGTTCTGAAGCTTTAGGTCAATGGTTCTCCAGTCTTACCGAGAGCAATGTCTCCGCGGTCAGCCTGGATTTCCCCTCACGATGACTAAGAGGCCTCGTTCCTTCAATTCCCAGCCTGCCTGAGCTCACCTGCAAACTCTACCTGTGCACGGTGGCAAGGGTAGTGGCTCCTGACACATGTAAGTGTGTCTGCTAATTCCCTATTCACCCGGGCCGCCGCCAAGTTTCTCCCGTGTTACTTCCCGCTGATAGCACTGACGCACGTCCAGTACAAGGCCATTTGTATGGAAGGGAGCAGCCAGCATAAAGACGACAGAGATGATTCAGACACATGCCACAAAGCCGCACAGAGGGTTGTCCTGGAGGTCAAGCCAAGAAAAAAGTCAGTTTACACTATTCTGCCTAGCAAAGCTAAACCTAGGGATCCTTAACCAGGAGTCCTCATTTTCAGGCTCCCCGATTAAAAAAAACAAAGAAGGAGCAATTAACCACTTACAAGTTTTTATAAGAATAATTATTGAAATAATCTAGTAAGTGATAACACCATAATACTTTACATTTCCCTTAATTTTTAAAGGAAGATGCAATGTAGAGTAATATTTAAAGAAAAAGTTAAATTAAGCATCTCTAAAAAAAAAAAACAACAAAACAAAACCACATTTAACTCTTTCCATCATTTAAGGCAGAGCTTTAATGTACCGGACAATCACCAGAGGATCTTGTTAAAATGCAAATTCTGATTTTATAGGTCTGGGGTGGGACCTGAAAATCTGCCATTTCCTACACACTTCCCGGCCATACAGATACTACGGATACTACTGGTCTGCGGATCACACTTAATGAACAGCAAGAATTTAAGGTACCTTAAGTGTCAAAAGGCCTATTCCCGACTTCCTAGCTTATCAATTTAAAGCCTCCTTCAACTGGTGTTAGAAACAGCAGCTTGTTCGAACAGCTGGAAGGAACAAAGTGAGCCGTAGCCTACCAACTGCTTCTTAACAATCAAGGAGCGAAGAGAGGAGATGGAGAAGAGGAAGGAGATTCAAGGGGGAAGCAATTAAAAAAAAAAAAAAAAAAGTTCTCTGCAGCCTCTCTTTCTGTCTTCCATTTGGTTTCCCCAAGGAAGAAATGAAAAATGTACACCTGGCCATCAGTATGATTATCTCCTGGTTTCCAACTCAAAGAATCTAATCCAAGATTCCTCTGGCCTGGCTTTTCTTGTCTGAAATGAACTTACACAGAATGACTATTTCTAATAAATAATTAAAGTTTCCAATCATTTTTACAATCTTCTTTCAAAGAAAAAACGATATCTTCTTTAACAGTATGGTTATTTTTCCCTTTGTAACATTTTACAACGAATATGAACAGAACACTTCATTGAGAAGGGGACATGTGAGTAAAAACCTCAAGAAAACGAAAAGGCGTGCCATGCGGAGGTCTGAGAGTAGATCATTTCAGGAAGAGGGAAGAGTGAGCAAAGGCCCTGGGATTGAAACAGCAAGGAGTCCAGTGTGGTTAGGGAAGAGAGAGTAGGGAAATGTCCATGGACACGAGGTCCTGGAGATGATGGAGGAGGGGGAACAAATCACACAGGGCCCATGGCTTTTATGCTGACTGACTCGGGCAGTCTTTGGACGGCTCTGAGTGGAGAAACACAGTCCAGTGTTTAGCAGGATCAGACTGGCTGCTGAACTAAAAACAGATGGCTCTCTACAAACGTATACAGAGAATGATAATGCCAGGGTCTTCCGTGCTTGGCGCTTCCCAGTATTCCTTCAGAGTTCCCTAGATATGTGGCCATGCAATACGAATTGTCACCGGGTTTGAGGGAAAACCAAGAACTGAGTTACAGCATATGTCATACACGTGAAGCCTTAATGCCCAACTTCTTGTATGACTGAGCTAGAATATGTCATATAGGTGAAGCCTTAATGCCCAACTTCTTGTATGAACGAGTTCCACTATCACCCACCATTCAGCCCCAGCTCTAAATACTGATTAGAACATTTGAAATTTCATATACCAAGGTGGAAAAAAAGAGAGAAACATGGGGTCCACTCTTCCTAATGGTGCTGCGGGAGTTGACAGTATTATAATCTATAAAATTTTTAAATTCATTCATCTCTCACAAAGTCTAAGAACACTCTAGTCTCTAAGATTTTCTTAATATAGAAATGTATTTCATCAAAGTTACCCTTTAAAAGTATTATCACTCTAAAAACTAAACAAACAAATAAATATCGCTCTGACCCAGTAATTTCACTTCTGAAACGGTATCCTATAGAAGTAATCCTAAACAAGAAAACATTTTAATCGCAAAGGTATTCACCATATTTTATTTACAATCGCAAAAAACTGGAAGCAATTTAAATGTTCGGCAACAGTTAAATGACTAAATATATTGACAGTGTAACACATAAAATATTAAATACATTATAATGATAATGTACTACATATAGATAATAAACATTAAAGATATTGTAATGATTATTAGATAGAGAGAGAGAGTGTGTGTCTCTAGCTAGAATATTATACAGCCATTAAAAATGACGTTACTATGTGTATACTATGATTACAACTTGTAAAATACACACGCACGGAAGGAAACAGCATTATGTGGGCAGGAAAAATACTGCAGTAAGTGTATCAAAATACTAACAAGAGTTGTATCTGCATAATTGAACTAGGTAAATCAATTTACATTTTCCAATTTTTACAAGTGACCGTGCATTTTGTTTATAATTTAAAAAATTAAATTAATGGGACCTCTTTACTCCCATCTCTTTATTGCCAATATGGATCTCATATGATATCACCCCTATACATATACATCAACCTAGAATATATTAGTAAGAATAATAAACATTATTAACCACCATGATGCCACGCACTGTGTTAAATGCAGGATCCGGGTCATCAGATTTAATGCTCACAGAAGTCCATGATGAAGGTACTCAAAAGATGTGAAAGAAGAGGTCAGTGAGTAATGCCGGGGCCATCAGAGAGCCAGGGACAGCACTGTGCCTTGAATCCAACTCTTGGGCATGAAAGTCTGTACTCTTCCCCCACAGCATTATACTGCCTCCCACAGCAGTGTAGAAGTACTCAATGAATAACAGACCCTCAATCAGAATTCCCAAGCAGTATGCCCAAGAAGTGCCAACTGAGAACTGTGCCAACTATGGTGCCCTCCTGTTCCCGTCATATCACTTACGTGGTCTGCTGCTCCTTCGGTCTGCCTCCCTTGCTCCTCACCCCTCCTTTTCCTTTACACCTTATTTCTCTCCCATGCTTCCCTACTTGTATCATAAACTTTCCAGCAGCATCTCTGGGCACTGCTTAGCTTCAACAGTAAAACTCAAATAAAATCAACTGCTGCCCTAAAGTTTTCTAGACACCAGAAGTTACATACCTGGAAGCCTCATGCCACATTTGGCCACAGATGTATTTTGCTTAGATCTCGGTATTTTGAAAAACTTGAATGAGTCTCCAACACTTAAAAATTAGGATGAATTTACAAAAAAAATTTGAAGTTCCTCTTGAAAACTACATGATTTCACAACAAGAGGTCCAACAGGGCATCAATTTCCTGAAGCTGATTCTCCAGTTTGCCACAGCCTCCACCAGCCCCTGTTGTCTTATAACTGATTCTTTTCAACTCTCTTCACTCTTACGGAACCTGCCACCTCGCCCCCAAAGCACTGAGTTTGTGTCTTCCACCAAATATTTTAAGTGGTGGCATAAAGGCCCCAGGAGACGTGATCACATGCCATTTTTATTTTCTGCTAAATTCTGCAAACTCTTCTTCTGAGTGATGCCAGCAACTAAATGGCCTATTGTTGAGTGTAAACCACAGGGAAAGCAGCAACAGCAATCCTGCAAAATCCCAAGCCAACGCAGGTCCAAAAGCACTTTCTATTGCTGGCTCACTGGATCACCACATCCTTAGATTCTGTCGCAACTCAAATATTCCTTTGGGATTAGCCAGCGCGAAGTCCTGACAAGGTCCTAGACCTCAAACTAGAAAGTTTTCTAACTAATAAGTTTAGTAATAACTGCGAACCAGTTACTAAGTACTTGATTTTTTTTTTTTAAAGTTTCAGCTTTGGTAGGTTCCTGATACTATGAATTTTATATGCAAAGATAATTGCAGTATCTATCTTCTTTTATTCCCTAAGTAGCCATTCAAAATCCATATTTTTACGGTAATGTAAATCCATTAGGAGAGAAGAGGAATCAATCTTATGCTGGAAGAAATACAGACTAAATGACCTTCTCCATCTCTAATTTCTGATACGTTAGTCTACTGTGCACAACCTGAACTATGAAAATATCCTTTCACCAATCCAGAACAGAGAGAATAGGACATAAAGTAAAGTACTAGAGACCCAAAAGTCCCACTTGGAACAAAATAAATCCATGTCTCATAAACTTCTGTTCATGCCGTGGCTATGGGAGAACTGAGAAATGGTGCTGTGTATCAGTGGGAGGAGGGAGGGAGTGTTACATTTCATTTATCATTCACTACTTTCAATATTTTAGTTTTTCTTCTACATTTCAAACAATACTAACGAGCATTTTTAAATAAGAAAAATACTCACAAAGTGATTAACAACCCTACAAGGTAATTAATTCATAGTTTTTAGAGATTCATTGATAACTAGAACAAAGCTACCATCGGGTATCTATTTTGTGAGAGAAGCTATTATGCTGAATATGTACAATGTTATTTATGACTTACAAAAGCAGTCTGCACCTGATAATAACAATGTTGATTGAAGGTTGAAGGAAGAAATATGAGTTTTTTGCTTCTTAGGGAAGGAAATTCAAAAGCACATGATAACTATCATAAAAAATACACCCAGCGAAGTTTCTCTATTGTAAAACAACTATTTCCTAAAGGCCTGTCCAGGAACATAATAAGTTCAAAAAAGAACTTCCATTTAATCCCACAGTGAAAGAAATGGAGAACCGTATTTCATTAAAAACAAAAAGCTGACTAAAAAGCAACTCCTTCCAAAATCTTGCCTACCTTCCTATAAACACAAGATGAACCATCTCTAAAAATATAGAACATTTACTTTGCTTTACAATTTTATTGCTTGAATTTTTCTTAATTTTATATTTTAAGTAATTCATTCTAACTTCCCCTCCCCTCCCCCCACCACTTCAAGCTCTACAAACCAAGTCTCCTCTGTGCACCTGAAGGGTTAATTTAATTCTTTTAGAGAAATTCAGATGATCAGAGTCGACATACGCCATGTTAAAGAAGTATTTCAACAACAAGTAACAGTCTAAAAGATTACTCTTTTCACTGTCGGAGGAAGACACTGATTTTATATCCACCATTTTCACTGATTTTTTTTTCAGTTTACACATTATAGCAGTTTTTAATTGAAAAGCAAAAAAAAAAAAAATATATATATATATGTATATATATATATATATTTATCAAACAAACCTGACCGCTCCACGCACAGTAGAGATTGCACAATAAGCCCCAATTGTGGTTGATCATACAGTCGAAAACCCTGAACTGGGCCATGGCTGCCACCGCACAGTCTGCACGTATGTCTTCTCTGACTCAGCTCCCATCAGCACCAGAGCTCTGTGACCAGAGCGCTGCAGTGCTGGGAGCCGCAAATGCGATCTTCCCCTCCCTTTCCTGTCTAAGCAGCAATAACTCACTGGCAGGACTACATCATCTTCCTAAACACTGGTACATTTAAATGATGAGATCAGGAAGGGAAGCCTTTGCACAAAAGCCTTCTTCCCTATTTATTACCATCTGATTTTTAAGAAGATGCTGGCTCTCTCCTTTCTGGAAACCAGAGGCTAGCACGTGTAGAGTCAATGAAGACACAACTTGGGAAGGTGGTACAATAAATCAGGGTTGGCTGCATTCCACAACAAACCAGCTACCGACGCAAAGCTGGGGCAGCATCCATGTCCCTCAGACTGTGTTCAATCCGAAGGGGATCCCTGACTCCTTTCTTCATCTCTCAGTACATCTCACAGGCTAACAACTCCATAAGGTCTCTCATCCTGGGTACCTTTTACCGCTACCTTGGTTCTCCTTCCTACCTCTCTAACCATTCCTTCAAGAGAGCCTAGACCGCAGTAAGACAGACTTCACCTCCTCAACTGCTACGTACCAGATGTATGACCAGGAGCTGACCTTAACTTTTGAGCTGCAGTTCATTCATTTGTCAAATGGAGGTAACACCTGTCCTCATGGGGGTTTTAGTTGAAATAAAAGTAACATCTGTAACATGCTTGAGACAGTGTCTAACGGGAATGCTTGGGTGGCTCAATCAGTTAAGCATCTGCCTTCAGCTCAGGTCATAATCTCGGGGTCCTGGGATCAAGCCCTGCATGGGGCTCCCCGCTCAGTGGGGAGTCTGATTGGCCCTCTGCCCCTCCCCCCTCAAATAAATTTAAAAAATCTTCAAAAAAAAAAAAACAAAAAAACCAGTGCCTAACAAACACCTGATAAGTGACGATTATTAATATTCTTAAGACGGGCTTCCCTTCCTGTCCACATCAGAATTCTACCTCTCATTTTTTATGCTGTCCCTAGATGAAGTCATCCTCCAGACCCATGATTTTATAATTATGAATTATTTCCAAACCTTTCTTTGGCCCCACCCTTTCTCCCAAGCTCCAAATCTGCATGTCTGGACTCTTGTTAAGCACATTCACCTCAATACCTTGTACCACATGTCCCGGCTGAACTCACCTTCCTCTTCACAACCCGCACCAGCCCGGGAGCCGCTCCTCTGCGGGATGGCAGCACAATTCAGCCCCTTAGTCACCAAAACAGAAACCAGTCATCCTAGACTCCCTCTTCCTTACCTCTCACATCTGTCACCAAATCCTGTCTTTTCCAAAAAAACATAGAGCGAACCTATCCCTTTGCTGTCACTGTCTAAATTCAGACCCCCCTCAATTCTTTCCTGAACTACCCCGAGGGCCTCTAGCTGGTCTCTGAACCCCCTGTCTCACTCCTTTCTGGAATCTCACCTCCAGAGGACTACCAAAAGAATCCCTGAAACTACAAACTAATCCTATGACTACCCCGCCTAAATCCCTTCCTTGCCCCTTTCTGCCTACGGCAGTGTTTCCCAAAAAATGTTCCTACTTGTTCTATAGGATCCAGAACATGAATCAGTTAAGTGAAAAAAGTTTTTCGATGCAAAACAAGTTTGCGAAAAGCCGGGCTAAACAAAAAACAAAGTTGCAAGACTGATCAGAGTCTGAGCATGAAGATGAGATTCAAAGGCTCCTGGAATGCTTGTTTTTAACTAGTTCTTGAAATATTTAGTGCATTTTCCTTCCTCTATCTTTCCCTTAATTGGTGATGTTCCCTAAAGTTCTGACCTTGGCCCTCTCCTCTCATCTCTCTCAAGGAGCTCACCTATTTCCCAAACTATAATTATAGTAGACATTGGCTTAGTTGACCTCTTCCTAAATGACTTTCCAGACAAACCAAAATTCTCAATTCCTGTTGCATGAACACAGGCTGAGCCCATGGCAAGCTCAACTCTTTATGTCTGGGAAGACAGTCTCTAGCCACTTATCTCTGCTCCCACCAAATGACACCCACACTTGGCACAACCAGCTTATTTTTGCAAACTTCTTTATGTCAGTTTTATCTGTGTTACTGTTATCATGTACTTAGATGATACACAGACTGATGAAATATGAGTAAAAATGAGAGTTGGCATTTCTGTGAAAATCTGAATGCTTTGAAAAGATTCAATAAAGGCTGCTGCTCTATAGCTTTTCCTTCCTTGGTCTTATACATTTTCTCTGGTACTAGTAATTCTCCTTAGCTGTAGCCACTAGGCATAATCACAGACCAAGTTTGCTCCCTCTGCCAAAGATTCTTCGTTTTACCTACCTAACTAACTCCTACCTGACTTAGCTCAACACAATCTTCCCAGAAGACTTTCCCTGATCCCTACACTAGGTGAGGTCTGTCTACTCTGTTTTCATAGCTCCCTGCTCTTCTCCTAAAAGAATATTCATTGCACTCCATTAAAATTATGTGTTATAATTCTTTGACCTCCTCATTATTCATGTATATCCATGAAGTCAGAGATCAGACCATGTCTGTATTTTTTCACTGATATATCCTTAGGTCTGGCACTTACAAGGTACTTAATAAATATTTTTTGAATGAGTTAATAAATGTGGAAGGACAATTCTAAACACAATAGGAATCTCTGAAACTAGAAACATCAAATGTGAATCATTTTAAGATAAATTAATTTTATCCTGGGAACCAAAGGGTCATTATTATCAACTGTGAGCAAAAACACAAATTGCTTCCTTCCTCAATGATCCTATGAGGCTGTCGGAGCAGAGAGGATTCTAGCAAAATCCCCAAATACCTACACTGACACCATCTATTCTATCCCCACTTTGAGATTCTGAAAAATTCTGGGAAAGGGGAAGGAAAGGTTTCAGGCATCGAATGTTCAAAAGTTCCCAGGTGAGTGACAGACCACTGCACAGAAGCGCATAGCAAAAATAAATAAATAAGACTCAGAGACTAAAGGCCCAACTATAATCAAGCTTTCATAAATCATTCCTACAATCAAGCTTTTACAAATCAGTCGTAAACACAGTGTATAATTGAATAATAATACTGTAGCAATACTAATTTCCTGGTTTTGATAATGGTCCTATGGTTACTTAAGATTAAAGAAATTTGGGTGAAGAATATAAGGCAACTCTGTACTATACTGCAACTTTTCTGTGAATCTAAAGTTATTTCAAAATTAAAAAGGACCATAAACAACTGCAACCCAGTAGCAAGGAACATCCCTAACATCCAGATGTGGTCTCGAAATAATCATTCGCCACTAAAAGAAAGCAGGACTTCTTAGAGAAATGGCTGATTCTAGGTCCTGGGCAGGAAATGTACATAAAAGATGAGCTAGAAAACCACACTTGACAGTAAGGACAAAAGAAAATCAGGCTCATGTCTAAAGGACTCAGTTGAAAACTTGAAGTGGCTACCTAACTGGTCAAAAATGGGATAACTGGAGCTGCTCTAAGAATCAAAACCTTTGACATATGTTTGTAGCTACCAGCTAATACTATTAGATAGAAGGAATATAAATACATAAATACATATATACACACACAGGCCACCTCTGAAAGGAGGTAGAACTCCTTTCCCAACATAGACTTTATACTCCTAAAAAATTAATTAATACCCATCTATAATCCCATATTGACACTTCTGAAACTCAAAACATCCCTGAAAGTCAAAACATTTTTTTGTAACTCATTGATGGCAAAACCTGCCCTGCCCTGAGCTGACACAAAGCTCTGTCTAAGCTTTTCTTCATTCCCCAGAGGACAAATATTCATACATTTTCAGCAGAAATTACTGTGAGCTGGGTGATGACCCAGAACCTGCATTATCTTACATTTCTAAAATCTGAAAAGCCCAAGAATTTTGGATAATAGATTATAGATCTGCACGAACAGCACTGGAAATAAGCGTAAACAGAACAGCAGGAATCCAAAAGAAAAAGAGAATGGCAGAAGAAAATCACAGAAAGCAAGTCCATCAACCCTGAACTGGGAACATCTTTTTCACCTCGGGTCTCCAAGGTCAGAGACAGCTTTACAAGCAGGTAAAATGTGAACCAAATGTTGAAGTAAGTGTGGGATTTACATAAGTGACAAGACACAAGAAAGTCATTTCAGGCAAAATGGACACGAACAGACATGAAAACACTTCAGACTTCACATATATTCAAGGGACAATGGATCTGCCATTTGCTTTGAGTCAATGTTCCATGTTGGACAGTAAGACATTATGTGGAAGAACAGTCATTCAGCTTTACGTGAACTTTTTCTTCAGAAAAACATTTCTTTTTTATATATGATATATGGTGGCTGTCAGGATTAAATGAGGTAAATAAAAATTTTAAGGTACTTAATAAGGGTTCAATGTTCTCTCTTAAAACCCTAAAAAGTGATCTAAAATCTACTTACCTCACTGTATGTTTCCAGGAAACAGACATTACAGCCTAGCATTTACCAAAAGTATATTAAGATTAAATAAAAGGCTAGTAAATGTCAATAGTATAAACACCTGAAGTGCAACAGGAATAAAGAATATTAAAGACTGTGACACTCAAAATTGGAGACAAATAAATATTGCATGCTAGAAATTAATGGGCTAATTAATTTTTTCTCTGATTTATATATTTTTAGGCAAAAACAAGTATAAACTATACGGCTCTTTTTTTTTCTTAAAGATTTTATTTATTTATTCGACAGAGATAGAGACAGCCAGCGAGAGAGGGAACACAAGCAGGGGGAGTGGGAGAGGAAGAAACAGGCCCATAGCGGAAGAGCCTGATGTGGGGCTCGATCCCATAACGCCAGGATCACGCCCTGAGCCGAAGGCAGATGCTTAACCGCTGTGCCACCCAGGCGCCCCAACTATACGGCTCTTTAACAACCATATCACCCTTTGCAAGGGCTTAATTACTCTTTTATTCCCAGCTATTAGGAATCTATTCTGATGGTCTGTATTTTTGCTCTAAAACCAAAAAATCCTATTAGCCTCTTTTCTGACTAAAGGTTTGAGACCATCTGGCAAACAAAGTCTTCTAGAAATATACACAGTTAATCTAACAGAACAAATTCACTTCTTCCTGACCTTGCCTGTTAATATTATCTGGAGAAAAGCAAAACCACCACCATAAAAAATATGCAATGGGAAAATGACAGTCTCTTCAACAAATGGTGGCAAAACTGGACAGCTACCTGCAAAAGAATGAAACTTGACCACTTTCTTACACTATACACAAAAATTAACTCAAAATGAATTAAAGACCTAAAATGTGAGACCTGAAACCATAAAAATCCTAGAAGGGAGCACAGGTAGTAACTTCTCTGACACTAGCCATAGCAAAGTTTTTCTAGATATGTCTCAAGAGAAATTAAAGCAAAACTACGGGTGCCTGGGTGGCTCAGTCAGTTAAGTATGTGAATCTTGGTTTCAGCTCAGGTCGTAATCTTGTGATCATGGAATCAAGTCCTGCGGCAGGGTCCACATTCAGTGCAGAGTCTGATCTGGATTCTCTCTCCCTCTCCCTCTGCCCTTCCCTGACTTGTGCATGCACCAGCACACTCTCTCTCTCTCTCACGCTCTCAAATAAATAAATAAATAAAACCTTTAAAAAAAAGCAAAAATTAGCCACCAGGACTAAATCACAATAAAAAGCCTCTACACAGTGAAGGAAACAATCAACAAATTTAAAAGGCAACCTACTGAATGGAAGAAGATATTTGCAAATCACATATACAATTAAGGGCTAGCATCCAAAATCTATAAGGAACTTATATAACTCAACATCCAAAAACCAAATAATTCAATTAAAAATGGGCAGAAGACGTGAACAGACACTTCTCCAAAGAAGACCTACAGAGAGACAACAGACACATGAAAAAAATGCTCACCATCACTCAGCATCAGAGAAATGTAAATCAAAAGTACAATGAGCTATCACCTCACACCTAGCAGAATGGCTAAAATCAACAACACAAGAAATGACAAGTGTTGGTGAGGATGTGGAGAAGAAAGAACCCTTGTGCACTGTTGGTGGGAACGCAAACTGGTGCAGACACTGTGCAGAACAGTATGGAAGCTCCTCAAAAGGTTAAAAACAGGGGCATCTGGCTGGCTCAGTCCGTAGAGCATCCAACTCTTGCTCTCAGGGTCATGAGTTCGAGCCCCACCATTAGGTGTGGAGCCGAATGAATGAATGAATAAGGTTAAAAATAGAACTGCCTACAATCCAGTAATTGCACTACTGGATATTTACCTAAAAAATACAAAGACGTTAATTCAAAGGGATACATGCACCCTGATGTTTATAGCAGCATTATTTACATTAGCCAAACTATGGAAGCAGCCTAAGTGTCCATCAATAGATGAATAGATAAAGAAGATGTGTATATATACGATGGAATATTATTAGCCATAAAAAATGAAATCTTGCCATTTCCAACATCATGGATAGAGGTAGAGAGTATAATGCTAAGCAAAATTAGAGAAAGACAAATACCCTATGATTTCACTCACACATGGAATTTAAGAAACAAAACAAATGAGCAAAGGAAAAAGAGACAGACAAACCAAGAAACAGATTCTTTTTTTTTTTTTTAAAGATTTTATTTATTTATTTGACAGAGATAGAGACAGCCAGCGAGAGAGGGAACACAAGTAGGGGGAATGGGAGAGGAAGAAGCAGGCCCATAGCGGAGGAGCCTGATGTGGCTTGATCCCATAACGCCAGGATCACGCCCTGAGCTGAAGGCAGACGCTTAACCGCTGTGCCACCCAGGCGCCCCCCAAGAAACAGATTCTTAACTATAGAGAACAAACATATGGTTATCAGAGGGGAGCTGTGTGGGGGATGGGTGAAGCAGATGATGAGGATTGAAGAGTACACTTTTCGTGATGAGCACTGAGTAATGTTTTAAAAAAAAGAACAACAAAACAACAGTAACAACAAAGTTGGAAGACTCACTCCCCACTTTCAAAACTTCCTACAAAACTACAATAATCAAAACAGTGTGCTACTGGCACACCGTGGAATAGAAGAGATTAGAAAGCCCAGAAACAAATTCTCACATATATAGTCAATTGATTTTCAATTCAGTGCCAGGACCATTCAATGGGGAAAGAACAGTTTTTCAAACAAATGGTGCTGAGAAAACTGGATATCCGCAAGCATGAAATCGTACCTTTACCGTATACTTTATAGAAAAGTTTACCCAAAATGGATCAAAGATCTAAATTTAAGAGCTGAAACTATGAAACTCTTAGAAGATTACACTGTGGAAAATCTTCATGACCTTGGGTTTGGCAGCCGTTTCTTATTTATGATGTCAAAAGCATGGGCAACAAGGGCGCCTGGGTGGTGCGGTCGTTAAGTGTCTGCCTTCGGCTCAGGGCCTGATCCCAGCGTTCTGGGATCGAGCCCCACGTCAGGCTCTTCCGCTGGGAGCCTGCTTCTTCCTCTCCCACCCCCCCTGCTTGTGTTCCCTCTCTGGCTGGCTGTCTCTCTCTGTTAAATAAATAAAATCTTTAAAAAAAAAAAAAAGAAAAGAAAAGCATAGGCAACAAAAGAGAAAGATAAATTGGGCTTCATAAAAATTTAAAATTTTATGCATCAAAGGACACTATCAAGAAAGTGAAAAGAAAACACACAAAATGGGAGAAAATATTTGTAAATTATGTATCTGATAAAGAATTAATATCCAGAATATATAAAGAACTCCTACAAGTTAACAACAAAAAACATGCCCAATTTAAAGACGGGCAAAGGCCTGTGAAAGACAAACGGCCAATGAGCACATGAAAAGATGCTCATCATTAGTCATTACGGAAATGCAAACCAAAACCACAATGAGACAACACTTCATACATACACCGACTGGCTATAATTTTAAAAAAGTAATTTTTAAAATGGAAAATAACAAGTACTGGTGAGGATGTAGAGAAACTGCAATGCTCATTCACTGCTGGTAGGAATATAAAACAGTAAGCCCCTGCGGAAAACAGTTTGGCAGCTTCCCAAAATGTTAAACATAGAATTACCATACGACCCAGCAATTCCATGTCTGAGCATATAATCAAAAGAATTAAAAACAGGGACTCAAACAGAAACTTAAATACAATATTCAGAGCAGCATTATTCGCTACAGTCAAGGTAAAAACAGCCAAGTGTACATCAACAGATGAATGGATAAGAAAATATAGTACGTACACACAAAAAAATAGTACTCAGTCATAAAAAGGAATGGAGTTTTGAAACATTCTATAACAGGTGAACCTTGAAAACTTCATGTTAAGTGAAACAGGCCAGGCACAACAGGGCAATTATTGTATGATTCCACTTATATGAGATATCTATAATAGGCAAATGCATATTAAAAGATTTAGAATAGAGACTATTAAGGGTTAGGGGAATGGGAAGTTGAGTACAATGTTTCTGTTTGGGATGATGAAAATGTTCTGGAAATAGACAGTAATAATCATTACCCAACACTGTGAATGTACTTAATACACTTAATTGTACATGTAAAAATGGTTAAAATGGTAAATTTCATGTTATGTGTATTTTACCACAATAAAAAAAGTTAATCAAGAACTTGTCACAGCTAAGGGAAATGTTACAATATAGGCTTTTAACTATGTAAGAATCTAGTACTACAGTAATTATGTATAATACTTTCATAAGCAAACAAATCACCTACTGTTTTTTGTAGTTTTTTTTTTTTTACAAACTGTATTCAGAGAAGTTCACTTACTTAGGTAAGCTTCCAAAAGAAATCAAAGGCTTAGATAAAATTAAACTGCCTAATAGTTATATGCCAGTCTCATTAAACCCAAGACATATCAACATTTTGTAATTTCAAATCTATAGTACAATTTTTCAATTATTTTTCATATTCAATTATTTATAGGTTTTCAATGTTACATATAATTAAGGGGGAAAAATTTAAAAATTTTCTCTATCCAAAACCAAAACTTAAGAATTTTGCCAAACTACTTAGGAGGATAAAAGAAGTCCAATGATACGATGTAACATGATATGATATTGGAGAATTTGAGAGTGAGGGAAGACAAAACCAATATTCCAGTAGTGGGCGAGGTGTTTAATGTCTCAGCCACTATTTTTAGTTTTGTCTGTTAACTTCTCATTATATTTTGGGGTTTTTTCCTTGTTTTGCATTTAAAAAAAAATATGGATCACTTCGCAAATGCATGTGTCATCTTTGTGCAGGGGCCATGCTAACCTTCTCTGTATTGTTCCAATTTTAGTATATGTGCTACTCAAGTGAGCAGTGTTTCGTATTTTTAATTGTATTTTTCATATATTTTAATTGAGGCATAAATATTTACACACAATGTTTAACTCTTAAAAAGCATAGCTCATGATATGTTATCAATGTATGTATCTAAGTAATTCACCCCAACCTCAAGAGACAGAACATTTCCGTTACCCCCAGGAAGTTTCCTGTGTGTCCTCCTAGTCATTCTGGAAGTCTCCTCCCTTACTCCCAGGGGCAATATTCATCCATCTTCCTATTCATTATATTGATATTGATATTCATCCATATTGCTGCATGTTGTATACATAGTCTTTTGCTTTTTATTGCCAAAAAGTATTCCACAGTAGGAATATATGAAAATCTACCGATTTTCCTATTAATACACATTGAGTTGTTTGTGGTTTGGAGCCATCACAAATAAAGCTGTTATGAACATTCCTGAACAAGTCTTTTGTGTGAACATGTGTTTTATTTCCCTGGGGAGTAATTATGTAGGAATGAAAATGCTAGATCATAAAGTAGGTATATGGTGAACTTTATAAGAAACTGCCAAAAGGTTTTTTAAAACACTGTACCATTTTACACTCCCATCAGCAGGATCAGAGGTCCAGCTGTTCTACATCCTCACCAAAATCTGGTGTGGTCAAACTGGGTTTTTTTAAATAAATCTGAGTGAAGTTTAATTTCTATACAAGAAAGTGTACCCCTTTAAAATGTACAGTTCAATGAATTCTGGCCACTACACATCCATAGAACCACGGCCACCATACAATCAAGAACACTTTCACCTCCCCAACTCCCTTCATGCTTCCTTACAATCAAAGCCCTCCCAGCTCCAGGCAACCACTGATCTGCTCTCTCTCACTATAGATTGGTTTACTCAGCTCTGAAATTTTTATGTAAGTAGAATCATGTGCTCTTAATCAACTCTGGCTTCTTTTTTCTTAGCATTTTGAGATTCATTCATGGTGCTGAGTATATCAACAGTTTATTCTTTTTAAATTTCTGAGTAGTTTCCCATTACATGGATATACCATAATTTGTCTGTTGATGGATTTGGGGCTGTTTCAAATTTTGGAATACTATGAATAAAGCTGTTATGGACATTCACGTACAAGTCTTTTTGTGGACACTGTTTCCCCTGAGTAAGTACCTAGGAGTGGCTCAACTCCCTTGTGTAAGTACTTAGGAGTGGGCCACATGATAAAACCATGCTTCACTTCTGAAAACTGCCAAAATATTGTCCTGCGCACCTATGTCATTTTACAACCCTCTCAGCAATATCTAAGTTCAATTGCCCACATACCCAGTAACTCTTCCTATTTTTATCCTTCTTAATTTTAGCTATTCTAGTGAGAGTACAGTGGTAGCTCATTGTAGTTTTAATTTGCATTCTTCCCCTGTTGGCTGATGCTATTGGACATCTTTTCATGTGCTGATAACACTATTCATCTATCTTCTTTTATGGAGTTCAACTTTTGCCCATTTTAAAAACTGGGTTGTCTAGGAGCAGGTCGTTTGTGTTTTTTTTAAAGATTTTATTCTATTTATTTGACAGAGAGAGAGAGACAGCCAGCGAGAGAGGGAACACAATCAGGGGGAGTGGGAGAGAAAGAAGCAGGCTCCCAGCAGAGCAGGGAGCCCGATGCAGGGCTCAATCCCAGGACCCTGGGATCAGGCCCTGAGCTGAAGGCAGACGCTTAACAACTGAGCCAACCAGACACCCCTAGAAGCAGGTCCTTAATCAGATATATGTTTTACAAATATTTTCTCCCCATCTGTGGCTTTACTTTTCATTTTCTTAATGATGTTTTACAAAAAGCACAAGTTTTTAATTTTAATGAAATCCAATTTATCATTTTGTTTTCTTTTCTGGTTAGTGCTTTTTGTGTCCCGTCTCAGAACTCTTTGTTTACCCCCAAAGTCATACATATTTTGCTCTTGACTAGAAGTTTTACTGTCTTAGCTTTTACATGTATGTCAGTGATCTAATTGGGGTTAACTTTTCTGTGATGTAAGGTAAAGATAAAGGTTCATTTTTAGCCATATGGATATCTACTTGTTCAGTACCACTCAAAACACCCCACTAAATTCAAATGATCATGCTTACATGGGTCTCCCAACTCTCCACTGCCTTCCATTGTTATATATATCTATCATTAAACCAACTCTATACCATCTTGATATTTGTAGCTTTGAGTATTATAAAATAATATAATATAAAACTAATCTTTATCAAAACTGTTCTGGTTACTCTGTGTCCTTTGCATTTCCAAATAAATTTTAGAATTAGCTTGTCTATTTCTAATAAAAAAAATTTGCTAAGCCCTGCTGGAATTTTAACTGGAATTGAGTTGGATTTATACAGCAATTTGTGGCTAAGTCACATATTAATGAGTCTTCCAATCCATAAACATAGTATATCTCTCCATTTTAAGGTTGTCTTCAAGATATTAAAATAATAAGGCTATTATTTTACTTCATTTCACAGTTGTTTAATATATAGAAATACACTGATGTTTGTACAGTAGCGTTGTTTCCTTGTATCGTATGACCTTGAAAAATCTGAAGTGTTTTTGGTAGATCCCTTACAATGTTGTATATGCACAATCACAGTTTGCAAATAAAGAGCTTTACTTCTTCCTTCCCTATTTCCTTCCTTCCTTTCATTTCTTTTTCATGATTTATTACATTAAGTAGAGACTCCATAATATTGTTGAATAGAAGTATTGAGAGTAGATATCCTTACCCTGTTCCTGACCTTAGCAGTATTCAGTATTTCTCCAACTATGTTACCTGTAGGTTTCTTCAAAAAACTCCCTTATCAAATTGGGTAAATTTCTTTATATTCCCAGCTTTTGAGAGATTTTATGATGAATGAGTGTTAAATTTTGTAAAATGCTTTTTCTGCTTCTACTGAGTGGATGATCAGATGAATTTTCTCCTTTATTTTATTTTGTTAAACTGTTAAATATGTTAATTAATATGTTAAAATGACAGTCTTTCATTTTTGGGATGACTCCAACTTAATCATGACATTATTATCCTTTTCATATATTGACAGATTTAACTTGCTAACATTTTGTTAAGAATTTTTGTATCTACAACCATTGGGGTTATTGGTCTGAATTCCTTTCCTTATAATGTTCTTGTCTAGTAATTACCAGGCTTATACTGGCCTCATAAAAAGGAGATGGGAAGGGTTCCCTCCACCTCGTTTTTTGAGTTTGTATAGAGCTGGTATGATTTCTTCCTTAAACATGTTACAAAATATGTCAACGCAGCCATCAGGATCTGGAGTCTTCTTTGTGGGGAGGCTTTTAATTACAAATTCAATGTCTTTAATATATATGGCACTAGTCAGATTTTTTTATTTCTCTTGTGGCAGTTTTGGTAATTTGTATCACTCAAGGTGTAATACTGTGATTTAGAGTAAGAAATACATATTTGGTCTTCATCCCCATTCCCGGCACAGAACTCCTAAAACCCTTGGAATTTCCTAAGTGGTAAAAGTAACAAAGGTGTCTTTTGTTGTGTTAATGAGGTGACTCTTGGACTACACCTAAGGATGCGGCTGGTTGCCAAGAGAATCAAACCTGTGATTAGAGAATTGGAACTTTCAGTCCCACCCCTCTCACCTCAGGGGAGGAGAAAGGAGCTGGAGCTCAAATCATTCACCAATGGCGAATCATGTAATCAATTATGCACATGTAATGGAGCCTCCATAAAAATCCAAAAGGATGGGGTTCAAAAGCTTCCAGGTTGCTGAACCTGAGAGGATCTGGGGAGAGTGGTGTGCCTGGAGAGGGCATAGAAGCTCTACACCTTTCCCTGTACCTTGCCCCATGCATCTCTCCCATCTGGCTGTTCCTGAGTTATATTCTTTTATAATAAACCAGTGATCTAGTCAGTAATATGTTTCTCTGAGTTCTGTGAACCACTCTACTAAATTAACTAAACCCAAAGGGGGGGTGGCTGGAACCGCTGATCCACAGCCATCTACAGCTGGTGGGTCAGGCAAAAATTGGTGCCTGGATTCACAATCGGTGGCTGAAGGGTGAGGGGGCAGTCTTACAGGACTGAGCCCTTCATCTGTGGGATCTGATGCTATGGTGTTGTCTCCAGGCAGACAGTGTCAGAATTGAGTTGATTGGAGGATACCCAGCTGGTGTTGGAGAATGGCTTGGTTTGGGAACCCACTCCCTCCAAACACACAAACAAATCGAATGGGTACAGATCCTTACACAAAATCTGCCCATTTCATCTAAATTGTCAAATTCACAGACATAAAGTTGCTCATAATATTCCCTTTTTATCTTGTTAATGTGTGCAGGCTCTGAATGATGCCCCCTCTTTAATTTCCGATATCGGCATTTTATGTTTTCCCTCTTAATCACACAAACTGATTTCTAAAGTTTGAGATCCTTTTCAAAGGCTGACATAAAGTCGCTATCTGGTCTGCTGTCGATTCGAAGCCAACTAGAAAAGACATACTGTCAAAAATATGTGAAACGTTTCACCACAATTTGGCAAAATCAAGTAGTATTCACTTTCTAAGCCATGTGTTTTTGGTATCCTTATGCATCCTGAATATCTATGAAAATTTCAGAGCCTTAAATTAAATATCTGCCTACCTTTTTCCGAGAGATCCCACTTGAGCCAAGCACAATGTTGCAGTAACTAGTTCAAAGAGTTAGATACAAGATTATGATCAAATAAAAAGACAGCCAAGAGTGGTGACAGAAGCTAAGGATTAAATAGGGAAGAATGATTCTTCTTCCAAATTCCTCACCTAAACTGAAGACAATTTGCATTATCTCTTGTCTAGAGCAGATGCAGTTCTAGTAACCAGAAACTATGATTACGATATGAAGTTTTGTCAGTATCTTCAACCAGGGATTCTAGTTTGGCTCATACCACCCCAAGGAAGACTCCAGGCACACCTAGTCTCTCCCAGTAAGTCTATAGTAGCTACTAGTATGATTTTTAATCAACTGCACATTTTGCTAAGGCATCATTGGTGCTTTAGGCAGCCCAAACCAGTGAGAGTCAGAAATGAAGGCAGCTAAAAAACAAAAACAAAAACAAAAAAGTGTATCAATTAAAAAATGGGCAAAGGACCTGAGCGCACATTTCTACAAAGACATACAAATGGCTAATAGGTATGTAAAGGGTGCGGAACCTCACTAAACATCAGGAAAATGCAAACAAAAACCACAGTGAGATATCACCTCATCCTGTTAGAATGGCTATCACTAAAAAAAAAAAAAAAAGCAAACGGTGTTAGTGAAAATGTGGAAAAAACAGAACCCTGGCACACTGTCAGTGAGAATGTAAATTAGTACAGCCATTATATGGAGGTTCCTCAAAAATTTAAAAGTACAAGTATCATATGATCCACCAATTCCACTTCTGTGTACTTATCCAAATGATCTGAAATCAGGATCTCGAAGATAATATTATTCAGACTTAAAAAAGAAAGAAATCCTGCCATCTGTGAAAACATGAATGAACCTGGAGGATATTATGCTAAGTGAAATTAGCATGGAAAAGCAGATAAATACTATACGATCTCATTTATATGAGGAATCTGAAACAGACTCACAGAAGAAGAGAGTACATTGTAAGGGGCTAGAAAGTAGGGGAAATGGGGAGGTGATTGTCAAAGGGTACAAAGTTTCACTTAATGCAAGATTCTGGAGACCTACTATAGAGCTTAGTGCTTATTGCTAACAATACTGTATTGTATACTTAAAATTTGCTAAGAGGGTAGATCTTATTTTAAGAGTTCTTACCACACACACACACAAAAAAAAGTAGCAGTAACAATAATGCAGGGGCGAGAGGAAACTTGAGGTCATGATTCTGTTTATGGCCTTCATGGAGGGTATGGTTTCATGGTGTATACTTATCCCCACTTGTAGACATTAAATATGTAAGCTTTTTACACATCAATCATACCTCAATAAAGGCATTAAAAAAAAACCAAGGCATGTAAAATATTCAGAACTCTAAAATACTTGGGTATCTAACAACTATTATAACAGGAGGACCTTTGAAGAAGTAACGCAGGACCTCTGTTTAAACAGCTTTATATCAAAGTCAACTAGGGAAGCTGGGATTTTCTATTAACTCTCAGAGGCACTGTCTTTACCTAGGAAAAGAAAGCAAAATAGAAATCTGTTCACCACTACTATTCCTTCTTTTATTGATATATTTATACCCGCTTTTTAGTGTCTCTTGGCAAACAGAGACTCAAGCATGGGGTCTAAACTAAACATCACTTCCTAGAAGACAAGAAATACATCGCATATATGCCATCCCATTCAAGGACATCAGTTTTCTCAAAGGTTTCTCTTAATCCTTTGAATTCAAATCATTCTCTTTTGAGATGCCAATCAACCTCCATCCCGTAATGCCTTCTTCCATTTGCTTACTGGTCTCACTCTGCCAGATCCTCCTTATCTTGTCGCTGGCTTTGCTCCTTCTCCAACATCACTTTCGCTGACTTCAAGAAAGCCTGCTTCTTTTGCAGAACTGGCAATCAGATCTGTAATTAGCTTACATTGTATTTACACTGTGTTATCCAGTGCATCTCACATTCCGTGAGATTGAAAGACAAGACTGATTCAACAGACGGGCAGAATAGCTGCTGGTGTTAAGTGAGGAAGGGTATGTAGAGAGAATTCTTCTGTTAATGATTCGTTTACTACTACTTATGTTAGAATACCTTTTGAAAACTTTCATGATATACTTAAGTAAAGAGCACCACAGATATATATGAATGATAAATATGAAAGCGCACATACAGAGAGAGAATAAGTACATACATGTTTTCTTCCATTATAACTTTTCCTTCTCTTGATAGAGTTAATATGAACAAATAACTATAAGATACACAAGAGCAACTATTCTAACAGTTACTTGCTTAAAGAAAATATAGCCTTCTGTAAATGACACTAAGCAAATTACTTTTATAATAGAACTAAAAGGTAACAATATGACCAGAGTCAGAGCTCTATCACTTTAAACTAACTTTTAATCAAAGTATGACATACACACAAAAATGTGCAACACGAATCACGGTTGAATTTTAAAGTGCTCTTTGATATAATATTTATTTTATCTGAAAAGAATATTACTTTGGAATACTAATGACAAGTAGAAGTATATACGATTACAAACAGAAGCAAATAATGACAATTTTAATCTTGAAATTTTCACTTGTTTAGTCATTTAAATTTCCTCTCCATATTTTTGCCTGTTTTTTTTTTACATTGATTTCAATTTGGTCAGAAAAATTCCAAAATCAGGGCACCATAAGAATTCAGACTTTGGAAAGAGCTATGAATGCCTTTTGGTCCTGTTTTTCTCAAACTTGGAAGGTCACCAGGGGATCTTTTTAAAAGTTAAGGCTTTTCAGTCTCACTTCCAGGGATTCTAATTCATTAGCTTAATGGTGGGAAGAAGAATCTGTGGTTTTAAAAGTTGTCCAAGTGATTCTAATGATCACCCAGATTTGCCTGACTTGAATTCCTACTAACGCAGGAATTCTGTTCTTCTGCAAGTGAAGGTCATCGTATCTGCAAAGAATACATTCAATCTCAGTTACCTTCTATTAAAAAATTTCTCTTCCGAATACTGAGCTGAATAAATAGGCTCATCTACCTATCCACTGATCCTAGCTCTGCCCTTCATAGCCATACAAAATCAGTCTTATCTCTTTCCCATATTACAATCCTTAAAAATACCTTTGTATAGTGCTTTGTAAGCTTCTTTTGCTCTAGTTACGGAACTGGTAAGATGTATGTATGTATGTGTGTCTAAGGATGTATGTGTCTGTCTATTTATCTATCTATCCACTATCCATCTACACAGAGAGACCCACATGTACAGAAGGGGAGCTGACCCCCAAATAGTTCAAAATCTGTGTATAACTCTTGACTCCCCAAAACTGTTGCCTGGAAGCCTTACTGATGACAGAAACGGTCAATTAAGACATATTTTGTATATTATATGTATTATATAGTGTATTCTTCCAGTAAAGTAAGCTAGAGAAAAGAAAATGTAATTAACAAAATCATAAGGAAAAGAAAACACATTTACAGTACTGTCTTGTTTTTGTCAAAAAATATCCACATTTAAGTAGACCCACCCACATAGCTCACACCTGCGCTGTTCAAGGGTCAAGGGTACATATCTCCCCTGTGGGCAGAGAATGGTGTGCATAATTTATTATTAAATGAAAAATAAAGTAAATTGAAAACATTTCCTAAAAGCATTATAATAAGTATCTGATTTAAACTGGGTGCCCAGGGCACTTCCTTTCCCTCACATTCACTAGGTAGATAATATGTTTCCAGAAGCCAATATGCAGAACCCAAAGGAGAAAGTAGGACCCACTGACCAAACTAATACAAGTTTTTTTAAATATAGAATCTTTACTTATTAGCAAACTTCTGGGAATTAAAGATGCCTAGATATCTTGAGGTTTAAAAAAAAAAATGATTCTATTAATCCCCAAGGTCATAGTAGCTAAGACATATCCAGGAGAAATGTAATCATAAACCCAGCTTTCTATCTGCTGATATTTAAGGATCCTCTCCACATTGTAAGAAAAAAGAAAATCAAGATGTTCTTAAGAAGCTCTGTCAAGATATATTAAAGAGTAACTCAGTGAACAAGAGTGAAAGTCAGGAGACTACGTCCTCACTCGGTTCTAAGAAGGAAAAAGAAGTTGCGGGATCAGGAGCAGCACTGCATATGTAGCACTGCTCAGGACCGCCAGATGCCGATCCGGAACAGGGGTGCGCGACGAGGGGAAAGGAGGTAAGAAACCAATTCTGAATCAAACACCAGTATCAAACAGAAGACTCCACAGCAGCCAGTGTGACCAAGAACAAGTAAATACGCTCTTGAACTTGCCATTTGTCGATAATGATAGTTTGCTCTGGTCTGCCTCAAAACTTTCCCAAAGATAGGTGAGCATTCAGAAATATGCAATTTGGGTTCTCAATCTATTCTCTTATTCACAAATCTGCACAGTGGGATTCCTTGCATATTCACAGATAGCTAGAGAAAAGAGGACTTAACAAAAAACAATTTCCATCACATTTAGTTTCTTAAACCAAAGTACAGTGTATCCATTTGTCTCTGAGATTATTTTAGAAGTACAACAGGCCATCTTCCAGATTTTATTGTGAAATAAACTATTTGCACAATACTCAATCTTTTTAAGAATACGAAGCTGCAACTAAAACACTATTTTGGTGGAAGCAATCCAAACTGAAGCTTTTACATGAAGATGTCTTTCTACCCCAAACCAACAGAACATATAGAAGGCTCAGAAGATTTAACATAGTTAATTCTTTATGGTCAATTAAAATTAGATAAATCATAGGACAATCTTTAAGTCCAATAACCTTTTGGTTTACTAATCTAATCACATCAACCAGAAAGAAAAGCAAGTGCGGCCCATATGGTGTTTCTGTAACAGAAAGTAGCTGCCTTCAGTAACCGCATCTGTGTGTCTACCCACACGAGCCCAGCTCACGCTGAAATCACCATATTGCTAACTATTGCAAGATGACAGATCCCTTCGCAAAGCTAAGAACAAAAGAAACGGAATATCACTTTTGTACTGAGATTATCTGACCTGGTAAAAAACTAATGTCAGAGCTTCTGTAACCAAGGAATAAGAACTTTACAAAATGTTTGTCTTGGAAGAAACGAATGCTAAGGAACACTGACAATGTATGGAGAAATTTTCTGCAACCAGGGGTACTCCTTTGTAGTTAGCCTGTATCTAGTGATATGGTCCCACTCAATCCATTCAAATCCAGACTTCTGCAAATATGTCACTTCATACCTGCCGCTGCTACTGCTGCTATTCTGAATTCTGGCAGGCTTTACCTTTAATCCCAACCCGCAGCACAAAGCTTTTGACATGCAATGGTATTCTGACATACAGACTCAGGTATACAAAGGAACACATGTTTAAAGTTAAATAATAGTGTTATATTACATGGTAGTACAAGGAGCCTAGAATGAATCCTAGGCCTCCATGGGAAAAAAACACATGCTTTTAAAAAAATATTCAAGTATTGTTTTAAGGGCTGTGTATCCTTTTCAAAAAGTATTTAAGTATTATTTTAAGCAGTGTAGGTTTTCTAGAAACCAGATTTCCACAAGACTAGTGACATATTGACTATTTTTAAAAATCTGTAAATGGTGTCTTTTTATCATAGTTTCGGAAGTAAGCAAAAAAAAAGAAAATACAAAAATGATATAATCCCTAAATTTCATCATCTAGAATTAACAACTGCTAACATTTTGTCATAATCAATGCTGTGATCGTTTTTAACTTGAAATGTTTATGATATTAAAAAATATTTAATGAAGAACATTAATATATTTGCCATTCATTTTTTAAAAAATTAGCAATACAGGCATATTATCTTTTTATAGTTTCCCCACCAGCCTGATTCCCCATCCACTGGTGTGTTAATTACCATTATCTCACCTCTTAGTGCAAATTATTTCATACATGCATGCTACACACTGTCTGGGTTACTGTTACTTGGTTACCAGCTCCCTGAAGAGAGGAAAGATGCAAAGAAAAAAGGCACCAAAGATGTGAATAGCAGTCCTAATGGAAATGGAGGTCCAGAAGACTAAATTAAGTACTAACATGTTATGTACCCATATACAGACTCAGTAATATTTTGGAATTTTTCTTAGTCTTGATCCACTCATTCATTCATTCATTGGAAAAAAGTATCTCTGGACCAATAACAGGCTAGGCATTCTTCTAGGGACAAAAAATACCATGTGAACAAAACAAATTACACTTAACACTTATATTCTAGATATATGATCTGCCCGAACAAATAAGCAAAATCAGATGGATAAGCATGTCACATGGAGAGTAAGGGATGGGGAGAAAAACACAGCAAGGAAGGAGGGCAGGCTGTGTCATGGGAGTAGAGGAGAGGCGTTCAATAAACCCAGTGGTCAGCAAAGGCCTTACTCAGGTGACCTCAAGGCAAAAACTGAAGGAGATGAGGAAGCAAGCCCTGTGGACACCTGAGGGGGGAGAGCGCTCCAAGTGGAGGGTACAGCTAGTGGTGGGAAGGCTCTGGGGAATGCCATGCCCAGTGTGTGCACAAGAGTCCAGAATGGCTAGTAGTACAGAGCGAGGACAGTGAGAGCAGCAGGAGGTGAGATCAGGGAGGTGGGAGGGCAGATTGTGCTGGGCTTCGCAGGGCATCTAAGAACTTCAGCTTTTAACCTTGAGGGACATGAGAAGCCATCAGAGGAATGTGAGCAAAGGAGAGACGTGCTCTAATTTACAGAAGGTCTGCTCCAGTTCCTGTGTGGAGAACAGATTCGAGCAAGCACTTGACGCTGAGACGGTCAACCAGATTTGTATGGTATGCATGAGAGAGATCAAAGATCACTCCAAGCAGCCTGACCTGGAAGGCAGGAGTGCTCGCGCCAGAGAGGAGGAAAAAACTAGTAAGGTGGGCAGAAGCAGACGTTAGAGAATGGGGAGTTCCGTTTACCATGTGTCTCTACTGTCCAAGTGGAGACTGGGTGGTCAGGTGGATACAGGAATCTGAATTCAAGGGATATAGAGACCAAACGTGTGGAGACAACACACATACACACACACACACACACACACATGTACACACACAAATACATAGGCGTAAATATGAATTATCAGTATATACTTGATGTTTAAAGTCATGAAAGTGAACACAGAGCGAAAAAAAGAGGGTCAAACTCTGACGTATATGAAGACTTAGCAGGCCCGAAAGCTGAGGAAATCCAGGGACTGAGAAGTGAGAAGGCGGGATCAACGAGGCAGGCGGATAATCAAGACAGTACAGTGTACGGAATCTAAGTGAACAGTGAATAAAAATTAAAGCCCTTCCAACATACTCATTCATTAATTCAACAGTATTTACTGAGCCCTACTATAAGACAGACACGGGAGAAGAAAACACGGGGGGTTGCAGTTGAGGGGGGAATACAGATAAATAAACTTGCAAGCACTATTCCTGATAAACTACAGGGTGTTCTGGGATAATGCTCTGGGGGCAACTAACCCAGTCTCGGAGGGTCAGGAAAGGCTTTCCTGAGGAAGCAATGTTGAAGAAGAGACCAGAATGAAGAGAAAAATCAGGCATGGAGGGGCGCGGGGTGAAGAAGGGGCAGCTGGAAGGAGGGTGGGAGAAAACAGCACTTGGAAGGACCCGAAGTGGAGAGGCTGGTGGAACAGACAGTGTCCCGGGTGGAACAGACGGTAGTGTAGCATAGGAAGTGTAGAAGGAGGGCGGCCCAGATGATTTACTGTCGTTGCAGACTGCTTGGGAGTTTGAACTTTATTCCAAAGGCAACGGGAAGCCAGAAAATTGTTTTACACAGGGGAACATAACAATCGGCATTCGATTTCAGGAGGAGCACTGTGACAATGGCAGGGGCAGAGCGAGCACTGGCAGGTGACGAGGCTCAAGGCTGGGCAATTGGGGAAAGTAGTTAGGAAGCCTGGCCGGCGGCTCAGCACCAAGATGCAGCTGACCTGAACTCAGGTAGTGGCGACGGGGTGTGGAATGCAGACTCGATAGGACTTTGGATAGGAGGAATGAGGAGAGAGAAGGGTCAAGGATGATAACCTGGTTGTTGACTGGGACAGATAAGGAGTTAGCGGTGCTTCTCACTGAAAGAAGCGAGAGGGAAAGGTTGCCGGTAGGAGTAGACTTTGTTAAGTTTGAAATGCCTGTGGGCGATCCAAAAAAAAAAAAAACTGGTAAACAGGCAAAAGGCTACAGAGGTCTGGAGACCAACTATAAAACCTGAGATTGAGCTGTAAATCTGGAGTCCCGAGCATGCAAATTAAAGCCATGGGAGAGCATAAAATGAAACCCCAGGAGGGAGAAAGAGAAGAGCAGAGGAATGGCAAAAGCCTGGCTGTAGGTAAAGCCAACATGAAAGGGGCAGAGAGGAAGAAGAACTCCAGGGAGAGAGAGAGGGAAAGAGAGAGAGAGCAGGAGAGCACCTGAGAAGGAACAAGGGAGTCCGGGATAAAAGCAAAGTGCACATGAGTTCATACACAGAAAAATGCCTTGCTGTATTATTTACACTATTCCAAAATCAACCAACAATTATCTTTCATCAGCTGTAAAATACATTTAGTCCCAGGATAGTCGTAGTCTAGATGAAGAAGAAAGACATAAAATGAAATAAATTAATAAATAATACTGATTAGCATCAGTAAATAGTTTGTTAACAATAGACAATGAAAATGCTAAAAATTCTATTACTGGGCAATACTATGGCCTACAGACAAAAAGTAAAATAAACATTAGAAATAGGAAAAGTAGAGGCGCCTGGGTGGCTCAGTCAGTTAAGCGTCTGCCTTCAGCTCAGCTCATAATCTCAGGGTCCTAGGATTGAGCCCTGCATTGGGCTCCCTGCTCAGCGGGGAGCCGGCTTCTCCCTCTCCCTCTGTCCCTCTGCCTGCTTGTGCTCTCCCTCTCTCTCTCTGTCTAATAAATGAATAAAATCTTTAAAAAAAAAAAAGAAATAGGAAAAATAATGTGGTCTAAAAAGCTGACGAATAAGTTTTCACCTTTGGTTTAAAAAAAAAAAAAAGAGGCAATCTGAACCTTGAAGGATGAGCTCTATAGGATATGAAAGGCGTGATCACATCACCAAGTATTCAGGGTCTAAATTAAGGAATTCTGTAAGCAAAGCCACTCAAGGCGAGATGTCAGAATACTTCACAGACCAGACTGCACACAGGCACACACCAGAACACACTTACCGGCTCAAAGTGAGTGAAACAGTATTTGCAGACATGCAAAGTATGTAACTCTTCATGAATAGAATTGTACCATCCTTACTGGACAATCCCAAGATAATATTCCACTGAACTGTCACAATTCATTATCTGAAGAGGACTGTTTGTTATTTGTTTGGTTTTTAACCTTCCAATATATCCGTGGGGAGGGGTCCTTATCTTTATTCATGTACCAACACAATCAGATTCTAATACATAAGATGAATAAGAAGTTTCTGTATATTCTTCAACAATGCAGTAGCCCTTATTTATAAAAGGTGGAATTAACTAGGTAAGTCATGAATCAGAGATTCCTATTAATTTACTGTGTCAATTTCTTCTGTCCTGCATAGTTAAGTTTAACTGATTAACAACATTAATGCATGCTCATGTCTTCGTTAGGTAAAAACACACTTGAATTTACTATTCAAACACACATTTAGGAACATAGCTATTGGTTCCTAAAAGTTTTTTTAAAAATGACAGTACAACTCTAGAATGTAATACATCTAATAAAATCAAACACAAAAATTAAGTGCAGTGTTCAAAGGCTTAAATATGTATCAACCCAAAGTATTCCAGGGGCAACTCTCTATTGCTAATAAATATTCACAAGACTTAAAGTGCATCAGAAGTATCAGTGAGAGCTAAATGCACAATAAAACAGGCAATAATTACTCGTTAAGCTGAGATTTTAAAATGCTGTCTGACAGCATATAGCCCCTTTATTTCTATTCCTACATATTAAGCAAACTATCTACCTATTCTTTAAAAAGCCAAACAATACAATAGCTTAATATCAAACTTAAGTTCTGTGTATAATCTTTAAATGAGCAAAATACAGGCAATATAATGTTTTCTTGGGTCCCAAACTACAAATAATATGTCTATGCCAGCAGTAACAGCCAAATGAAAACAAATTTCACAGCCCTTGAAAAAATACATAACTGTCAGTGTTAATATAAGCCAAGTTTGCAACTGGAAACACTGCTTTCTAGCCAAGGACAAGATGTATCTATTATAAATTCTTGGTTTGGGACATCCCTTAAATGACCAAAAAAAAAAAATCAAATAACATTAGTTTTTACAAATATAATGCAAATAGCATGCTAATTAAAGTATTCACAAGACAATGACAAATGAGGCTTTGGGACCACAGCACATATTATTATGTAACTACAATACACATTAAGCAATCACCAAGCTGTAGGTAGGCCTTCCAAAAGGAGTTATTATGGTTTACCATGATCAGAGGATTGTGGTGTTATACTTAATCACGTTTTTACCTGCAAGCAGGTGTTTACAGGTGTCAAAAAGTAAAACACCGATTCTAACTCCTAGTTCTAAGGAGTTGTACAGTAATGGCACACTGTATCCACCTCCCTGTATTTTCTGCATAAACTTTCTAATCCAGTATGAAGTGAGCTACATGAAGCAAGTTTCTCTGCATGCTTTAAAAAAAATTTAACTTAACTCATTTTTATTAAAATGCCAAAACTCACACACTCAGAACTACACTTTGTTTCAATGGCCGTGAAGTGAAAATTTACCACTTACAAGGTCCAAAAGAAATAGTGAGAGTAAAGCTTCTTTGGGGGGCGTTTCTATAATCTATTCAACTTGTTAATAAAAATACAGACAGCTCAAAAGTAAAGTTTAAAAGGTAACAATATTCAGTACATTTAGCAAGCAAATTACAGAAACCACCAATAACCAAGTAAACACAATATAGTCATTACAGAATGAAATATAAAGAGAATAAATAAATATATAAATATATATATATATATATTTTTTTTTTTTTAAGAGAAGAAAAAACATGAAAGGCAACAGGGCATATGGGTGCCATAAATCAATGGATTTTCTGATTTCTGTCCTGCCTGCTCAAAAAATTTCAGGACGCCTGGCATATAATCTTCTGAGCCTTCCCAAAGATGATGGTCTAAAGGCAATGCAAGCCACCTGAAACCCCAGGGCAGCTCACAGAACTTCTGAGCAGTGAAAGGAAGGGCATAAATAAAAGAACAGTAATGTCAGAAGATTTTTCAGGGAGTTGGAATTACAACTCTATAAATCTGTTTTTCAAGGCTGTGCTTAAACTGTCCACGGGAAAAGACTTGTTTTTCTACCCAGAGCAGAGATCCACATCAACAGCAAGCCAAAATACCCATCAAAGCCAAAGTGAGCCTGAGGTCCCGTTCCAACAGGCATACCAGCTGCCCTCTCTCCCCCTTGGAGAGCCAGTCTTGGATACATACCCACAAAATGCACAAAGGCATCCCCTAACCGGCCCAACTCCAAAACTACTGGAGGATGGGAACTGAAGGAAAACAGAGACACTTGCAGTATTCCCAGTCACCAGAAATGGGAGAATTCCCTACTCAGCAGTGATGGGGCAAGATGGGGCATTTCAAAGTGAAGAAACCCTTCTTGCAGAAGAATCACTGAAGTTCCTGGAAACAAAAATGGGCAAGGCTGCACCGCCCTAGAGTCAAGCTGGGACACTCCCACAAATCAGCCCAAAGGCCCCAAAGCCTCTCCTGAGGCCCGCTGCCGCTGGGCCCGCTGCCGCTGAACCCCCTCCCCATCGGCAGGACACCTTGTACACAGTGGCCCAACATGCAGCCCCTACGCTTACCTCACAGGTGGGGGACCCGCAGGCCTTGAGCTTGTCACCATCTCCCTCCGGCAGACCAGTCCGACGTGTGGCCATCATTTCATTTCAAATTACAAAGAAGGGACCAACCCTTTGGAGTCCACATTGGGGGGCAGAATGCCACCACACACCAGAAAGGGAAGAATTCCACACCAGGCTCGGAAGAGGTGCAGGGCTGGTGAAACAAGTAATGTGCCTGGGAATGAAATGTTTTTATGAAGCCCCTTCAAAACGCCCTGATGGTGTCTTCGGACTTCAACTGACTTCACCGTCTTCGTCCATTTCTCGAGACTTAAACAACAAAGAAGACGGGTCTTCTTGGCAGCTAATGAGGCCAACTGCAGAAAGTGGTCCCCCTCCTCCTCCTAGCGCTACTCGGAGACCAAGAGGAATCTGAGTGGGTCACGAAGGCTCGAGCGTCAGCTCCCAAAGAGATCTCTCCTAGAACAGGGAAGAGTTAAAGGGCATGAACTTTCTCCAGACGCTGACCTTAGCCTTGCCACAAGTCTACACCAAGTTCGCGTTTCCAACACTTGGAAAGATTACTCGGTCCCTGCTGCTGAACCTCACGCACGAAAGAGGAAATAATCCTCCCAGACAAAACAGAAAGAAAAAAGGAAAAAACCCTATAAATCAGGAAAAAAATGAGAAGCATCAGAACTGCATGGTGGTTGCGTCAAACTCGCCTGGTTGGTGTGCACCTTCAGGGAAAAAAAAAATTCCCTTTTCAAGTGCATTTTAATTAATGTATTTTCTGGGCAGAAGAGAGAGTGCAGGCTCTTGGGCATCACCCAGATACGTACACTTAACGGAAGTTTTCTCCCCACGAGAATAAAATGGAATACTTTTCAAAAACCCTGCTCGCTCCCCTACACCCCCCCCCCAGAAAAATAAAAACAAAAAGCAGCCTCGGAGGCGGGCAGCGCCGGCTCCGCCGGCGTCAGCGGGCGGGCCGGGTGAGTCTGGGCGCCCGCACCCCTGCCCCTGCGCCCCGAGGCTGCCCCCGAGGAGGCGGCTGTTTTGCTTGGCCCGCGGCGGGGCTGGGCGGGGAGGTGTGCGCGGCCGCGGGTGGGACCCGGGCGCAGCTCCCTCTCCGGGGCATTATTCTGGAGCGACAGAAATGAAGCCGCAGCCCGGGCAACTTTTATTTACTTGCTGCTCCCCAAACTACCATTCGACGCACTATCTTTCCCTTTCCCTGGGGCCACCTAGGGAAGAGAAAAAAAATAGGAAAAAGAAAACCACCACCCACCTACCACTATTTCCTCCGCCCCTTCCAGAGGCGGGTCGGTGATCTCGATCTCCCGGGAAGGGCGGCCCAAATATGTACTTTTAAAAAGGTGTCGGGAGACCCGGGGGGGAAAACAAAAAACGAGGGGCTTACCCTTCCCAGCCCGCTTGGCCCAGCCTCCGAGGCGCGACGGAGAGCAGGAGCGGGGACGCGGGCCGGGCGCCGGGCCCGGCCGGGACGCGCTAGGCCGCAGGCTCGGTTAATATTCATGAGCGGACGGGAGGCGCCCCTCCTCCACGACCGGCCC
>NC_048232.1:22332468-22479525 GCF_002007445.2 Ailuropoda melanoleuca
GGGGCGGCGGCCGCCGGACTCTCCCCTCGCCTCGCCGGGCCGGGCCGGGGCCGCGCTCGGGCGCCCGCGATCGCCAAGTGACAGAACTGCCTCGCTCCGCTGCCGCGCCGAGCTGTTTCCCGGGGGCGGATTTCTCGCTTCTTCCTCCCTGGATCCACCTCCTCCCACTCCACCTCCTTCCCCTCCCCTCCCCAGGGGAGGCTCTGAGGCTGAATATTTTCTGTCTTGAATAATACGGTCCCGGGAACCGACGCTGGAGAAGGGGGATTAGCCGGGGTAGAGGGTACTCGCCAACCCCCTCCCAAGGCGTCTCCGACCTGCAAGCCCTCACTGGCCCCCCGGAACCCCCCCTAAAATCAGGCACACACAAAACCTCCCTGCCTTCTCCAGTCAGCCGAGCGCAGACTGAGAGCGGCCAGGAACCGAGGTTTCTACTGGGGAAGAAGACTAGGTGCTTGGTGTCAGGGGCGGAGAGGGGGACAATCATATGGCTGGATTCGCGAATTTGAGGGGTCACAGGTCCCAGACTGCGGGAAACATATCTTGGCGAGTTTTCGCCCCCCCACTTTTTTTTTGGCTCCGGGAGAGAAAAGAAGCAGCGATGCGACGTGCGACTTCAAGATAATAAGGGAGTGTCCTTTCACGCCCAACAGCAAAATAGCTTCTCGTGTTGGGGGAAGGGGGTCGCATCGAGGCGTTGTTCATTCAATTATTTTCTTTTTTTACATTTGCAGACAGTTGAATGAAGTCGGCGCGACTAGCGGAACCGAGGCAAGGTGACTGCGCCGCTCCACTCTACAGGTCACAGCGGCTCCAGGACCAGAGCACAACCGCAGCCCCTCCCCACCCGTTCCGAGGCCTGGTTCAGACCCCGGGCGGCTCGCTCCGCCCCGCCGCGCCTCACAACATCTCCCGCTGCAAATAGCCCAATCCGGAGACGCGACGAGAGAACACGAGCCAATCAGGGGCTGCTGACTCAGGCTTCCCTCCACCCTTTGCCCCTCCCCTGGTAGGAAAAGCCACCGCCCCTCAGTCTCCCCTTCCCACCGTCCCCCACNCCCCACCCCCAACCCTCAGGGAGGTGGCTCACCGGCTCGCATCCTCGCGGGACTGGAGTGGGGTAGCCTGCTGAGGCGGCGGCGTTTGTCACCTTGTCACCCTCATCCTCACCCCCTCCCAGACACACCCCTACTCCCTGTTGAGTAGGGTCATTTGCTGTTGAGGGTCATTTGTATCCTCACTCCGGCGGGGGACTGCCAGCTATTGTGTCTGATCAGCTGCCACCACCATCCTAAGGGAAAAAAAGGAACAAAACCAAGAAGCTATGGGGTCTGCTTACCTTTTCCTTCTTTCTTACCACACTATCATCCCCTGAAGATTTTAAGACACCTCCCCATCCCGTGCTCCCCGCCCGCTGCCTGCGGTCCTGTTTCTCGATGAGGAAAAAACCCGACCAAACGAACAAATAAAAACACATTCCCTGGAGCCTGAATACCTGTGCCTTAGTTTTAATATTCCTCAGAGCGGAAGGTGCCAAGCATTTAGAATATACAACTAAATCCTCAGCCTCAATTAGAGGAAAGACTTTGACTGGATCATTTTTAAATGGCCATGAAATTTGCATGTTGGTGACAGCCCCTGACAAAACTAGTCAGCCAATAACAAAGAACAAAAAAAAAAAAAAAAAGGAAAAAAAAAAAAAAANATGCCTGCCAGTCATTTGGTAATTTACTGAATAGCCCACTGGGCTATAGCAGTATCCAGTTCTAGATACTGTTGAGTAAATTAACAAGAAGTGAATAGAAATGCAGGATTCAAGTAGCGTACCTCTAGTGGGCTTATAGAATATGTCCAGAAAGAAAAAACAATTTCAAGCACAAAACAGCTCCTTACAAATGCAAATATGCATGCATGGCTAAACGCAGTACTTCATAGCTGAGGACATCTAGGGTTTAAGATTTTTGCAATGGAAATTTTTATAAATGTTGATTTTGAAGATTTTCGGTTTGGTAAAGGAGAGTAAATATTGGCCATGGAAAGAGACATGAAAGGAGGTAAACACATTTCAGAAATTGTAGGAAAATAACATAGCCTAGAGAGACATGTCTATAAAAGGTAAATGGAAGCATCAAGATTACAGTCTAGCTGTGTCATTTACCTTGTGACTTAAGGCAAATTATTACTTCCATGTATAAGTATTAGAGCTATCAAGTAATAATACTGACTGCCATCTATATGGGACCACCTCTGTGCTAGGTATTCTTCCAACAGCTTTACACACAACTTAATGAGATAACTTTGTGACAGAGCCAGGATTAAGCCCAAAGGGTCAGCTCCATGCTTTTCTCCACAACACTATACGACCTCTCACGTGGTTTTTAACAATAATAACAACATTAACTAACATTTACTTAGCTTGTTATGTGCTAATTATTGTGCTTTGTGGATAACTAATTTAATCTTACCTCTGGGTTAGGCATGATTATGATGTTCCATATTAAGGAACATTTTTAAGAGCCATTATGAGAAGTTACTATTGTATCTTATTTCTGTTAGGATGGGAATGATCATGATGTTCTAAAATTTGGGAATATTTTTAAGAATCATTATGATAAATTGCAATTATATGTATCTATGTGTGTTAGGCTATCTGGATGGACAGGGACAGTAGCACAGAACTAAGATTGGGGAAATCTGGGCCCTGGTCCTCTCCTGGGACCTCTGAGTGTGACAGCAACTTCCCGAGCTAGCTGGGCTGTCAAGAACATCAAATGAGATAATACAGTGAAGGAGCTTTCAAAATGTAAAAACATCATTCTGATTACAGTCTTATTATAAAGCAGGTGTTTATCCTGTTTCCCCAACTAGGAACTCTTTATACTCTTTATTTTATTTTATTTTATTGTTATTTATCAGGAACATTTTTAACCCAGCTAAAAATTAGGTCAATTCCTTTCTGAAGGTATGAGCCATAGTAATATTTTATTAACGGTTTGAGCTCTCCTTTAGATGTATTCTAAGCAGACCAAACTGGACGCTATCCGGGCATCTACAAAGTGGCCGCTGTCAGTGAGTCGTTCACCACTCCAAAGGCTGATGGTGTAATTAGTGGAGAATGCAAACTCTTGGAGCTCCCTCCAGCCGCCCATCTTGGGCATTTCACTCATTAACACCTCCACCAGAGGGAGGGCAAGAGAAAGGAAAAGGAGCCAAACTTAAATTGTGTGGCCACTAGTTAACTGCTCCAGTGAGAGATTTGGTGAAACAATGGGTTTGGAGACCGCTGTAAATGAAAGGAGGTTTGGAATTAACTGTGGGTTTCACAGTTGATATCTTGATAGTTTTCTTTATCCTAAATATCATGGATAAACAAGAGCTAACAGTAATTCTACCTTTGTTTTACTTTGAAAAGCTAATATTTTCCTCTTTTGAGCAAAGCTAATTAATAATCTGGCTTCTTGGGATGCCTGGGTGGCTCAGCCTGTTAAGCGTCTGCTTCAGCTCAGGTCATGATCCCAGGGTCCTGGGATGGAGTCCCACATCTGCCTCCTTGCTCATCGGGGAGCCTGCTTCTCCCTGTGCCTGTCGCTCCTACTGCTTGTGCTCTCTCTCTCTGACAAATACATAAAATCCTAAAAAAAAAAAAAACTAGCTTCTTAGAGTTTCCCTTGAAATAGTCTCAGAAATTAATACAGCTATATTAATAACAACTACAAGACAATCTTGTACACTATAATTCTGACAATGTAGGCAAGACATTTTTAAAGATGCGAACTATATCCTTAAAACATAACTTTTTACTTTGTTAATGACATAATAATATTGTTTTGGTGAAACACAATCAAGGAAAAGAAATAGAACCAAGTGTCTTAACCCCTGGTCTAATGTCATTCTGTTATAAACTATGGATGATTTCTACTCTGAATATAGAAGTTGGCAATTCTAAGAGGCACAAGTGTTTGCCAGTGAATTCCACAGATGAAATGTGTAATTTGGGATGAAGCATTTGCAAAGCTATGTGTCTGAGGCAGTTAAGACCAGTGGCCCTCAAAAGAGTAAGCATTTTTTTCAGTTTTAGGACAATACTGTAGACTTCACTTCTTTTTCATACAATAGTAAAAAGACACATTACCTGCTAATATTTCTTGGAAAAAGACTTTCGTGTTGAATTGAACAGTTCCAGAAAACCTACCTCTCTGGCAAGGCATTCACTACTGTAATCAAGTGAAGGCAATAATTTTCCATAATAAAGAAGATTTCTAAGATTCTTCTTTCTTCATCACCTCTTTTAACAATAATAATGTAAATGATTTACTAATTTAATGTTCTGCATAGGCTAGATATATGACATCATTTCTGTCCCCAGGATGACTTTCATCAATTATTAATTTTTAACCTAAATGGTAGTGACACTACTTGATTCAATGTATACAGGGCCAAGCAAACTGCCACACACAATAGATATTTTTGAATAATTTCCCTGCCCTCAGCTTATTGTGGTCTTTTCCCCCTCTGACCTAGTATTCTGCTTGGGATTTTCTTTTTGGTTTATTTGTTTGTTGCTATGAATTACTTACTTGATCATAAACAATCTTATGTTATCATTTAACTGTAACTGAATATTGTCTCCCTTTCTATCTAGATTTTAAACTTCTGTAGGGAGGATTCCTAGGGCTTTTACTACTCTTCAGACCCCCGTAATACCTATGACAGCTTTCACAGCCAGAAATCACTATAACGTGATTCAAGAATGGAATGATGATTGTGTCACTATTATTGATAAATACTGATACCTCAAGAAATCCCTTGCTGACCACAGCTCTCCAGAGTGCAAGAAGATGTGTGTACTTGCCTGTGGGCATATGCTTAAAATGGACAGTATAAATTACAAGAGTTGTCCACAAAGAAGGCTCTTCAACTTCCAGAAATGCTACTTCCTGTCTCTACTTAACTTCATTTCTGGTGACTGAGATGCTTTTTTGGCCACAACACCATGCCAAAAATTAATGTCACTTGCATGTTGTCAGTTATTAGCCCATAGTTTATCCAAAATCATGTATCAAACATTTTCTTCTAGATTCAAATTATTTTTCAGCACCAGCATCTCCATAATTAAACTTGAATGGTATGGTAGTCATATTCACCAGCATTATTAAGATTGCATTTCTATATTCCAAGAAAAGCAAGCCTAAAAACAGACAAGTTTTTATTTTATCCTAAGAATCGTGATTTTCATTTAAAAGCATTCCACTTTTCCTTAAAATATGAGACACGTTTTTTAAATGTTTCCACCCACTCAACTACATATGAGCTAGAACATCCTGTGAAAATACCATGCAATCTGGGTAGAAAACCATATTACTGGAAAATTGAAATATGCTTTTATTATCTTGGAATAGAAAGCTAAGTCCTAACCATTCTAACTAAGAAAGTGTGCTAGCAATTGACTTTGATATTATAGACCTAATCCAGAACAACCAAATCTTTTTCAACAGAATGAAAAAAATGAGCAAGGTTTCTCTTTCATCTTCATGGAGCAGAAGTAGGAGAGACTTCTAAAAACCTCTCCATTGCTTAAGTCAGTAAAACTCTGGGTGTCTTTTAATATTCTCTAGCACTGTAGATTCCATTCCTCTATTCCTGTAATTGCCTGCATTCCCTAGTAATCCAAAAGTCAACTAACCAAGAGTTCTTCCTTCAGATAGGAAAAGATTGCAGGAGTATGTGGCAATTCACATCTGGGCTTAAGTAGGAAAGATGCAGGCTTGCATAACTTTTCTCCTAAAAGATTTTTTCAATTAAATTTTAATTTTTAAAAATTGCAACATTAAAGGAAAAAAGAATAGACTTTGCAACCATGAGAGAGCCCAATCTTGTATTACATTTCATGAGTCCACCTCTTGCTTTCTTCCAAGCTCCTCATTGGCTGGATTTAACAGGAAGGCCGAGGTACTCAAAAATAATTCCTCCACTCTCTTTTATAGAAACAGAAAATCTAGATAGCAAATCCTGATCAAAGATGGATGGGAAGAAAATTAAAAGACTGATGTAAACATTTTTAAATGGGGGTGGGTTGTAGAGAAGATGAAATAAAGGAGCTTATTAATCAAATGAGAAAGAAAGGATATATTAGAGAAAACAACTCACCCCAATAAACAGAAAACAATGGTGACAAACGTTTTATACCCTGAAGGAAATAAAATATATTAAAATTGAAATGACAAGAGAATAAATGAGATATAAAAGGAAAATTGGAAGAGCTAAGGAAAGACATCGAGAAGGAAAAAAAGCATACCATTGTAGAAGTAATAAATGGATTAGAAATAAAAAAGAAAAAGAAGGGATATCTGGCAGAAAAGAGTGGGACGGATGGCAGCCTTTTTATTTTTTAAAAAGATATTTATTTATTTATTTATTTATTTATTTATTTATTTATTTATTTAACAGAGAGAGAGAGCACAAGCAGGGGGAGCAGCAGGCAGAGGGAGAAGCAGACTCCTCGCTGAGCAGGCAGGGCTCCAATCATCCCAGGACCCTGGGATCATGACCTGAGCCAAAGGCAGACGCTTAACCAACTGAGCCACCCAGGTGCCCCAGTGATGACAGACTTTTTAAAAGCACATCAAATACAAAGGAAAAGGACAATGAGGTTCAAGTAATTAGACAAGGGACAAGAAACATGGAGGACAAATAACAAAAATCGTATTTAGAGATATTGATGTCCCTAACAAAGAATTTATACCTAATGAAACTAAAAAAGTATTTGAAGATATAACTTGGCAGACTACTAAATGTCCCCTAAGAGCTGTTCTTGCCTTCTTCTGTAAGAATACCATTTTAGCTGAGCACATGATCAGCAAGCTAGACTACATCTCCCAGCCTTCCTTCTAAGTAGGTGTGGCCACATGTCTAAATTCTAGGTGATGACATGTGGGCAGGAAGGGGTGTCTGCTACTCTGGAGGTCTTCTCTCAGAAGGATTGGACCTGTGCCTTCCTAGTCCTTCTCCCACTTCCTGGTGGTTGTAGATAAAGATTGCTTCAATGTAGCAAATAAAAATAGAGTACCCAGTTCAACTGGAATTTCAGCTCAACAGTGAATGAATGTTTGGTGTAAGTATATCTCATTTACTGCATGAGACATATTTAGACTAAAAAAGAGTTCATTGTTTATCTGAAATTCCAGTTGAACTGGGTGTCCTATTTTTTTTTTTTCTTTAATCTGGGAACACTCCCAGAGATAGTGAGAAGTGTAGCCTATGCCTTTGACCCAGAGAGGGAAGTCACCTGTGGAAGATGGCCGAGACATTGCAGCAGGCCACAGTGGCCTACTTCTGCATCGTTACCTAAAAAAGACATAATTTTGTATGTTGCCACTCCTTTACATAAGGACCATGGTATTTTAAGATCATTTTGGTACAGGAACTTAACCTTTGTCCTAACTGATAGGTGAAAACTTTCTTGCAATTCCAAAAATGAAAAGGACTAACCATGTTTCCAGAATTATTAACACAGAATAAGTACTTGGGGAAAGTTATGAAACTTTGAGTATAAAAAAAGGAACCTACAAGCAAATCGAAGTGAATCATGAACTATGGCACATAGACTGAATCAGGTCTGCTATCTATTTTTGTAAACAAAGTTTTAGGGAATGCATTCACACTCTTGTTTACATGTCTATAGCAGCTTTAACATTACAAATAGCAGAGCTGAGTAATCCCGACAGAGACCATGTGGCCTGCAAAGACTAAAATAATTTCTATCTGGCCTTTTACAGAAAAGGTTTGCTGACCTCTGACCCAAAGAAAAAACACTACTGACCTTAGAACTCTTGTCAGCATTAATTGACTTGAGAAGAGTTTTGAAGAAAGAAAAGAATGTGACTTAAAGATCAGGATCATGTAGTCATCCACATTTAAAAGCAGCAGAAAGAAAGACACTCTCAAATATGTAGAGATTTGGGAAATACATGTCCTGTCCTCAAAGCAATTATGTGATATGATAGTGTAAACTACCTAAGGGTGATTTAGAATAAATATGGAAGGGACAAGAGTCAACTGAAAGAATGGGATTATTATTGTGATGGTACAAAATTTACATGTCATAAATCTTGAAAGAAAAGTACTAAGGTGATAAGCAATAATACAGTAACTATAATATACTAGGACGAAACATTTGAGAGGCAGAACAGGGAGAAATGGAAGAAAGTGTTAACTGCTCTAACTCCTTCACTCTTTATGGGGATTTATAGAAATTATATTCCTGTGTTATTTAAGACAGGATGGTTGAGCAACTAATTAGAAATAAAGTGAAAAGACAAGCCACAGACTCTCAGAAGAGATACACAATTGATAGAACCCACCAAAGATTGATATGGAGGATTTATAAGAGCCCTATAAACCAATAAGTAAAATTGAAAAGATAAAGAGACAATTCACAAAAGAGGAAACACATGTGGCCACTAGCCATAATAAAAGATGCTCTATCACTGGAATCAGGATAATGCAAATTGAAATGATAATGAGACTGTTTCAAACCCATCAGACTGGCAAAAATAAGTCTGATAACATCAAGTGTTGAAGTGTTGATGAAAACAGAGGCTCTTACACACTGCAGGTGGGAAATATAAATTCATAAAACCAGTCAATGGCAACATTACTTGCTCATGTCCCAAACCCTGGATCGTAGGCAAAAATCGGAAATGACTGTTCTCCCCACCTCAGTAGCCAGTAGGGGTCTCAGGTTTAAGTCCCTAATCTATTCCTCCCACATGAAGTGGTAATTCTATTCTTTCTACAGCTAGAGACTAAAACATTCAAGGCAGCCCAGAGCCCTTTTTCTCTCTCACTCCCCACATCCTGTCATCGGTAAACCCTGGCAGCTCTCACGTCAAATTATATCCAGAATCTGATCACCTCCGCAGCTATCACTCATATCCATCTGTCACCTGGATTATGATGACAGTGTTTAACCAGTCTTCTGGCTGTTGTTCAACACCAGAGCCAAGATCACCCTTTTAGAACCTAAGTCAGATCAAGTCACTTTTTGTCTAAAACCTTCTACTGGCTTCCCATTCCACAAAGCAGAAGTCCTTGCCATAGTTTACATTTGACCTGTTTGATCCACCTCCTGGCTATTTGCTCCGGGTGCTGGGACACCAATTTCCTCGCTGTTCCTCAAACACACCAGGCTGGTTCCCAGCGCTCCCAAAGCTCACCTACTGTTTGCACCTGCTATTCTCCCAGCCTAGATTATGCGAGCCACCCAGGTCTCTCTCTCTCATTTCATTCAGGCTCTTGCTTAAACTTCACTTTATTGGACAGATCTTCACTGACCACCTGCTTAAAAATAGTGCCATGTTTACTCACCCCACTCCAGCCCAACTGCTCTCTGTCCACCCCTTATACTTTAATTTTTCAAAGCCCTAATTGCCATCTGGTGTTTTATATTTTTATTTATTATCTATCTTCTCGGTTTAGAATGTAAACCTCAGAAGGACAGGAAATAAGTCTTCTGTTTATTGCTATATCCCTGGTGTTTAGAACAGACCTGGCATATACTAAACACCCAATAAAATATGTCCTGAAGAATAACTGAATAACCACTTGGAAAGCACATTTTTAGAACACTGGCTAAGAAAGTTGAGGATGGGGGCACCTGGGTGGCACAGCGGTTAAGCGTCTGCCTTCAGCTCAGGGCGTGATCCCGGCGTTACGGGATCGAGCCCCATATCAGGCTCCCCCCGCTATGAGCCTGCTTCTTCCTCTCCCACTCCCCCTGCTTGTGTTCCCTCTCTCGCCGGCTGTCTCTATCTCTGTCGAATGAATAAATAAAATCTTAAAAAAAAAAAAAAAAAGAAAGTTGAGGATGCCCATATTCTACTATACAAAATATCTACTTCTGGATGTCCAACCGGAGAAGCTGTCTCTCTTGTATATAAGCAGACATGCATAAACTAACCTTTCTAGAAAAGTAGAAATAACCTGTTCTTTAGTAGGTGAATGGATAAAATTGGTTTTATGTAGGCAGTGCAAATCTGTTTAGCAGTTAAAATAAATGACTACATCAACGTCTAACAATTTATATCCAAAGAATGATGTTGGGTGAAAAAGCAAATTATCAAAGGATGAACAATTTGATGGTGCATATATAGTATACATATGTATCCATACATGTAACATATATTGTTAATGAATATATAGATATGAATTAAAAGTACAAAAATTGGGGAACCTGGGTTGCTTAGTGGGTTAAGTGTCCGACTTTTGATTTCAGCTCAGGTCATGATCTCATGGGGCTCTGCACTGAGCAAGGAGTCTACTTGTCCTTCTTCTTCTGCTCCCCCTCCTTCCCCCCAATCTATCTCTTTCTAAAATAAATACATAGATAAATAAATAAATAAATCTTCAAAAAATAAATGTATAAAAATCATGGTGTGATATACATCAACTTCAGGAGGAAGAAAGAAGGAAAGAAAAGAGAGATGGAATGAGGGTTTGGCTGCTGAATTTCAGTTCTTTAAAATGAAAAGATAACTCTGAAGACATATAATTATTTTTTTTGAAGATTTTATTTATTTATTTGACAGAGATAGAGACAGCCAGCGAGAGAGGGAACACAAGCAGGGGGAGCAGGAGAGGAAGAAGCAGGCTCCTACTGGAGGAGCCTGATGTGGGGCTCGATCCCAGAGCACCGGGATCACGCCCTGAACCGAAGGCAGACGCTTAACGACTGAGGCACCCAGGCGCCCCTGAAGACATATAATTATAACATATATTTTATATATGATGTAGCATACAATTTATTTATCTATTTCTACAACACACACTAAAACCAGAAACTGTTGACAGCATTTGTCTTTGGGTGTGGAACTGAGAATAGGGGAGGGAAGGAAAGAAGTACCATGATAACCATTCAGAGTTAAAAAAAAAAATTATTTATGAGAATGGATTACTTTTATTTTTGAAATGACAAGTTTAAAATGCCTTTCTTCAGTCCTTGTCAAATCAAGCAGACAGAAAAATAGAAACACTGAGGACTAAATAATAGAATTAACAAGCTTGAAATAATAAACATCTGTTAAACACTCCTTCTGAAAATAAAAGACTACCTTCTGCCCAGACTCCCATGAAATAGTAATAAAAATTGACCATACGTTAAGCCATAGAAAAGATCTCAACACATTCTACAAGGTATAAGGGCATAAAATATTTTTACCATGTACAACTAGAAGCAGTTGTTTGGAGGTTTTTTTGTTTGTTTTTTGTTTTTTTTCCTCAAACGGAAGCTCTTATCAAAGGTGACTGAAGCAGAAATGTCAGAATATCAACAAAAGAAAGATAATGAAAACAGTAGTTATCAAAGCCAGAGGATGTGATCAAAACTGTACTGCTAAGAAAATTCATAACCTCATATCACCTTACTACTGAAAAAGAAAAAATGAAAATAATTATTTTTAAAAATTAAGAAATTAGAAGAAAAAGTTAAACCTAAAGAAGGCAGAAGGAAGGAATTCATAGAACTAAAATACGGAATCAAATTACGGGAAGGCAAAAAGCAGTGGAAATTACAAGTAAACCTTTTGTAATACAAGCAATAATGTAAATTATTTTATTATTTAATGAGAAAAAAAGGGAGGAAATATGAATACATGGAAATAAGAATGAATAAAGTAACCACAGATCTGGAGGAAAAATAAGAGAAGTAAAGTAAGAACTTGATAATATATCTGAAAACCAGGAAAATAAAAATGTCAAAAGTTGACTTAAGACAAATATGCTTAGGGGCATCTGGGTGGCACAGCGGTTGGGCGTCTGCCTTCGGCTCAGGGCGTGATCCTGGCGTTACGGGATCGAGCCCCACATCAGGCTCTTCTGCTATGAGCCTGCTTCTTCCTCTCCCACTCCCCCTGCTTGTGTTCCCTCTCTCGCTGGCTGTCTCTATCTCTGTCAAATAAATAAATAAAATCTTTAAAAAAAAAAAAGGCAAATATGCTTAAAGAGACCAACAATAATGGAAGAAATTAGGAAAGTTCTTGAAGAACTATCTTTTAAGAAAGTGCCATAATCAAGAGACTTCTGGGAAATAGAATTTTTTTTCTATAGATCTTTAAGGAATAGATAATTCTTATGCCATGTAGACGGTTCTAGGGCACAAATAGAGAAGAAAAATTTCCACAGCAATATTCTAAAGAGTGAAGGATAAATATATGATGGGAAAAGAAAACTCCAAGCCAATTTCACATGTGAATATTGATATTTAAAATCCCAAATAAGATATTAATATTAGCCTTAAGCAAATATCACACAATGTTTCATGATTGGAGGAAGGGTTCATCACATAAATGGAACTATTGTTCAAAATCAGGAGATCTCTTCATTTTAGTACATCAAGACAAATGCAGCTGAACCATTCAGTACTCAGTTCTAATAAAATTCCTTGGACTTCTGTTTCTGGGAAGGTGGAGTAAATGTACTTTCCCCTATTCCTTTCACTAAGTAGAATTTTTAAAAACCCTAGGATAGATAGATGATAGATGATAGATAGATAGATAGATGGATAGATAGATAGATAGATAGATAGATAGAAGGAATATTAGAAAGGTAGAGAGAAGGAAGAAGACTGGCTAGGAATTACACAATGATGAACCCCCTGGATTTCTTTTTGCTTCATATTTCCCACAAGTGGGACTGAAGAAGCTGGCAACCTGGAAAGGGCAACAGATGCAGACCAAAAAAAAAAAAAAAAAAAAAAAAAATCCCATGAGAAGCCTGCTCTCTCTATCCAGAGGACCAGGAAAGGGGTAGCCTAGCAACACAGAAAGTTTCTAAACAAACACTCCAGTGAAACACGGCAGAAAACACTGTGGTCCCATGACACCTCCACCCAAAAAGGCAAAGGTAGTGTTAGAGAGCCTAGAAGTCCTCACTCACCAGGCTATAATGAGTACCCTCCCCACCACTGCCCACAATATCAGTGGGATTGACTGGGGAGGATGGAATTCCATCCCCAAGCTGCAGTAAAGAGATGGCATCTCCCCTCCTCCCTAAGGTGTTGTCTGAGGAGATTGAGGAGAGAATCAGGACTTTGAGTATTTCCCAGTGGTAATGAAGCTGTTACAACATGGCAGTAACGGAGACCCTGTAAGGAGCAGGAAGAAGGCACTCTTTTACCACTCCCAGCCAGGAGGTATCAGTGAAGGCCTAATATGTATGGATCAAAGAACAGAGCTGCAAAATATGTGAAGCAAAAATGGATAAAAATGAAAGGAGAAAGAAATAAATATATAATTTTTGTTGGAGACATCAACACACGCTCAACATTTGCTAGAACATCTATATTGATCAGCAAGGATATACAGAACTTAACAACACCATCAACCAACAAGATCTAATCAATATTTAGAGAATACTTCATGAAAACACAGCAGATAAACATTCTTTGCAAGTGCTCACAGAATATACACCAAAACCTCTTCTGGGCCCTAAAACAACAAATTACAAAAAATTGAAATTATACAGAGCATGTTAATCATGGAATCATTGGAATCAAACTAGAAATCAATAATAGAAAGATCACCAGAAAACCCGAACACTTGGAAAGCACACAACACATTTAGACATAATGTGTGAATCAAGGAAAAAGTCTTGAAGTTTTAAAATACATTTAAGCAGATGAAGATGAAAATGCAGTCATTCCTCGAACAACACAGATAGGAACTGGATGGGTCCACTTGTATGCAGATTTTTTTTTATATAAATAGAGTATAGTACTGTAATTGCGTTTTCTCTTCCTTATGATTTTCTTAATAACATTTTCTTTTCTCTAGCTTACTTTATTGTAAAAATACAGTATATAATACATGTCACATGCATAATATGTGTTAACAATTGTTTATGTTATTCTAGTCAGTAGTAGACTATTAGTTAAGTTTTGGGGGAGTCAAACATATGGATTTTTGACTGTGTGGGGGGTGGGCACCTCGTCCCCAGGTGTCCAAGAAACAACTGTATAACAGATCAAAATTTGTAAGACACAGTTAAAACCATGCTGAGAAAGAAGAAGTATAGCATGAAAATGCACATATTACAAAAGAGGAAAATTCTCAAGTCAATAATCTAAGGCCCCACCTCAAAAACCTAGAAAAAGAAGATCAAAATAAACGCAAGCAAGCAGAAGGAAGGAACTAACAAAGGCAGGAGCAGAAATCAATGAAATTGAAACAAACAAACAAAAAACAGAGAAAAATCAATGAAACAAATTGGCCATTTCTTTGAAATATCAATAAGATTGACATACCTCCAGCAAAACTGACAAAGACAGAGGAAAGAAGACAATTAAAAATATCAGGAGTGAAACAGAAGGTATCATCACTACAGACCCTGCAGACATCAAAAGGAAAAGCAGATGTGGCTACAAGAGTAGGAGAGCAACTGTATCAATGCATATGGCTTGGTTGTAGCCTTGTGCTGGAGTGTTGCAAAATGTTATTAGTGGGGAAACCGGGGAAAGGGTACAGTGGATCATCTCCCTGTATAACTTCTTACAACTGTGTGTGAATCCCCAGTTATCTCAAAATAGAAGTTTAATTTAATAAACTCTAAAAACAATCTCTTAGCAAAGTATAATTAGAAGCTTATTTCTTCAACAGAACTGTCATGATATAATGAAACACTAGTGGTATTTTCATTAAAGACAGGAACACAATAATGTAGGTGGCCTACTTCCTCAACTATATTTTATATTGTTCTAGAAACGCTAGCCTAAGCATTTTGACAAGGGAATGAAATAAAAGGCACAAATATTGAAGAAGAGGGGGTAAAAATTCCAATGTTAGAACTGATAAATAATGCAACTAGAATATCTAATAGAAACAAATGGCAAACTATTAGTAATCAAGGAATTCAGATAGAAGGCTGGTCATAAAATAAAAATACAAAAATATTCTCATTTGAGATTGTCAAAAATAGGAATAGTTTGAATGTATAGAAATAGTAATCAATTGAATACAACACGGATGATCCAAAGAATGCAATCCCATGCACCTGTTTAAAAAATGTGTAGAACCAATATGTGTTTATATGTAAATGTGTTTGTATCAGTCAGGATAGGCCAGGTTGAAGCTATCATAACAAATGCCTTCCAAATCTCCAAGAATTTTTTCTTGCTCACTTCACATATCCACTGTAAATCAGCTCATCATTTTCTCTACATCATCTTAACTCTAGAACTCAGCATGATAGAAAAATCTCTATGTAAAATTTTCTGATCTCACTGAAGAGGGTAAAGAGAGACATACCGAAAGTACAAGCTAGTTTTTAAAGCTTTTGCTTGAAGATGTTACATACCTGCTCACATTTCCTTGGCCAAAGTTAGTCAATGGCCATGCCTGAGTGCAACAAAAATAAAATTTATTATCTTTGCACAGAAAACAACACTTTAGAAAAGGAGCACCAGATGTAGATGGACCTAATACCATCTACCATAACATCCATGAAATATTATCAAGTAAAAACCAAGTAAAACAGGTTAGAATTGGGAAGAGTATTCACTATGAATATCAGCTTTTTTGGTAAGGTGGGTAGGGTTAAAGGACAAGAATACTACTATTTTCCGCTTTTTATATTTTTGTAATGTTACAGGATTTTGTAATAGATATGTGTTAATTTTAGATTAAAATAATAATTTTTGATTTGAAAAGTGAAAATTTTAATTTTTCTGCTTTAATTTAAAACACAGCCATTTTCCCTTTGTCATTAGTGGACATGGAGAATACGTGTGATCATTCACAGAATAATGCTTGGAAGCATTTATTGAATGAGTTGGTAGTTTAAAAAAACTAATCTTGTTTGAACCAAACACACATTTGATTACGTAAGAGATTCTATGTAATGCATCTGACTATAATCTAGTCAGACAAGAAAATACCCTTCCATCCTACATTCAACAACTGCAGAGCATAACCATACATGCAACACGTGGTGGAATGTTATTCACCAGAACCGAAAACAAAGGAAGAACAATAGTATTTCCTAGGGGGTTTTGTGGACTTTCCCTTATGTGGAGAAAGAAAAGAGAGGAATGGTGGTAACACAGAGCTGACAGCTGTTGTGGCCAATGAGCGGCTTGGTTCTGCCATCAGGCAAGAGCACAAGTCCCAGTGACCATTTTCAGCTGGGAAGCTGCGTGACAGGGAGGGGACAGGGGATGAGAAAGAAGTTAATAGAAAGACAAGAGTGGTGATGAGGTTGTATATGGCTGAGAGAAGAGAGATTTTTAGAAATTTCCATAGAAGTGAAGGAGGAGGGGTGCCTGGGTGGCTCAGTCATTAAGCATCTGCCTTCGGTTCAGGTCATGGTCCTGGAGCCCTAGGATAGAGACCCCGGCAGGCTCCCTGCTCAGTGGGGAGTCTATTTCTCCCTCTCCCTCTGCCCCTCCCTCTGCTCCATCTCTCTCTCCCATTCACTCTCTCCCTCAAATAAATAAATAAAATCTTGAAAAAAAAAAGTGAAGGAGGACTGGGCAGAGGGTAGGGTGTTCTTTCTGTGTGATGTATTCTGTAAGACGCCATACTACCCTCATTAAGAAAGCCTTCTGTAAAAAGTGACAGGCCCTTGTCCCGGAGGTAGGCATCCTCCCTATTCTCCTGTGACATCAACACGGCAAGCCCTTGGCCTTCTTCAAAAATATCTATTAAGAGCTCAACCGACTCTCAAATTCTCAGGTGTAACCAGAAGTACCACATGCACTTGCTGCTATGACCTCTAGGGGCTCACGGTGGATGGAGATGAGGATAGCAAAATACATTTTTCTACAGTTCCTCTCCCCCGGAGACAATTAGCAGGGAGTGCAGCTTGGAACACAGTAAAGAAAACCCCGTTAATTTCAAAACCCAGGCAGTGATCCAATTAGCCAAGGGGTTGAGGACTGTATTGTTTGGGGAGGCATCCTAAGGGACTGCGTTTTCTATGCCCAGCGAGGCCCCTTGGCATGGCCCAGAGGAAGAAAATGAGAAGAAGAGGTTTGAAATCGCTCTGGGGTGTGATTTAGAATGTGCTCTCCGCTGTGAGCAGGGACAGCTGTGCCGATTTTGTTGTTTCTAGGAAAATGTTTTTTCCCTTAATGTGGATGTACACTATTGTCTGTCTCTGAGAGTTGTTTGTCCTTGGGAGAATGTGTGAATGTGTGTGAGGGGATGTAAGTGGGTGTATCTGTGTAGGAGTATGTTTGAACATGCTTCTCCTGTTACTCACAAAGACTGCTAGCCTCGGGGAGAATGAGGGCTTTCACCTCACTTCGGTACAGAGATCGCAAAGACAGGGAGCCTTCAAGTGCCAAACCCAAACCTGGACTGTTCTGCCAGTCTGAGCTCACCTGGATGATTCTGCAGATGCCCGTAAGGGGCCTTTTACACGAGGTTATTGTCTAAAGCAGGAGTTTGGCAAGCTAGCACCCAAGGACAAAATTTGGCCCACTACCTGTTTTTGTAAATAAAGTTTTATTGGAACACAGCCATACCCATTTATCTACATTTTGTCTATCATGGCTTTCATATTTTAACAGCAGACTTGAGTAATTGTGACAGAGACCATATCGTCCGCTAAGCCTAAAATATTTACTATCTGGCTTTTTGGATAAAAAGTCTGTGGACCCCTGGTCTAGGGTCAGCACTTCCAAAGAGAAAATTGCATATAAACATTACCCTTGAAAATCCGTTAGGAAGTGAAGATGGATGTTTTGTCACCCAATAAGCCCTATCAGTGTTTTCTCCTGGAATAGAGGAATAGTGTTTCTTCGACTGAATGCCAAATTAATCATTGGCATATGTTTAGGAACCGTGATGTATGAAAAACACATATATCTAATAGTAGAATTACCCTTAGGACAGCAAAATGAGAAGCTTGGAGAAATGCTACCCGTAAGAGCATGCAGATTCATGTTTCCCATCTCATTTACACTTTCGGTCAGAAGCTTTTTAAGAGGAAAGTAGGCAGCATCACCTCCGCTCTACAGATCGCCGCTGCTTGCTATTTTAAAGGAGGAGTGTATAGTTGAATTTGAGTAAATGAAGTGGATGTATGCTGCAAGTCCATTTTGGGAAATGTACTCTGAGGGGTTTTGGGTGCTACGGATTGCCCTTGTTGGGGGAAAGAGTTATTTCAGAGGGAGGGAAAGGTCTTTCCAGTACTGTAAAGGATCAGAGAAAGGCTTTCTGCAGAAAGAGATAGGTAGGTAGATACTGAGACAAGGAAGATTGGTCAAGAATTGGAAAGTGCCAGGAAAAGGCTGTGGGAGAATTGTTTCATCTCATTTTCTTTTGCCTTAGACTGAGAACAGCCATAGCTTGCCTCTTATTTGAAGTTCCTTTGCCTAAATTGTAATTCTGTCCAGTTAGCTGCAAACCTTCTGTAAATCTTCTCATGGACTCAGGTTGGGGTAGTGTGGAGAACTAAAGGTTGGCGCAGTAAATGGGCATTTGCCCTTCCCCCAGATCACCCCTCTGACCAGCATGGCAATAGAAGGGTTGATTAAGAGCGTGGGGTCCCATCAAGGTTTTCAGCAGCAGCCAGCTGCAAATGAACAGAGGCTTAGTACAAAAGCTGGAAGCCTTGGGAGGGAAGAGGGGATAGTGGAGCCACAGCTACATTGTTGCATGATTTGGGGACAAACATGAGATAAACTAGCTATTTCTTTTCCCCCATATACTATAGAAACAGGACTGGCTCTTGAAAATGGTGGAGAATACAAGTGCGTGCGTGCACGCGTGCGTGTGCGTTGGGCGGAGGTAAATACGCGAGTTACGTAAACGTGGGAATATTTTACAGCGGAATCTTTTGACGTGTATCTTCATACCAAAAGTCAATTGCTCATTTCACTGTCACCAACATGTTCTTTCTCACTTGGAGGCCATTTCTAACTGGGAGGCAAAGGTGTCATGCCCTGAGCCCCTCCCCCCCAACAACAAGCAAAGAACTAGGAAAGTGAATTGAAGCATGAATGTTCCTGCTCTCCAACCTAGAAGCACATCTCATTCTGATTTGTGCTTCAGCCAAATTACAACCTGCTATGTGTCAGTGACCTCCAGTTTGTGCATGCGTGTCCGAGCTGCAATCTCTAATTTACTAATTTTTTTTTACTAGTAAAACTTAGAAGCATTTTACTTTTTTAAAACTTTGTTGAGGACTAAGTGACAAGTATAACTGTGTATACTTAAAGTGCATTTACAAGTATAACTGTGTTTAAAATGCATAATATGATAATTTGATATACATCTAAATTGCAGAATGATTACCAAGACCAAGACAACTATTTGACTAATTTAAAATGGAGCTGTCTGATCACCGAAGAGAGAACTTAGAGCTTGGAACCAGAATGCCAAGTGCGATTTAGAATTCCAATGACATTTTTCAGCAATGCAGTTTCATTAGGCTAGGAATTGAGTTGATGAAAATGGCAAATTAAGTTTCCCTTAGGTTTGATCAAATGCTTGAAACTTTGTGCTTCTTGACCTGGGCCTCATTTGAAACTTCTGGGAGCTTGAAAAACTTCTGAGACTCAGGCCTCACTGGAACTAGTCACTCACCTCCCTGGGGCTGGGTGGGGGGGGGCAGCCATCAGTAGTTTCGAAAGCTCCTCCAGGGGTCCCCATCCTACAGTCAGGGCTGGGTCAGCGCTGGCAACCAGGGCTCCAAGTGCAAGGAACTGGCAGAAGGAATGGCTGGCTACCTCCCAGAAGCCTTTAGAAACGTGACACGTGGAAACGTGTGGAAGGCTTTCTTCTATTCTAGAGCAGAAGGCATTTTAGGAGTGCTTATTTTGTCCAGAAATGGGAACTGTTCTGTTTCGACTTCATTAAAGCACATGTGGGCGATGTCGCCATGAAATCACTTCAGCCATCTGGCAACACAACAGGAAGTTATTCTGGTTTTGAATAAAGTGCAACAAGGCGGGTGAGGCGGCAATTAAAACTTAGCAAAATAGCTTTGATTTTCGAAGTGGTACAGAAGGGTATGTAACCTTTCCAAAGGGATTTTTTTTTTCTTTCTCCCTTATTTCCGTAGAAAATATTTCTGATGTGGAGATTCAATTTAATTTAATAGTACTGATTATATTTTTAAAAATCAAATAAACTCTGGTACTTCAAAGGCTTTGCTGCAAACAGAAAGCTCGACTTCTTCTCCTGGAGAAGAATGCATAAATCCCATTAATGGGCATTTGAAGTGAAAATGGAAGCACTATTAAAACTAAAACAAATTGGGGCGCCTGGGTGGCACAGCGGTTGGGCGTCTGCCTTCGGCTCAGGGCGTGATCCCGGCGTTATGGGATCGAGCCCCCACGTCAGGCTCCTCAGCTATGAGCCTGCTTCTTCCTCTCCCACTCCCCCTGCTTGTGTTCCCTCTCTCGCTGGCTGTCTCTATCTCTGTCGAATAAATAAATAAAATCTTTAAAAAAAAAAAAACTAAAACAAATTTAAAATGTAAGAAGGACTTGACTCGTCCAGGACTAAGTGGGGAGCAGTAAACATTAACTTGGGTAGTGAGGTGGGGGGGGGGAGTTCTCGGTAATATGCTTTTACTGTCCCTTAGATGTGGTTTTTTGAGGTAATCGTAATAATATCCACTGTCTAGTCTTAACACTGTTTTATTTTATTATATTGTTTTTCATTTTAATAGGTTTTTCATTTGCCTTTATGAATTCTATTTTTTAAACTCTAATTTGAAGAATGTCCCCAAGCCCCGCCATCAGCCCACCCCCATCCTGCCCCCTCTGCTGTAAACGATATTAGAGTGGTAAATCTGTGCCTTTTTATTGCCCTTGAACACAAATATAGTTTTCTAGATTTAACACATTACTTATTCCCTTTTATTATTATTATTATTGAAGGATAGTCAACAAGGATGTTTCGTTCGTTTCAGGTGTATGACACAGTGATTGGACAAGTCTATAGGTTATGCTATGCTCACCACAGATGTGATTACCATCTGTCACCGTACTATGCTATTATAATCCCACACTCTATTCCCTATGCTGCACCTTTCATCCCATGACTTACTCAACCCATAACTGGAACACATTACCTGTTTCTTTTTTTTTTTTTTAAAGATTTTATTTATTTATTCGACAGAGATAGAGACAGCCAGCGAGAGAGGGAACACAGCAGGGGGAGTGGGAGAGGAAGAAGCAGGCTCATAGTGGAGGAGCCTGATGTGGGGCTCGATCCCATAACGCCGGGATCACGCCCTGAGCCGAAGGCAGACGCTTAACCGCTGTGCCACCCAGGCGCCCCTCACATTACCTGTTTCTTATTTAAACTTTTTATTTTGGGAAAATTGGAGATTCACATGCAATTGTAAGAAATGATGCAGAGAGATCCCACGCTCCCTTTACCCAGTTCCCTCTTAAAGGAAATAGCCTACAAAACTATGATACAACCAGGATGCTGACATTATTGCAGCCAAGATCAAGGACAATTCTTCTACTGCAAGAATCTCAGGTTGCCCTTTTTTTGAGGGACTCCCCCATTTTTCTCCCACTCCCAATCCCTCCATAACTCTTGGCAATTCTGTCCTTCCAAGAATATTACATAAATAGAACCGCGTGATCTGTGACCTTTTGGGATCACCTTTTTTTCACTCAGAATAATTCTCTAGAGATTCAGCCAAGTGAATGCATGTGTCCATAATTTGTTCCTTTTTATTGCTGAGTAGTACTCTGCGGTATGGATGTATCACACTTTGTTCGTTCGCCTGATGAAAGACGTCTGGGGTGCTTCGGGTTTTGGCTGTCACTAATAAAAGCATTTGTGTACAAGTTTTTGCCTGAATGCAAGTTTTTGTTTCGTTGGGATAAATATCCAAGAATGCAGTTGCTGGGTCATATGATAGTTACATGTTTTTCAAGAAATTACCACTGTATTTTTCAGAGTGACTCTACCATTTTGCATTCCCTCCAGCAAAGAATGAAATCAAGTTTCTTACATCTCTGCCAGCATTCGGTGTTACCATTTTTTTTTTTATTGTAGCCACTCTGATAAGCGTGGAGTAATAGCTCATTGAGGTTTTAATTTGCATTTCCCTACTGGCTATTGATAAAGAAATCTCTTCGTGTGCTCTTCTTCTACTTGTTTTATATACATAACGTACAGGATTGTATTTAGCACCAGCAAGAGGAAAGTTCCACATGATCTTTTATGACAGGTCAAAATAGAGGAGTAGTGAAGAGAGCATGTTCTGTTCTCACATAGCCAAGATCCGAATCCTGGCTTAACCATATCCTGCCCTTGCAACCTTGGGCACCTTTTCTTTTCTCAGTTTCCCAATCTGTCAAATAAGGATAACACTTCCCCTGTTTGGAGGGTTTAATGAGCTAATGCAAAGCACTTCGAACAACATGTTTGATAATTTTTATTTAAATAGAATTCATAATGCATTTCATAAAATTAGTAACATAGTAAAAAATAACATAGTTTCACAAAATTGTAAGATTTGCTTAATTCTCTTCTGGTATATTTCACGTTACGGAAAACTATTTTGATGCCAATCCCAATTTTCCCTTTTTAAGTAACCTTTCCTGGGCATGTCAGTCCCGCTTGGGGATTTTATTTTTCCCTGCAATTCCCAGCTGTCGTCAGTCCGTGTACAGGGGAGCATCTCTTCATGCTTGATAAATACTTGATAAGCTCTTCCAGTCTGAAAATGCAAGTGTTTCAGCAACTCACAGAGTCATGGCTAAATCTGGTCCAGATTCTCTGAATTTCTAAGCATGTGTAGGACATGCTTTCTTTGCTTAATATTAAATTCCTACAATCATTTTCAAGATTAAGAAAAGCGGGCTATATAGAAAGGGGAAAATATTTTGAAACCTGATTATTCTATTCGAAACCCAAGATATAAACCAGGTTTACTAGTATTTACTCTCCTTCTAAGGTTTTTAGTAATGTTCTACTATTCTGAAAAGTTGTATACAGCATTTTTTTAAAGATTTTATATGTATTTATTTTAGAGAGAGTGAGTGTGCGTGTGCAAGCTGGGAGAGGGGCAGTGGGAGAGGGACAAGCAGATTCCAAAGAGTTTAGAGCCCGATGTGGGGCTTGATCCCAGGACCCTGAGATTATGACCTGAGCTGAAACCGAGTCAGTCGCTTAACAGACTGAGCCACCCAGGTGCCCCTACAGTATTTTTATTTTTTTTACTTTTTTTTTTTTTTAAAGATTTTATTTATTTATTTGACAGAGATAGAGACAGCCAGTGAGAGAGGGAACACAAGCAGGGGGAGTGGGAGAGGAAGAAGCAGGCTCATAGCGGAGAAGCCTGATGTGGGGCTCCATCCCATAACGCCGGAATCATGCCCTGAGCCGAAGGCAGACGCTTAACCGCTGTGCCACCCAGGCGCCCCTACAGTATTTTTAAAAGTGTGAAATACATCCTTAGAGTGTAAAGATGGAAAATGTTTTCTTGTGAGTGACAAAGAAAGGACCATCAAATCATTGGCAACATAATAATAATTTTATAGCACTTCCCAATCATTGACTAATCCTTAAAGGATATCTACAAATGATGTAAGAAGTATTCTCATATGCTTTCATATTTATTGTACACCAAATAGAACACAAGATTCTAAAGTGAGGTTGATGACATGTACAAAGCTCTCCCCTATGAGGGGACATTTGGCTAAATGACTAGAACTATGGGACTGGTTAAGTAAATTATGGTACATCTCTAAAATAGAATATTATGTGGTTGTTGAGATCAGTTACACAAATATATGTGCACTGATGGGCAAGGCGGTAGTAGATAAAGAAGTATCTCATAGGAGCAAAATGGATTATATACGTATATGTGGGGGTGTATGATTTACATATCAAAACATTTACAAAAACTTTTGTTGGCAGAAGACTATAAACAAACTGCAGAGTGGGACTAGGTAGTGAGATGGAGATTTCTTTTGTATCTTTCTATACTATTTGAAAAATTTTAACCTTGCACATTACAAAAACTATTAATTTTTTCAAAAATTGATGTATCACCGCAAAGAATGTTGGATGTTTGGATGTTCATGGACAAAACACACCATTCCTGTTAAATAAGGAGGAAAAAAATAGGGATGTCAGGATCTAGCTGAACATATAAATAAGGCACGGTATCAAATTTTGTATCTATTTAAGTTGCTATTTTTCTTTGCGTCTCTTAACATCAAGCTCTGTCCAGGAGAATAATGAGTAAAAAAACTAGTCTTGGCTGTTATTGTAACTGAACACTGAACCCACAGGATCTTTAATGTATTTACATAGCTATGCTTGAAACCCTTATTTGCTGACTGATTTTAAAAGAACGGTAGGCTTCTTTGATGAGAAAGAAGAAGTGCTGAAGAATAAATTAAGGAAGGGGAAAGAATCAAGCCACAGGAATGAGACAACGGTGACATCCTTAGTGCTACAATATTCCAGAGAGGAATCCAGGTTATTTCTCACTGTTGGACAGCCACTGCACAGACCATGACAAGAGCTATCAGGGCAGCCAATAAGGTCTTTTCTGAAGTGGCCATGCATTTTGTATTTTATCTTTGGGCTAACATGTCCTTGAGGCTTTTACATTTACATTCACAAGTACTAGCCTGTCAATCAAAAATATACATATGTTAACTTTCATTTAATATTCAACATGAAATGTCATGTAATATCATAGCTCTGGGGCACAACTCCAATTATGTATCCAATGAACTGAAAACACAATTTAATAAGTTATAGTCTTTTGGGAAAGAACGTAAGTGACCTTAAATTTTGACAAGTCTTTCTTTTTGTAAGCTATTTAGAGTAGTGGATGCCTTTCAGATGGTATAGAATATAACCCATCAGTCCTTAAAGATACATTGATCATATTTACTTTTAAGCATAAACTGAACTACTACATGAAAGTATAACATTATTTTTGTGTATATAAAAACTTTGTAGGGGTGCCTGGGTGGCTCAGTTGCTTAAGCGTCCAACTCTTTTTTTTTTAAGATTTTATTTATTTATTTGACAGAGAGAGAGACAGGCAGCGAGAGAGGAAACACAAGCAAGGGGAGTGGGGGAGGAAGAAGCAGGCTCCCAGCAGAGCAGGGAGCCCCATGCGGGGCTCGATCCCAGGACCCTGGGATCACACCCTGAGCCGAAGGCAGACACTTAACGACTGAGCCACCCAGGAGCCCCTAAGCGTCCAACTCTTGAATCCAACTCAGGGTCGTGAGATCAAGCCCTGGGTCAGACCCTGCGCTCAGCGGGGAGACTGCTTCTATCCCTCTTCCTCTCCCTCTGCACCAGCCCCCTGCTCATGCTCTGTCTCTAAAATAAATAAAATAAATCTTAAAAAAAAACTTTTTAAAATTATAATTCATTAAGGCTGACATTTTACAATGAAAGTGTTACAGCCTTAAAAAACAAATAATATCTTAAAATAGACATGCATTAGTAAAAATTCTATCACAATGCATACAAATAAACTAGAAGTGATGGCAGATCAATGGCAGCTGATTCTAAGGAATAAAACCATTTGAAAATTGCCCCTCTCCTAAATAAACAATTATTTTTGAAGATACTAACATAAAAATGCTTTAAATATGGTTCCTCGGCTTCTATAAAAGAGATCAACAGAGCACCTTGAGAATAACTAGAGGGATATATTTCTTTTTCTTTTTTTTTTTAAAGATTTTTATTTGAGAGAGAGAGAGAGAGTATTTATTCTAGTAAAATAGACTAAAAGCTGTCTCTAAATGCTCAGGCTTTGAGGTAGAACATGAGGTACCAAAGGGTTGACGGAGGGAAAGAAAACCTGTAGGTGTAAGAAATCAGGTGAGATTAAGAGGGGAGTAGATCTGGACATGCAGAGGTGGGAGTTAAGAGCATTCTAGAATTAGTAAAATCACAAATGTAGCAAAGTGGAATGCATCTTCAGTGCCCAAATGATTGGGCCACAGATTGAGACAGGGAGGTTAATGAGAGATAAAACCAAGAAGACAGGTAAGAGCTCAAGGTATAGCATCTTTGACTAATATAGTCTGAACAGTTCAGACTATATTCAGGAGACAACTAGGGGGTGGCCAAACGTTTTGAAGCATGTGAGCAGGGCCCCCTTTACAGTGATTAGTCAGGTAACAACAGCGTGGTTGGAGGCTGCACTGCTGGCCTGGAGCCCGTGTCTGGAGAAGCCGATGAAGTCAGAGTGATCGCCGTGAACACCAGGAAATAGCTTAGGGATGGGGTAGTAATCCTAAACCTGACTTGAATAGTAAGCAGTGGAAATAGAAGAGAAGTATTGGACTGTTTTAATCCATCTGATTTGTGATTTAATTGGCTATGTGAGAGCAACTTGGAGAAGGACATCTTTGAACATGTTGATTCCAAATTTCTGGCTGGATTTCAAAGTCCACCAGGCATTTGGAAGGCTGAGAACAAACTCAGAGCTGAATATATATTATATATATATATTATATATATATATATGTTATATATATATATAATATATATAATTTAATATATATATTTTAAATAATATATATATTTTTAATTTTTTTATTATATTATGTTAGTCACCATACAGTACATCCCCGGATTCCAATGTAAAGTTCGATGATTCATTAGTTGCGTATAACACCCAGTGCACCATGCAATACGTGCCCTCCTTACTACCCATCACCAGTTATCCCATTCCCCCACCCCTCTCCCCTCTGAGGCCCTCAGTTTGTTTCTCATAGTCCGTAGTCACTCATGTTTCATTCCCCCTTCTGATTACCCCCCCTTTTTTTATCCCTTTCTTCCCCTACCGATCCTCCTAGTTTATGTTCCATAGATGAGAGAAATCATATAATTGTCTTTCTCTGCTTGACTTATTTCACTTAACATTATCTCCTCCAGTGCCGTCCATTAATATATATATATATTTTTAGAGAGAGAGTAAATGTGGAAGAGAGTGAGTGGGGGAGGGGCAGAGGGCAAGAGAGAGAATCCCAATCAGTCTCCACGCTCAGTGCAGAACCTTTTGCAAAGCTCCATCTCATGACCTGAGATCATGACCTGAGCCAAAATCAACAGTCAGATGCTTAACTGACTGAGACACCCAAGTGCCCCTGAAAATTTATTTTTCACTTGTATTCTCTATTAGTGATAATTAGTAAAAGTAAGCCTCTTCCTTAAGTAATATTTTTCTTATCTGTTTTTCAGTTGTTTGTGTTTAATTAGTAGTTGCAAAAAACCCATTATGATTTTAATTGAAATAGTATTAAATGGATAATTTAATTTGGGGAAAATTCACATTCACTACGTAAGAATATAATATTCCGCTTTCCTATCCACAAACACAGATTCTTCTCTTCAGTGTTTTGTCTTCTTTTATCTCCCTCAGTGAAGTTTTATCATTTTTTTCATGTAATTCCTGCCTATTTCTTATTCAGTTTATTCTTACGTATTTTATAATTTATAGTGATTTGTGATTAGGATGTTTGCCTGCTATGTTTTCAAACTCTTTACTGATATATGGGAAAATGATCCATTTTGCATGTTGATTTTATAACTGGACAACTTGTGCAACTCTCTCATTAGCTCTAATAGCTTCTGTTTCCTTTCCTTTCTTATACTTATATGTGTTTATTTTTCTTGTCTTATGTCATGACTAGAATGTCCATAGTAATCCTAAATAACAGCAATGACTAAGGGCAGAAATACTAGATATTTTCTTAACCCTTGCAATTTCAGGGAAGTCATTATGTTATCTTCATAAATGAAATACAATTGTATCTTTGCTACTTATTTTTACTTTTTGTTATTTTACCCGTTATGTTTGCCTTTGCCTTTTTATCCCATCCTGTCATCTTTTTGTCCTTTTCTTTCCTCTTTGGTCTTTCTGCTCCCATTCATAGAAACCGCCTCTTTCTGCACTCTATTGAGGAAGTCAAAGAGATTCCTGAAATTCTTCAAAACTTTGTGGAGATTACTCTTTCCCCCTAGTTTTATACTGTATTTTTTACAGACCTTTATTTTCCTTCTGTTGTTCATTCTTGAATAAGTTGAAATTTAGTCATACTTTTTTGTTAACAGATATCAGTGGGGACTGCCCTGGCCTCTCTCTCTACACATTTATGGGAAGATCACACTCCCTTCTTAGATCTATTGTTTGAGAGTAGGTGGTTTTGCCAGTTTTTAGAGTATTTTCACTCATTGTGATTCTACTCGTCTTATCTCACCCCTTGCACTTCGAAACTATGGAGTATTTGAAAAATTAATAACCCCGCTAGGTACCAGTCGTGGTTAATTTTATGTGTCAACTTGACTGGGCTGTGGGGTGCCCAGACAGTTGGTCAAATGTTATTACAGATGTGTCTGTAAGGGTACTTCTGGATAAAATTCATATTTGAACGGGTAGACTGAGTGAAACAGATTACTCTTCCTTATGTGGGTGGGCCTCGTCCAATCAGTTGAAGGGCTGAATTGAACAAAAAGGCTGAGTAAGAGGGAACTGCTTCTGCCTGATGGCCTTCAAGCAAGGGCATTGATTTTTTCCCCTGCCTTTGAGCTCAATCTGAAGTATTGGCTCTTCAAGCCTCCCAGCTTTTGGACTGGAACTAAGCCATCAGCTCTCATGAGTCCCCAGCTTGCCAATTGCCAATCTTGGGATTTCTCAGCCTCCAAAACTGGGTGAGGCAATTTCTTATAATAAATCTCTTTCTATACACATCCTATTGGTTCTGTTTTTCTGGGAAGCTGACTAATACAGCATTCCTACTGGGATTCTCCAATCCTGGCCCTCCACCTTTGGAACTTGACGCACGGAGCCTTATACCTGCAATATACTACCACCAGCTTTTCCTGAGCCTTCCTTCTGTCCAATCACTCTCTGGAATTATGATTACGTCTGAATTATAAAAATAAAAATGATAATGACATTGATGGGGAATTGTTCTGACTCAAGTACTATGCTAAGGGCTTTTTATCTACCTCCCCAGCCAATGCAAAAATATAGAAAGAGTTGGGGGGGGGAGGAAAGTGACATGAAGAGCAAGAAAGAAAAATGAGTACTCTGGCTACTGCATAGGTCAGGACCCACCTGCCCAATGTTCCAACTGGTACCAATACAGTGCAGGAATAACAGGGATGGTAAATATCGTGTTCTACCTATTTTCAAGTAGTTTAGGTATACTACGAGCCAGGTGAGCTAGACTATAAACTCTGTATGGACTGATTCTCATTGTATTTGTTTATGATATATTTTCAGTACTTAGCACAGTACCCGGCACATGGGAAGCACTCAGTATTTCTCATTAACGTTTGTCAAGTCTACTTTTCAGTGAGTCGAGATTTCCCCCAGATTCTGTTAAGTTGTATATCTGTCTTAACTTTCCTCGTGATAATTTTTTTTTCCTCTTTCTGTAGTTTGTTAGCTATTTAAGGGGACAATTGAGAGAAATTTTTAAACCAGAAGTCACTTTAATGAATTTTAGGTGATATCGTATTAAAGCTGAGGAATGGCTCTACTCTAGGCCAATAATACTACACATTTCAGTATTGAAGTAGGTGACTAATGCATAGACGTCAGAAATATCAAGGAGGAATAGGATTTTGTGACTAAGTAGATCCCTTCATTACTCACAGCCCATTTCTTTATCTGTACATGAAGATAATTACAGCCACCCCTTTGGTCTGGGGTGTGTGTGTGTGTGTGTGTGTGTGTGTGTGTGTGTTTGGTGGAAGAGGGACTATACTATTTGTAAAACCGCGGATTCTATGATATAGTTTAGTTGCAATCGCTATGACAGTTTTCTGTGTTGTATGCTAATCTGTGTACGGCATCTTTCGTGACCAAGATTCTAACCACATATTTTATTCTGTCATTCCCAGAAACAACATACAGCATTATACTCAATTTCTCTACCAGATTCAAGGGTCATGCTTTGGCAGGGAGAGAGTTACTGTCAGGGAAATCTTACTGTTGGATCCAGGACAAATCATTACAAAGTTGCGTAAGACTTTGTCAGCATCGAGCTGTTGTTGTGCAGGTGTTTTGTCATGTTGACACAGCTCATGTTTGCCCTGCTCTATTTATTGCTCTTTCTTTTGGAGGAAAGCATAGAGAAAATAGGACTCATACCACAAATGGAAACAGTTTATCTATTTAGCTGTTGAACTCCTGGGGAAAGAGGGAAGAAATAAGTAAGAGATGCACGAATGAATAAAAAATATTCACACATTCACCTTCAACGCATACTGAAAAGAGAAATGAAGGATCCAGGTTAGAGAAACTCGTGCCAGAGACGCTGAAGCTCCTGGAAATGGAGAGAGAAATGCAAAAGGCAATTCCATTAATTTTAATAGAGTAATTGTTAATCTGCAGTCATGTTCAAGGCTCTAAAGCGGCTACATAGGTGAGTAAAAGCAACAATCCCTCGCTTTGCTTACAGCTGAGCAGAAAATAGAGCTAGCAAATAACTCTGATATAAAAGCCAAGTATAATAAAAAGGCTACAGCCAGCATCACATCCCCCATTCTAGCAGATCTTAATAATTCTTAATTATATTAACACTGATTTCTCAAATTATATATTTTATGATAAACACACGTAAGTGTTGTATTCTCAAATACAGCACGTAATGAGCCCAATGAATAAACCTTCAGAGAATGATTCAGAGCTGTCTGGGAAGAGATAAAGGTTTTAGAAAATATAAGTAGCTTCTGCCCAAATGTCTGTCTCTACGCTTGCTGATGGCCACTGGAAAGGCTGAGCGTATAGGAAATAGTCTTCTTTCTAATATGAAAGGCATATTTGTGTCCCATGGAATGAGAGGTATGCGTGGAATGAGAACAGGACCCAAGGTCATTGCAGGGCTCACAGTTGTAATGCATATTTCCTGAGTTCCGATCCTTCACATGGGTCATTGCTTGTTGGTTATTCGTATCCATTCCTTCTATCGGATAGGTCCTAGGGTGTTTAATTCTTGTACTGATTTTTAATCGTTTTTCCCTGTCCTCATCGTTATCTATCTTTGTTATTGTGCAGTTTCACTTCTGTCTTGAAGCCCATCCTATCTCATTTGTTCTACAGTTTCTCGGATTCTTTACACATGGTTCAGCAATTTTTCACTTCTTAAAACTTTTAACTCTTCAGTAGAGAAAAGGCTCGGAATGTATGTATTTCTATACACGTATGTCTTTACAAACACATGACTTTAAAGTTTGAATAGATGACATGGGTTTAGTGAGAGTAGAAATTGGAAGGCTACTTTAAAAAAATAAATATTCAGGAACACAAACAAGCTTTATAAACTGTCACTCATCATTCATATGTTACATGACAAAATTAATATTTGTTTAATTTTCAAAGCAAGATTCAGGTAGAATAAAATACAGAAATCTGGGGGCGCCTGGGTGGCACAGCGGTTAAAGCGTCTGCCTTCGGCTCAGGGCGTGATCCCGGCGTTATGGGATCGAGCCCCACATCAGGCTCCTCTGCTATGAGCCTGCTGCTTCCTCTCCCACTCCCCCTGCTTCTGTTCCCTCTCTCGCTGGCTGTCTCTATCTCTGTCAAATAAATAAATAAAATCTTTAAAAAAAAAATACAGAAATCTGAAGCATACATTTTGATAAATTTTGATAACTGTATACATCCGTGAAACCACTACCCCAATCAAGACCAACATTTCCGTCACCCCAGAAAGTTCTTTCATATCTTTTTCCTGGTTATTCTTTAACATCCAGGGGCAACCACTCTTCTGACTCTCGTCACCATGGATTAGTTTTGCCTCTTCTTTAATTTCACGTGTGGAAAGACAGTTTTTACACCTTTGTGACTTCTTTCACTCAACACACTGTTTTTGAGATTAATCAATATTGTTGTATGTATTAGTATTTTCTTTTCTTTCTGAGTATAAATATACTCCATTGTATGAATATATCACAATTTGCCCGTTTGACTTTTGATGGATATTTGGCTTACATCTTGTTTTCAATTATTATTCATATACATTTATAACTGACCCAAGTCCCCTTTCAAATAATACTATACTATTTCATGAGTAATGTGAGTGCCTTACGATAAAAAAAGTTATTCTAATTCTTCCTCCTGTCCTTTGTATCATTGCTGTCACTCATTTCACTTATATATAAGCACACATAAGCATATATATGTGTACTTGTATATATATATTGATATATACATAAGCGTACATACTTGAGTACATTGTTGCTATTATTATTCTCAGTAAGCTATTATCAGATCAATTAAAAATAAGAAAAAAGTTTTTATCTTACTTTCACTTATTTATTCTTTGATGCTCTTCCTTTCTTTATGTAGATTCAGATTTCTTACCTGTAGTATTTCCTTCTCTTCAAAGAACTTCTTTTAATGTTTCTTGCAAGGCAGGTCTATAGGCCACAAATCCCCTCAATTTTTGTTTTTCTTCTTCGCTTTTGAAAGATAATTTTGCATGGGGAGCCTGGGTGGCTCAGTCCGTGAAGCACCTGCCTTCAGCTCAGGTCATGATCCCAGGCTCCTGGGATTGAGTCCTGCATCGGGCTCCCTGCTCAGTGGCCTGCTTCTCCCCCTCTCTCTGTCCCCCCACCCCCCGTGTGTGCACTCTCTCTCTCTCTCAAATAAATAAATAAAATCTTTTTTAAAAAAGAAAAATAATTTTGCAGACTACAGAATTCTAAATTGGTGTGTCTCTCAACATTTTAGGTATTTCACTCCACTATCTGGTTTGTGTGGCTTCTGAGGACAAGTCAAATATAATTCTTATCTTTGTCCTTCTGTACATCAGGTATTTTTTCCCTCTGGCCTCTTTCAGGATTTTGTCTTTGTTTCTTCTTTTTTTCCCCTCTTTGTCTTTCATTTTGAATAGTTTCTATTGCTTTATCTTCAAGTTCCCTGATTTTTTCTTCTGCATTGTCTAATCTGCTATTAACCCTATCCAGATTGTTTTCAGCTCATACGTTGCATGTTTATCTCTACAAGTTCAATTGGGTCCTTTAAAGATATCTTACATGTCAAAAAAAAGTACATCTTTCATGTCTCTGTGGAACTTTTTGAACATATGGAGTACAGTAATAATTACTGTTTTAATGTCCATGCCTGCCAATCCTCTCATCTATGTTGGGTTTGGGTCAGTTTGAATTGAGGGCTATTTCTTCTCATTAGAAGTTCTATTTTTTTCTGCTTCTTTTATGCCTGGGAATATTTGATCAAATGCCAGACATAGTAAGTTTTACTTTGTTGGGTACCGGATATTTTATATTATTACAGATACTTCTTGAACTTTGTTCTGGGGTGGAGTTAATTTCCTTGGGAACAGTGTGACTCATTTGGGTCTTGCTTTTATATTGTTAGGAAGAACCAGTGCTGTGCTCAGTCAATCATTCCTCACTATGGAAGCCAGAGTCTTCTCCGTCTATATACTCTACCCGATGCTGCTGAATTATGGTGTTTTTCCAGTTTGTCTAGTGGGAACAGTCACTACTCCTGGTCATGCAAGAGGTTCTGTTCCATCAACGCTTTGGATGGATCTTTTCCCAGCATCAAGTAGTTGCCTTGCATAGATCCATTGATCGGTACTCTGCTGCATACTTGAGGGGCACCTTCTTTAGGTGACTGGATTTCTCTTTTCACGCAAAACTCTCCTCTCTGTTACTCTGTCCTGAATACTCTAGCTCTCACAATCTCTCTGGAATCTCACTTCCATCTCCTCAATTCAAGAAGCCTACTGGGCTTTGCCTGGTTTTCTTTCTGTATATGAAAATCTAGAAGGTCTCAGACTTTCTCAAGGTCATACGTGTAGGCCATTGTAGCACTCACCTTGTTCATTTCCTGTTTCTCGCAGATCATTGTCTTCCATTGCCTGATGCTCAGTGTCTTCAAAATCATCATTTCATATACTTCGTGTGTGTTTTTTGGTTTGTTCATATTTTGTTGTTGTTGTTGCTTGGCTGTTTTAGGTGGAAGAGTGAATCTGGGCTGGAAGCAGAAGTCTCCATTTTATATTTTTGGATGGTATTCTAAATGGACTTCTAAACATTCATTTTCCAATTGCTTTTTGCTAGTACCTAGAAATACAACTGATTTTTGTATCTTCCAAGTGAGTATGGTTTTAACAAGATCATTGGCTCTCTCTCACACACATTTAAAGAAAGCTAAACATAAAGGGATATGATGGATTAAGGGAGCAAGAACTCACAGCTGGTTGGGGAAATTACATGGAAAGGATACATGGAGGAGGTGGGATTTGAAAGATATGTGGAATATATTATAAATAAAAACTACAGCATGAACAAAGAACAGAAGAAGGCATAATAAAGGATTCTGAGGAGTCTGATTTGAGTGAAAGATCAATTATGAGTAGAGGACCTGAGGAAACGAAAACCTCTTTGCATATGATACATACACATAAAACCTCTGCAGCAGTGTCTTTGCTGATCCTCCCGACCAGGAAAAGTCATTTGAAATAAACTTTATTTCCCTTTCATAAAGTGCTCACAATTCTAATTTACTTTTTGTTCACCTATTCATGTAATGTTCGTCTTCCCTACAAGACTGAAAATTCAGTGAGGGCAGGAACCATGCCTGTTTTGCTCACTGTTTTATTTCCAGCATTTAACAATAAATATTCATTGAATGAGTTAGTAAAATGAACCAGGATCAGAGGTTTGAATTTAATTTCATGTGCAATTGGGTGTCTTTCAACGTGTTTGCTTTGGAAGAATGATATGTCCAGAGTGGTGCTTTAGGAAGATTTTTCTGGCAGCATGTAGTGAATGAACTTGAGAGAGAGGAGCTAGGCATGAGAAAAGATGTGAGGAGGCTATTAGAATCGTTCAGACAGGCGGTAAGGTGAGTGTGAGCCATGGCAGTGGCATAGAAATAGGAAGAAAATAAATACAAAAGAATCTGTAGAAGGAAAATCAGCAAAGTATAAAAATTGAGGATGAGAAGGCATAAGGGAGAAAAATGGTGTCATTCATAGAAATAGGAGATCTAATAGTAAGAGCTATGTTGTGGCACTCATGTCCATCTTGAGTGTCAATTACCCGTGAATTTTCTAGGTAGGTCTTTTGATTGGTCAGGCAATTGGAAACTGTGGATTCGAGAACAGAATTGTGTATTAGGGATGTGAAAATGAGAATTGTCCACCTAAAGGGGATACTTAACCCTAGAGAACAACGAGATCAGAGAGAGAGAGATGTACATAGAGCAGAGAAGAAGCCCGATGAAGCCCAAGGAGACAACTTCAGAGGACATTAATTTTAGGAGGCAGGAGGAAAAGGATATGGATAAGAAAAATTTTCTGAAGTTGGAAGTAGAACCAATAGAATATTATGTTATACAAAGAAAGAGCTTGAGGTTACTTAATTGAGTATGTAGACAGTTTGAATAGCACAAAGACAGAAAAGGACATTGACTTTGATCCTTAGATCACTAACAAACTTTGAGATAACTTGAATAACTTCATTTGATTCTTAGGATAACCATAAAAAAGAGAAAAGGGGCATTATTACCCTCACTTTATTTTTTATTTTTTAAAAAGATTTTATTTATTTATTTGAAAGAGAGAGCGAGAGTGCAAAAGCAGGCAGAGGGAGAGGGAGAAGCAGGCTCCCCACAGAGCAGGGACTCAATGCAGGGCTTGATCCCAGGACCCTGAGATCATGACCTGAGCCAAAGGCAGACGACCAACTGACTGAGCCACCCAGGCGCCCCTCACGTAAAAAAAAAAAAAAATTATTTGTTTATTTTGGAGAGAGAGAGTGTGTGCACACCTGTGTGAGCAGGGTGAGGGGCAGAGGGGAGAATCTTCAAGCAGACTCCCCACTGAGCGCAGAGTCCAACATGGGGCTCGATCTCAATACCCATGAGACCATGACCTGAGCTGAAATCAAGTCAGATGCCCAACCGACTGAGCCACCCAGGCACCCCTATCCTCAATTTGTAAAGGAAGGAACCAGGTTTCAGAGAGTTCAGTGGCTTTCTCAAGGCCACATAAACATGAAACTTGAGAACTGATCTTTACCTCAATGTCATCCCCAACATTGTCCCCCAACACCACCCCGCATGCCATTCTTTCCAACATTCTTCAGAAAAATATATTTGTTCTCAGAACTATACTGCTGTTATGCATCTCATTATTGTCTATTTCCTTAAGAAACCTATAAAAACACTTGTCTTGGATACGGATAGTATCATAATTGATATTAGTAGCCCCTGTCAACAATGTAGAAGGAGTAAGGGCTCAGAATGTTTGTTTACCATCATAAGATGCTGTGTGTTGAAATGAAATATATAAAAAATATTATTAAAGGGTTTCCTTTTCTATCAGAATGTTGACATCAATTCAGGAATATGTCAAGTTTTCCTCATCAAGTCTATAAGTGAATTAAATACGCTCCATATTGACTAAAGACTCATATATGTATTCACCTACTTCATCTAGTCAGTGACTTACTGTTCTTATCTAAAAGTCATATAAGAATATTTAAATATCAATAATATTTTATGAGTATATTATAGCATTCTAAAGCCCAGAACAGCCCCCTGTCCCAATGTTGTTAAACATTTGTCCCAAAAGGCACGGGTATGTGATGAGGGGAACAGAAAAGGCTCAGAGGATTTCAGTTTACTAATTTACTTTTTCTTACCTCAAGAAAATAGAAAGACATTGGAGATAGTTAAGCTGATAGTCTCAATTGCCGTCTTAAATAAGGAGTTAATATGGGACAACAATATGGGCTGTTGTCACCTTCGAGAACTTCTAAGACAAATAAACAGACAAAGAAGAAAATAACTGTTCTACCTGTAGGAGCTGCTGTTGGAATCTGGGAGTAGAATATTGGCTTTGCTGATTGCTCTGATGGGTATTTATAGATAGGAAGACCCGCCCCCATCATAATCAATGGTCATTAAAATGCTTTCTTCTAAACCAAAGAGACTGGTTCATTTAGTTCAGAGAAAAATTGCAATTATTGTCCTGAAAAGCCTGATGTCTGGGCCTCACAAAAACAGAGTAGCCACTTTGAAGGAGAGAGAGCACTTTCCTGTGCAGCTAGTAAAGGTGAGAGCATGTTCTGAAGTGCGGGTTTAGTTGTCTGACTCCTGCCTCAGAGCATAACGCTAACACCAAAGTTTGGGGTAGGTTGATCCTTCTTTGAGAGTCTCCATTCAGTGGGCATGCTGACCCCTTGGACTAGGATTCAAATTTACTGCATAAATTGATACCATTTTTCAGAAGAAAATAAGGCCAATTTTAAGAGCATTTCCACGGATATTCACTTTTTCCTCGCCAAAAAGTAGTGAGACAAGCCTACAGGCTTGGTTCCATTTTGGTCAAATTGCAAATATGTGGCATTTTAGAAATCTTGGGCTGTTTTACTCTTTACACCCATTTAATTACGGTTTGGTGACTGGGGCTTGCTGGAGTAAGGGAGTTCCGTAGATTCAGTGCAGTTGTGTTTCTGGGATTTTGTAGCAACTATGGTTTCAGAAGAGAATGGAAAAAAATAGACATACTTAGCAACTCAAAGGCCAGCTGCCTTAAACCTGACTTGGACATTCTCGACTCATCACCATGACTTTTTCAATCTTTGTTGTTGTTATTGTTCTAAATTGTAAACAGACTTGCGCGGATACTCCTTTTGTATATTTATATTTGGGAAAGGAGCTGGTTGGGTTATTTTTCTTTTCCACATGTATATAACCTTTCAAAATTTAAAATAATAAGGCCCAGCTTTCATATTTATTAAAAACGGAGAGAAAAGACTTGAAAGAAATGTAACTAATGACTATTGGCACCATTTGCTTCCCCTTCAAGTGAAACTGGATAAGAATATTCTTTGCCTAAATAACACCTTCTAGTCTAGTTTGTCAAAAAGCTTTAGAGGGGCGCCTGGGTGGCACAGCGGTTAAACGTCTGCCTTTGGCTCAGGGCGTGCTCCCGGCCTTATGGGATCGAGCCCCACATCAGGCTCCTCCGCTATGAGCCGGCTTCTTCCTCTCCCACTCCCCCTGCTTTTGTTCCCTCTCTCGCTGGCTGTCTCTATCTCTGTCAAATAAATAAATAAAATCTTTAAAAAAAAATGCTTTAGAAAACATTCGTTTAGACTCAGAGACCTCTATTGTGTGTGACGGCTATTGTACTGATTGTGTTACAGGGAATGCAAGAGAAATGTGGTCAAAAGCTTAACTAGTAGAGGTTAACTGAATTGCCCAGGTTTATAGAGTAGCATAGTTGGGAGGTTACCCATACACTGAAATATCTCCTCCTTAGGTCTAGGCAGAGCTCTTGAAATTGAATTCCTAATACTGTGGTACATCTAATAATTTTATACCTTCTGTGATACTTACCCAAAATACACATCGTATGTATATATAACTCATGATGGGATGCCAATAGTAAAGTGGAAAGGGTACTGCTTGGGAATATAAAAACCAAATCCAGGCTGGCCTATTGCCTAAGTTCTGTGAACTCTAGTATGGCATTTTAACACATCAGTAGACAGCATTTGGAGTAAAAATGAAGGGTGTATTGGGTATTTTGGGGGTGACTCACTATAATGTATTCTTCTCTTCTTTTGCTTAAATGACTCCAGATTTTTTGAGGGGAATCTCTACAAATCCATTGTCCATTAGTCATGAAATTTCAGTGAAATTTCGTGGGGCTGACCCAGATGTGGGCCTGATTGATTTAGGCCTACCTTAAACACTCTGTGTTTCTCACCACAAGGATTACTCAGAGATAAATATCATCAAATTTGGGTCAGTGAGACATAATTATATGTATGCTGAGGCTTCTGAGAAGTTATTTCCCTCACTCTTCTGACTACCCCAAAAGAAAATTCTTCCTCCGAATGGGGTGGGAAGGTCTGGCACTTTGTCAGCACGACCACCAAGAACATGGTCACCATGAATGGAGCTGGCCTTAAGACAAAGCTGAAGCATTAGGGGGTGGGGAAGGAAGTGAGGAGAGAGTAGACATCATAGATGAGCAGATAACAGGTGGTCCAAGAACCTCTGGGTCAAGGCCTGGACTGTCCCATTATGTGAGCCAATAAATTCCCCACTCTTTTACTCTTTGGTTAAGTCAGTCTGGGCCAGGTTTTCTCCTGCTTGTGACCAAAACATCCTCATAGCTATGAAGGGGTTGAATTCGAATGTAGTCACTAGAGCTACACTGTCCAATAGAAAATTCTGTGAAGATAGAAATAGGTTTATAAATGTACTGTCCAATATGGTAACCACATGTGTCTGAGGAAGTAAGGTTTTAATCTAATTAATTAAAATTTAAATTTAAATAGTTACCTATGGCTAGTAGCTACTATATTGGACACCACATCACTAGATGGTCTTTAAAACCCCTAATTGTTCTAATATTGTATGATCTTATGCATAATTTAGTACGTATAACACCTGTGAATGGATCCAAATGTTACCTAAACTAAAATCTTCATGTATTGCCAACACAGACAAGACAACCGATTTCCAGTAAGAATGAATATATTAGATTTATGTTTTCATTCAAAGCTGCTATGGCAGTTAATTTAATAGCAGATGATAAAAAATCAATATTCAGGACTTCTTTCCACACTAAGCATTTTATAGCTGGGAGGACTCAGGCAAATTACATAAAACCTCTAATAATATTTTGAGGGTAAGCATATAAAGGACCTAGCATAGACTCTTGCCCGTAGTCAATTTTCAACGAGTGGCAGTTGTGCCTCTTGCTGCTACTGCTACTTAAGACTAACATAAATGACCAGATGCTGCCACTCCTTAGTGTCTAGAAGTGCCAATGTCTGACCAAGCAGACCCACGATCAGTCACTGAGATATGGACATATTGAGACTTGGAGAGCAAGTAATCTAATAAGATATAGTTGCAGAAGGTTAAACTAAGTCTCGGCCATCAAAATGACCAGGTCATTAGTATAGGAGAGAAATTAAAACCAAGATCTGGCTCGAAATTCAGGGTTCTGATTACTCTCCTACTCTGCATTTCATTTTGCTGCACCTTTTCCCAGATTTTTCAAACTACCTGGCATTGTCCATTCAATTTAGCAAACAGGTTAATCCTGGTGACTTTTAGAAAATTCCATTTATCTCCTAGGCAATTTTACAATGGGACGATCTTCTCAAGAACATTTAACCTCATGGTTGACTCTCAATTCCCTCTTCAAGAAGTAACGGGAAGACTCATGTTGTCAGTGTTACTGAATGTCTGGAATATATCTGTTTAAAAGATTTAAAAAATTCAAACACTGTTTTGATCTCTTTCTCCATTTCCTTTTATTTTTTCATAGCAGGGAAAAAATCTTTTTCTTGAGTTTATAGCACCATATTAATATGGTCAAAGGCAGAATCACTCCTTATTGAATCAGAGATTTTCCTTTTTATTTTGCTTTCTTGTTCATGGGCTGCCATTTTATTGTCTTCAAAATGGAGCAAATAATGCCCCAAAACAAAATTCCCGCTGATCCAATATTGAGTCAGTTCACCTTTGGGTCAAGGTGGCAGATAATATTTGTTTCACATCTCCAAATTTAGGAGTTTCAAAGTCAGTCCAATTCTCTCTGTGGCTTTGTAGGGATGGACTGGTTGGAGTGCGAATTTTGTAGCTGCATTACTTCACTCAAAATTATTATTAGATCAGTATTCCTATTAGATTGTGATTAATACTTTATGGTTGGGAAATCAGAATGAGAAGGTAAGACCCTATTTGAATTGATTTTGCATTATATTGCTTCTACATGAGTCTATATCTCTTAAGCTACCGCATGAAATTAAGTGTGAGTATTTTGAAAGAAATATCTGATTTACAAAGACTTTTTGGTTTACCACCCATCTCAGGCCATACCTGATGTTCTAAGAGGCTCACGTAAGCTACCTGAAGAGAGAGAAAAGATTCCTATGCTTCCACACTCAAATAAAAAAATAATATATACAATGGAATATTACTCAGCTATCAGAAAGAACGAATTCTCAACATTTGCTGCAACATGGACGGCACTGGAGGAGATAATGCTAAGTGAAATAAGTCAAGCAGAGAAAGACAATTATCATATGATTTCTCTCATCTATGGAACATAAGAACTAGGATGATCGGTAGGGGAAGAAAGGGATAAAGAAAGGGGGGGTAATCAGAAGGGGGAATGAAACATGAGGGACTATGGACTATGAGAAACAAACTGAAGACTTCAGAGGGGAGGGGGGTGGGGGAATGGGATAAACTGGTGATGGTAAGGAGGGCACATATTGCATGGTGCACTGGGTGTTATACGCAACTAATGAAGCATCGAACTTTACATTGGAATCCGGGGATGTACTGTATGGTGATTAACATAATATAATAAAAAAAATAAAATAAAATTTACATTTCTAAAAAAATAAAAATAAATAAATAAATAAATAAATCAGCAGACTGTTGCTTCCATAGCTGTAAGAAAGAGAATATGTTAGTAGGGCGGGCACATTTCTTCCCTTCTCATAAAAAAGTTTAAGGGAACAAGTATTTTCTCCAAATAAATGTATGCCTTTTTTTGACACCAAAGAGTTGGCTTTCCCAAATATTGTTATATATGATGATTAGACTTCTAGGCTGATCCACACGTAAACACTCAAAAATATATTTCTACTACTTTAGGGATTAAGTTGGCTTTGGGTGGCTAGGGTGGGAACTAATCATGGATTTCAGAATTATTTCTGGGAAATGTCACCTAAGCTCCCAAAAGCAGACTATAAATTTTTAGAACATAACCCATATGGAAGTTGGGAACTTCCTATATTTCTATCAGATTTAAAGTCTGAGTGATATTAACTCAAACATTTTAATGATATAGTTCAATTTATGGGCAGCAGTGCAAAATACAATAACAGTTGTGAAAATACAGTAATGAATATGTTATACAAAAAATTTCAAAATGCAAGGTATTAGTGCAAATGGAAGATTACCAGATATATTCAGGAGGGCATTCTCATATCGGTAGTCCCACCCCCAAAAATGCCTTGTTTGAAAAATAAATTTTATGGTTGACATATACATACAAAAGATGCGATAGGTCAATGTTAATCATATCATCCGTTGCATTTTTTCGCTTTGAAAGCACTGAGAAATCCAGTAGTGACTCATAACTGTTCTTCCAAACTAGATCAATTTTGAAGGAGACCTAGTCCTGAGACTAGCTGATAAATGTCATTTGTAATGGGAAACATTTGCTTTCTGGCTAGTTTAGTGCATTTAGGTAGACAGTAATGAGTTGCAGCTGAAGGGTGGAGTTCCTCTAAAAAGAAGTATATTTTTTCTTTGCCAAATATAATGAAGAAAGTATGATTTCCAACTGCCCCACTATTGATATTCATTCAAGAAGGATTCTTGCAATGTGACTCTTTCACAGAATAAAACCCCCAAAACACTGGAAAATCAGAAGAGAGAATTATTACAGCTCAATAAACTGTGCGGAGACCTAAGAATCAAGATTTATCACTATAGAAACAAAGACACAAATTAAAACAAAGACTAAGATGGCTTAAAGTACAGGAAAATACGCGTATGATAAAACACATAGTAGGATGGGCTAGTGTATGTTTCAGTTACAAATAAATCCCAAATCTCAGGTGCTCAAGACAATAAAGGTTTATTTCTCACCATGCTCCCTGTCTGACAGGGTCTGCAAGGGGGTCTTGTGCAGCCTTGCCACTCGTATTTCCCTAATCAGCATGAGAAGGGGATTGCAGCACTGGCCGAGCCAGTACCTGGCTAGTACCTAGCACTGGCCATTGAATGCCTCCTTCTAGAAGGGACACACACCACTTTCAGTTTCATTTTAGTGGCCAAAGCAAGTCATGTGGCCATGGCTAGCTTCAAAAGGGTGAATTGCAATTCTATCATGTGTCTTTCTGGGAATATGTGGGGTGTGTGTGTGGCTAAGACAAAAGTTTCACAAAACTCAACTTACCTTTACTACATGCAATAAACTCTGGTATGTTCTATTCTAGGCTTTTTTTTTTTTTTTTTTAGTGCTGACTTCAACTCCCTAAATTGTTTCATGTTCCACTAAAGGATCACCACCATAGTTTGAAAACACTGACCTGAGGGAAGCTTCTAGCTGGAATGCTACAGGGATCTAGTCTGTTCAACACTTCTCCTGGTGGTTTGAATTAGGGTATTGACTGAACACTGATCATGTCTGCAGATGATATCAGACTGGAAGATGTAGCTAATATGGCTTTAATAGGCTGCAACAGTGGGTCCAAGAAAACAAGTTGAGGATTCAAAGAGTTAATGTATAATCCTACACTTGAGTCTAAATGATATAAACTATATATACCAAATAGGAGAAATATTTTAAAATTTATTTTTGTCTTGCCGGAGATGTGGCTTGAGAGTAGAACATATGGAAAATATTTTGAGATTTTAATTTACTCTAAGCACAATATGAATCATCAGTGCTAGGTGATTGCCAAAACAACCAGGTGAAACCAAGTCGAAGAGAGTCAGATGAAGAGTCCCTGAGAGTCTTTGCTGAGGCCAGAGCTTACCTGGAGCTTTGTGTTTCGTTTCCAGGACCACATTTTAATCAGATGGCCAATGGCAAATCAAATTCCATAAGGACAGCTGTGGAAGAATCCCTTCACGTGAGGGATAGTTGAAGGATCTAAGGCCGTGGAGCCTGAAAATATAAGACTAAAGGAATAGTGGTCTTCAAGTGTCAGAAAGTCTGATATGACATCTCATAAAAGCAAGATGATACTTGCTCCCTCTAATCCAAGCGGGCATAACCATTCACGTGTTCATTCATTCATCTGTTCATTCATTCAACAAGTATCTGCTGAGCACTTACCACTATTTACAAGGTAAGTTTAGGTTCATTCATTCAACAAATATCTGCTGAGTACTAGCCAGTATTTACCAAGGTAGGTTTCTCAACAAGGTACCAAGGTACCAACCAAAGTAGGTACAGGAGTCAAATCAACTCTGCCTGCCTTCAAGGAACACACAGTCTACTGGGGAAGAAGGACAAGTTCCAGCTTTCTGAAACTTGTGTTTATGTTTCCATGGCTGGCATGGCCCCCTGGCAAGGCGCTACCTTCTAGGTGGGATTTTTTTATTGTCAGGCTCACTGTACCTGACCATGTCACCATCCAGCAAGAACCTTTCAAAGGCCCCCAGTTACCTTTAGAATAAAATCTAAAATCCAAATGGCACCCGTGGCTTGTTTTCAAAATCTCTCTATTTTCATCAATATCGCCCGTCACTCCCCCAATATGCCTACACCTGACACTCTAGCCTTTCCGAGTTAATGCCAGTTTTCTGAATGTGCTATATTTTCTCACTACTTTCACAGCATTGCGTGCCTTTCATCACTGTCAGCCCCTGGCTGACTTCGGTTTGTCCACCATGACGACTGAGTCACTGCCTTCCTTGTGAAACCCCATGACTCCCATGGACCCTTCCTCTGGGCTCCCGCGGCACATGGTGTCCCTTTGTTACTTATCCTAGTGAACTCCACTTATCTGTGAACTCCATGAAGACAGGAGTTTTTCCCATCAGTATCTCAGCACCAGGGGCGGGGTGTGTGTGTGTGTGTGTGTGTGTGTGTGTGTGTGTTGGGGGTGGGTTACAAAACTGGTCCTCAACCAAGGCCCGTTAAACATATCAGTGAATGAATGGTGCAGAGTCACTCTTGACAACGATAAAGCTGTTTATTGGCTTTCAACTTTTGAAAATGAATCTAACTAATGGAAATATGGCAAAGAGCCCTAAAGACGCACTCCTAATTTCCAGACCCCTATTGACTGCAAGGCGATAGGAGTCACGAATCCATCAGGGAACAGGAAGCCCTTCCCCAAACTTGCTTCCTCGGGACACCAAAAGAGGAGAGTCACCCATCAGAAAGTGCTCTCCATTGGCTGCTTTGCAAACTGCCCTCCCATGGCGGGGGCACCCAGCATTTCCCTCCTGCATGAGGGCTGGCACTGGCCAGTCCATGTGTCGGGGCAGTAAAACAATCTCGCGTGAAGGGCAGCACGTTGTCCGTGGGCCATGCCAGCCCAAGGAAACAGTGCTGCCTTTGAGAGGCACAAAGAGCCACTGTCTTCGCCTCTTTTTTTCTTCTTCAAAAACTGTAAGAGTCCAAAACTTGCTGTGGCGATAACAAAGGCTCCTCGCAGATGGGGCAGAAGGCTGCAGTCATTCACCTGTAGAATTCCAGCCAAAACCAGCCCACAGGACGTAGCCCCCAAGATTAGGGTAGTCAAGCGTCCTTTTCACCTGGACTGTAATCTGAAAGAAAAATAAACTCTTCAGAAAACAGGCGATCCCTTTTTTCTCGGCATCTCTCTGTTCTGGGCAGCCCTACCCTCAACGACAGAGTGAATCCGCTCCCGTGTGCCAGGAGCTCTTCTTGTAACATTGACCTCACATGCTAGAGCCTTCCATGATGTTTCCATCATGGCCACTTACTCTAAAAGCTTTAGGAATTTATTTCAGCAGAGACCGAGGGACCATCTATCAGGGTGAGTCCTGCACTAAACGGGAGGTTGGACCGCCTGCTCGCTAAGGTCCCTTCCTGGCTTCGTAAACTAGGGAACATGTGATTCATTCAAATCCGTGGTCACCTGGTGGTCACGTTAACACCAAAATGGCTCAACTATGGACAGTGCTGCTGTGAATTCAAGCGCAGAGGGCAAGGGTTATAAGGAGAGAACAGAGGGAAGAGGAAGGCTAAGAGATAGGGCTGCTGTGAAGAAGAAAATCGACTTAACAAATGTACACTGGGCACTTGCTCTGTTTCAGGCAGAGGCTGGAGACACCGAGCTGAAACTCAGATTTCTTTTGGACGAGCAGTGAAGACAGCCCTGCTCCCAGGCCATTATAATACAGCGGGATGGGCGCCATGGCAGTTGTATGCCGTGCCATGAAGAGTGGTGTGTGGAGGCAGCATAAAAGACGGCGTTTGCAACCAGGTAACAAGTGAGCTGAAGCTTAAAAATGAATAACGGCTGATTTCGGCTGGGAGGAGGGCACGGGAAGATATTCCAGGGGAGAAACCACGGCAGTCATGGATCCATGCTGGTAGTTCCTTGGCATGGCTGGCCCAGAGGATACATACAGAAAGATGACAGAAGACGTGTTGGAGAAATAGGTGGAGGCCAACTGGTGAAAAACCTTCCCGCCATTCAGAACAGTAGGGAGTTTACTGCAGTGACTGGAAGCAGTGGGTTCCAGAACCAGGGAGAGAAGAGCTGCTTTCTGGTAGTGACCCAGGGAGGGGGCAAGACTTCAGACAGGGAAAGAGACCACAGGTGCTGGACTTTGCAGCCTCGTCACACAGCCCCTCATCCCAGGCATGGCAGGAGAGGCGACTAAAAGGCCCATGTGGGCCAGGGAACTAGAAATCTCAAAGACTGACTAGAATCCCTTACCCCTGACCCCTGACTACATCCTGGTACTGTGTAAGGCTCGGGAACTCTGTCAGGGGATGTCTAAAGGTAAATTTCCAGTACCCAGGGGGTTAGGGCTCAGTGCGCAGGTGATTTAAAAAAAAATTTCTCTCTCTCTCTCTCACACATACACACACACACATACATACACACACCAGACTTTGTGGGTTGAGATTTATGCCTACTACATATAACATCTCATTTAAGACTCACAATAGGGGCACCCGGGTGGCTCAGTCGGTTAAGTGTCTGCTTTCCATTCAGGTCATGATCCCAAGGTTCTGGGATCAAGTCCCAAGTTTAGCTCCCTGCTCGGTGGGGAGCCTACTTCTCTCCCTGCTGCTCGCCCTGCTTGTGCATTCTCTCTCTCTCTCTCTGTCAAATAAATAAATACAATCTTTTTTAAAAAAGACTCACAATAACCTTAATGTGTGAGGTATTATTATTCCCATTTTCCAGTAATTAAAATGGAGATTACATAAAGAATGAGAAAATAAAAAGACATACTCTAATTTGAGCACTTCGTTTAGCAACCGAGGTCATGGAGGGTTTGGAAAGGCAAAGTCGGTCTTCAAGTTCACAGACAGACTGGTCATACCAACTTGCATTGTTTAACTTGAACACTCATTATTTACCCTTTATAAGGCAGACACATTTGAAAGTCAAATTTCGTGGAGATTTCCTGCTTTTGAAATATTAATTATAGCCTAGCATGCAGGCATATGTTGTAGAGCACAAAAGCTCCTGGGTCTAACAGGTTTAACCTCTTCCTGAAACTCCTCCTGTTGCAAGTTTCCAAGACAGAGGCAGCAAATACGAGGAAAAGGGAGAGGGAAACTTCTGGAAGAGATTCTGCTGCTGCTGCTGGGACAGGGAGGGCACCCAGTGGTCCAGAGCATTCTGGTTAGAGGCGGAAGTGCCAACTCTGCTGTCAGCCTGCTCTCAGCTTCAAAAAGAAATTACTGTGTCTAAGATTTGACTGTGTACCAGGAACTTTTACCTATGTTATCTGATTTCATTGTAGGGAGAATACTATAAAAATGATATTTCCACTTAGCAGGAGACAAAACCAAAGATCAAAGAGGGTCGGGATCTTGACAAAGTCAGAGAGCTAGAAATCAGAAGCGCTGAGATGCAAAGCCAGGTCTTCCTATCCCCAACCCATCTGCTTTTGTTTTCTCTTCCCGTCCCCATCCCTCATTCCCTACCACCCTCCCTTACTGTTTCTCCATTTGTAAAAGGGGTTTAGAGAAGGGCCAGTAAAACCTTCCTTCCCTTCCTGAAAATTGAGTGAACAAAGGTGAAAATATTTTGAAAGAGAAAGGTGTAAAATATATGTAAATATATGTATGCATGTATGTAGCAGATATGTATCTTTACAGATACACTTCCACATCAAGGTAGGTAGAAGTCTCGGAGTAAAAAGACGCGTGCGTTAGGTTTTGCATTACCTTGTGCTGGTGTAAGTCCCCGCGCTTCGGGTGAACATACAAAACCCTTTTGATTCTTTACTAGTACAGGAGACGCAGGGAGAAGGGCAGACGCACTGTATTTCCCAAGGAAAAAAAATCCTTGGTGTGCTAATGTTGAACTTGAACTGTGCCTTTGTTGTCCAGCTGCTGCCTTAGAATACTGTGTTTGTGTGACGGTCAATCGCCACGGAAGTGTTTCATTTCATTTATTTATTATTCATATCCCTCCAACTTCCAAAGATAAATGCAAGGCATGGAAGGGAAGTTTTGTGTTTTCGCTGTTTTTTTTTCCCCCATTTTCATACTCTACTTTATACCACAACCACTCTGTTTGGCTGAGGCGTCCGTTTAAAAAGTACGGAGCTAACTACAAGCACTAGACGAGAGGCGTAAGGGGTAGCAATTACTCTAAAATTTAAATATTTGGATCTGAGGCAGAGGTCTAATGGCTAGGACGTGCTGATCTGCGATTGAAGAGCTAAAACATGAAAGTGCCAACCTTATTCTCTCTCCTGACTATGTCGCAGGGATGCATTGTTGATTTAATCTCTTTAATCGGCCTTGCTGCTTCCAAAGCCACAATTATTCTGGAACACGCAAGGCCGCAGCGGCGGCGAGGAGCCGGCCCCTGAGCGCAGTGTGCCGCTGGGACCACAGATCCCCGCCGACCCTTTGTTCAGTCGGCAGAGGATTCTCTCGGTGGCCAGCTGAAGGCCTTTCTTTGTGTCATGATTGACAGACATGAATTAAATATCACCCCACTGGGCTCTCTGATTGGTGAATGACTATAGATTACAAGAATGTCTTGGGGAAATGGCGTTTCATGATAGGGGGAAGAGACCAGAAAGGCAGGGTTTTTCCAGCTAATCCTGAACTTGACAACAGCAGAGACCTTGATTCTGGGTTCTGTTTTTTTCGGTTTGATAGGCCTTGTTCAGGCCCCGCAGAGAACAATCCTAGAAAGGCCTAAGAGAAGAGGTTGAAACCAAAGGAAGTAAAAATTTGGGGGGAGAGAAAAGGATTATTTTCTTAAAATGACTGGTGTTTCTGGAGATGTGCTTTAAGGGTTTCTATTCTAAAATGGGTCTGGCATTGTCCCCGAGGCATTTTTCTGTCTCAGTTTATCAGAGTGGCAATTAGCGTTCCTTATGCCAATGATACGCTCTGTGGAGGCCGCCCTATTGACAGCATGCAGTGCACAGCCGTGGGCATAGACAGCTCTGCACACACGATCCTCTGGTTTTGAACCAGCAGAAACGGTGTGATTAGAAAGTATGGAAAAATGGAAGAGCAAAGAAAGACATCCTGAATCCTAGAAGACATGGCACGTATGCGGTTAACCAGAAGGGGAAGGAAGGAATGGGGGGCAATAGGACAGAGTGACAGAAACTAACCTGCCGTCTAGTCCAAGAGCTGGTGAAGGTCTCTGTGAGTGTGGATTTCAAAGAGAGGTGGTGAAGTTGATGAACCCCCCCAAGATAGAAAGGGGTGCTTGTAATGAGAGCTCTCACAGTGGTTGCGAGTGGCATTATTTGCCTCGGTTTAGATTTTGTGAATGATAGTTTTTGACCCGTCGACCATACATTCCAAAGTGAAAGAGCCCAGTTCTTAGGTCAGCCACACAGATTTGCTATGAGTAAGACTGTTGGCAGAGAGCATTAGGGAGGAATGTTTGGCCTGGCTCGCCATAAATACCAAATCTGTCTGGCTGTTGAGTTGGGTGCAAAGATTCTTTCCACAAGAGGAGAAGAAGGGAGAAGCAATAAAGTGTGGACCAGACTTCAGGCAGTAAAAGGCAAAAGAGCAAAGGGGTGACAAACGCTAAGGGCTTGTTCTTAGCCTGGAATTCTTACGAGGTATGGAAAGGGAGGGTTCATATTAGACAGATGTCAGGGTCAGGCTTATATCCTCCATGAGGAAAACTTCCAGGCCCCCTTCCAGGTGAGCAGGTGAGAACTGGACGGTCATAGCCAATGATCGGGGTTGCTGCTGAGTCCACAAGCCAGGCAGTTCAGCCACGGACAAACGTGGAACAAAGGAGTGGGAACAGATTAAGAAGCACACTGGGTACAGAGCCCAGGAAATGAGGGGAAAATCTGGGAAAACCGTTCAAATCTTGGCAAGAAAATTTGGGCAGCCGGTTGAGTCCATAGCACCAGAAAGATGCTTGAAACCAGAGTCGTCTCTGCCTGGAGTCTGTAATGTTCCCTTAAAGAAGCAAAAGTGAACATTGGCATGGCCAGGCTGAGTAGGCGGTGTGACCATCTGGCTCCTGTGGGGGGTGTCGGAGGTGGTAGTGCGGGAGAAGCACAAGGCAGACACTTTGGGAGCACAAAGCCAACGAGCGAACCACCTACGTTCTCCGACTGCTGGAAATGGCATCCTTCTTTTGGGACTCGAGTTGGGGGATTTTCATATTCATGTAAATCACGATCCAAGTGAGGTCCTTACTTAGAGCCGGCGCAGTGGGAGTGAACTGTTTGTGATTCTGGTAAATAGAGGCCTGGGTGCTGAGCTGTTAAAGCCGCAATGCCAGGCCCTGGAGACCTTCCTAAAAGAGTCCTCCTCTGGGAGGAAGTGGGAGTAATAACAAATATGCTTTTTCAGTAGACCAACCGTTTGCTGAGCTGTAACATGGTACATCCCCACCCCCTCCCACCATGTGTTTTTTTCCTTCCTAAAGCACACCGCACTGCTAGGAAGATTTATTAGCTGTGGGTTTCTTCGGCTCCTTCGTGAATCCAAGCAGTTCAGTCCTGATGTCTTGCCTATGACGTCACTGAGGGCATGGGATGAAGTGGGCAGAGAAGTAAGTGGACCGGCAACGGTAGAGTGTATTCGTTTGCTCAGGAGGCCATAAGCAACATTCCACAGACTGGGCAGCAAAAGCAACAGAAATTTATTCCTTTGCAATTCTAGAAGCTAGGGGCCTAAGATCAAGGTGTTGGCAGGGTCTCTCTCTTTTGCTTGTAGAGGGCTGACTCCTCCCTGTGTTTTCACATGACCTTTCCTCCATGTTATCCCTGTCCTTATTTCCTCTTCTTATGAGGACACTGGAAATACTGGGTTAGAGCCCATCTGACGGACCTTGTTTGACCTTAACTACTTCTTTAAAGACCTTATCTCCAAATATGTTCTGAGGTCCTGGGGTTAGGACTTCAACACATGAATTTGGGTGGTGGGGGGCAGGGCACAGTTTGGTCCCTAACATGCCACTGGTGGCCTCCCTGAATAGTCAGGAGATACAATTGCTTTGGGGTTTGTAAGATTGTGGTGAAGTAGTTTTCATATAAAAACAGAATGTTTATGGACCTATAACCAGCGGATGTCCATTTAATCAATCACAGACCCATTTATTGTCATAACCCTATCATTATCTCACACCATAAAATGATCCTATCAATATCAATAAATATTTATTGAATAAACCAATAACTCTTCTTTCTTGAAAAGACTCACTTTTCCTTGTTAGAAGGATCTGACAGTCGAGAGGTAGGCCAAAGTCTCAGGTTATGCTGCCAATTGCCTCGTATTGACCGAGCCGTGGGCATTCTCCAGTGGAGTATAAAGCATCATCAATAATTCAAATTAAACAACCTTTGTCCACAAAATTAATAAAGTGCTCTTTATGACATAGTCACTGCAGGTTTTTCAAACCTGTCAGCTTGTTCCCTAACTTGAAAACTCCAACACCAGGTGCTGTGGCTGCCTGCCATAAGGGTGAGGTCCTCTCCTGGGAATGGAGGAGAAATGCTGGGCAAAGCCTCCTTCAGAATGAGTTTCTGTGGAAAATGCCAGATTGGCCCAAATGTGGATAGGGATGCTTCATGTCAGGCTCAGTCCAGACTAGAGCCAAACCAGCTCTTGGTTAATAAATGGGCCCGCTCCATGCAGGTTTAAAGGCGAATGAGCCTCTTGAGTGGCATGTGAGTCTTGCCCTAGAAGATTCTAGAATCTGTTGACTGTAGTCCCTGAAGACAAGCCGCTGCTCTGGGAACATAGTTTTCCCTTGGCTAACATTATGTCACAGGCACAGCAGCTGTGAGACAGCCCTATGTCAGGAGTGTCTCTAAGTCAACACAATACACAAGGAAGGCAAAGTTGTGGATCAGATCCAGGAGAAGCGGTGAAGAATTGAATTCTGTAATATCTAAGGGCCAAGGATAGACTGATTCTTTTTTTCTTACTGTGATAAAATATATATATATTTTATCATTTTAACCATTTTTAAGTGTACAGTTCAGTAGCGTGAGTACACACTGTTGTACAGTTATCACCACCATCCATCTTCAGAGCTCTGTTTATCTTGCAAAACTGAAGCTCTGTCCCCATGAAACACTAACTCCCATTCCCTCCTTCCTCAATCACCTGGCAAGCACCATTCCACTTCCCATTTCAATGAATTTGACTGCTCCAGATACGTCATATAAATGGAACCAAACCACATTTGCCTTTTTGTTCCTGGCTTATTTCGCATAGCATAATGTCTGCAAGGTTCCCTCCTACCGTAGCCTGTGTCAGAATTGCCTATCTTTTTAAGGTTGAAAAATATTCCGCCATATGTATATACCACACTTGGTTTACTCATTCATCCATCAATGGACACATGGGTTGTGTCTACCTTTTGGCTGTTGTGACGAATGCTGCTGTGAACATGGGAATACATATATCTATCCGAATTCCTGCTTTCAGGATTTTTGAGCATTTACCCAACTGCAGGATCCCTGGAAGGTTTGGTTCTTAAAGCCAGGCCTCTCAACCCCAGAGACAACAGTAAGAACCAACAGGGACACACACCAAGCCCCAGGACGCAGGAGGGATCCGGAAGAGACAACTCGGCAAACATGGTCCAAGTCTGGCCAAAGAACCTGGGCAGTGGGACTCGATCCTCAGCCTCCGGAGATATTGTTCATTAGGAAGGATTTCTGCTTTTAGATGATGCTTCTCCACTGGCTCCATCGCTCTGCATCTGTACTATTCTACCATCTGGTGTCCCTTTCCAGTTGCTACATTGGTATTTACACACGTACTTTAAGTTCCCTACTAAACTGTAAACTTCCTGAAGGCGTCCATGCTTTGCTCGTCTTGGGAGCCCCACTGGTACCCAGTACAGTCTCTGGAGCATAGCTTGTGGTTAATAAATATTTACTAGATAGATGAACCTAATATCCAGCATTACAGAAACAGACCTACTTACTCATTTCCTGGAATTCTTCAAGGAAAACACCACACTCATGTCAGCTTAGATGTTATTAATAGCAGTTGAGTAACCAGAGGAAGTAATAATACCACTGTGAGAAAATTAGGCCACATCTGAAATACCATGTGCAAATTCAAGCCTGCCTTCAAGAGTCTCTATCCTAGGTATTGAGGATAATCTAGAAAGAGCTCAGGGGCAGGGTCAGCAGAAGTGTAAAGCCTCTAGAAGCTGTCAGGTGGGAAACCGTTGAATAATTGACTGTTCAACTCAGAGACAAGAAGAGGCATAATAAGTATTTGTAAGTATTGGAAAGGGGTTCTTGCAGAAGAAAAAGCTAAGTTTTGCTCAGAGAAAGATCCAGAACCAATGGATTTGAGAGCAAGGAGACCAGATTCAATATAAGAGAGAACTGTTAAACATTTAAATTTGAGCTCTCCAGCAATGGAATGGACTGACTGATAAGATGGTGAGTTCCCTGTTAACACAGAGATAGTCAGAAATGCAGTAGAAAGGGACGTACAAACTAGATCCTGTAGATTCTTCTTTTGACCCTCATAGTTTTTATTTCCAAGCCTCGAATAGTTTTCTTTAAAGAAAAAAAACAAAAACAACCACCAGTCCTGTTCAGTTTCAGAAATGCAATATCCTCTCTTATCTTTCTGAGTACATTACCTCTGTGTCCTAATGAAAAAAAATCTTCCACTTACTGAGTTTGATACAACTCTTTGAGATATTAGTTTTTCTCAAATGATTGACCATTCTTAGCTGTGAGCTCAGGGTTGCAGGTGGAATCTCTCTGTAGCCTGTCTGCAAATGTTTTCTCTGCTTCCTAGAATTCTCATGCGCAAGTGGGGTGTACCGTCAGCAAGGTGAGCCAGTGGTTAGTCTTCTGGGTATAGGAATTCCCCTTTATTTCTGGATGTTTCCAAAGCATTCTTGCAAAGCTCATATTCATTGCCTCTGGGTGAAGGCAGAACCTCTATTTGACAAGGAAGAGTCAGACCTTGATCCATCTGACTGCTTCTACCAGTCACCCCCAGCTTTGCCTCTGGGCTCCCCTCTTGTTCCTCATCACTGCTGCTTCCAAGCATGGGATTGGTATCTTGGAGAATTCCAGAATGTTTTCTTCCTTCTAAAACAGGCTTTTATTTTTTTTGAGAAACATCTTCCTCTATAATCCCAATCCTCTCTGCCTTCTCTCATTTAGGAATTCCTTCTTATTTCTGGTCCACTGAGAATATCTCTTGTTTTCCTGTTATATCCTGGGTTTATTATTTTAAACATGTAACCATTTTCTGTCCTTTTTAGGCATCTGTGCTCAGTTAACCATCTTAATTCAATCTCCTGTCTCTTCCAATTCTAAATTTTATAAATTCAAAAGGAAAAGTCAACAGAAAACACACAGTAATTATAAAAAGAACTCATTTTAAAATGGTTTTTCTAATTATAACAGTAACAGCAGAGATGAAATCCAAGATCATTCACAATACCAAATTCAACTATCATAATACAAATCTCTGCTAATTTTTTGAAATATATGTACAATATACATATATATGGCTTACAATAAATATGTATATATTATGCTACTTTTATTACATGGATATATAAAATGAGGAAAAAACCTCCAAATTACCCTGTCTCTTGAATTCCCTCATAAACTGTTATGTGATTATTTTTATAATCAAGCCACATATAAATATCTGGTTACCTTTTTTCTTTGAACTCTTTTGGTTTTTCTCTTTTTTGTGCCTTTCATTTTGTAATTAAATGTTACTCTTTGACCAGCTAACTACAAGAGATTTGTTTCTTAGACATTTTTGTTTCTTTCTCTATGAGTAGCAACCTCTGCAAGTTTAGCAAATGCAAAAACATGGCATCTGCCATCGAGATGTCTGGAATGGTGCACGCATACTCCTTTTTAAGATTAATTAATTTTAATTTTAATTACCGTAACTCATGAACATAATTTTAGAAATATAACGGTAATTTCCATTCTTCCTAATTTATATCATAATTTTTAAAGATTTATTTAATTGTGTATTTGAGAGACAAATAGACAAAGAGCAGGGGGAGGGGCAGAGGGAGAGAGAGAATCCACAACCCACATGGGGCTCAATCCCAGGACCCTGAGATCATGACCTGAGCCAAAACCAAGAGTCAGTCATTTAACCGACTGGCACCTCTATATCATAATGTTTGAGTGAATCGATATTCAGAGTTTGCATTATTCTGACTATGTGATTGGGTTTTTGTTTTTTTGTTTTTTTTTTTGGCTGGGCTAAGTAAAATATCAGGATTACATTCCTTTTATTGTTCAAATTTAAGCAATGTCGCTGGAGTTATAGTTATCCTGAGTCCTGGCTTGGGAAGCAGGCACAGCCGAAGGACAGACAGACAGATGTGCCTACCCTTCCAACCCAGTCTAGACCCCACACCAAAGTACTGGCTGGTTGGCCTCCGAGCCGCCCCCGCTCACCACTCACCCTTGCCTCCCGCAGACTCCAGCCTCCTTGGTGGTCTCCTTGGTTCTTCTGCCTATGCTGTGGCGGAGGAAGCCTACGGCCCAGATAATTCCTCCAGGCTTCCCCAGCTGTCCTAACCCGGTCTGAGGCTCTGGCTTCTTCAGGGCAGTCGGGTGCCTCAGTCCCCCTGGGCCTTTGCAGTTAGTTGCCCTGGCTCTCATTCCTGTCCCCCCTGGGGTGGCGGTGGGGTGCACATTGCGAGGAACCAAGGGGGCGGACCATCCTCCAGCTTTCCTCTGTCTGGAGTCAGTTCAGTAACTGTCTAACCTTGGTACCTTCACACGTGGAACGTGTGCTGTGGGGCTGTCGCTAACCTCTCAGCGGTCTCTGTCCCATCCGCAACCATCCGCCATCCCCCCAGGGCCTGGCCAGCCCCCTCCCTCCCCCAACCAGGGATGCGAGCCCGGCTCCAGGGACTTGGGGAAAACCCAACCACCACCACTGAAGTCGCCTCCACTCCCATCTGGGCAGCCTGGTGTCCTCACGCCTCTGCCTTCTTGGCCCCAGCAGGGCAGCTCCTCCCAAGCCCAGGGCCCCAGCAGACAAGGCCAGAGGCCCAGCCACACCTGTCTGACCTGGGCCTGCAGGCCTGGAGCCCAGTGCCTGGCCTGTCGGTATTTCTGGCGTCCTCTGGGCCCGCTGGTCTGCCATCTCTGCCCCAGGCTGGTTGCCACCACCCCTGGCGGGCCCTGAAGGAGCAAATGCTGTTGGGGGGGCCACCCAGTGTGCCTCCCCTCCCATACAGGAGCTGGCCTCTGCTTCTCCTTTTCTGATCCGGAAATAAACTCCCCTGAAGGGGAAAAAATATTCCTGCAGTTGTTAATGTCTCTTGATTCTATTTTCCTCTCAATCCTGTACATTAATTTAGTTTTGCTTTATTTTTGTATCCAGAAGATTTCCTTGGAGCGGTCCCTTCTCATATTCCAACCTGGCCTGGTTGGGTTCTAGGTCTCCTGGACAGCTGTCATCCTGTGTTAGGTATTCTGGTTCCTAGAATTTCTGTTTCCTGGTTTTCTCCTATATTTTTCTGAAGAACATCATTCAGTATTTTTCTGACAAGGAGCATCTGAACATCTGAGGATTTAAATATCTTAAAAAAATCTTTTCTTCTGTCTTTATATGTGGTTAATAATTTGGCTGGATATAGGACTCTTATGACAGAAAAAAAAATCCTTCTGATTTTTTGAAGATAATGATCCATTGACCTAGAGTTTCTGCTGTCCTGATACTTTTTATGTGAACTGTTTTATCTTCCCTCTCTAGACATTTTTAAGATTGCCTCTTTGTTTTTGATGTTCTAAAATTTCCCAGTGATATTTATGGTTTGGGTCTTTTGTGGTAGGTGTTCATCAATGCCCTTTTAAATCTAGAGAATCAGATTGAAATAATTGTTGGTTTCCTGCGCATGTGTCCATGTGTCTGCGTGTGTGCATGCATGTGTGTGTGCTTGCGTGTGTACGTGTGTGTGTGTGTGGGCAGTTTGTCTGGCTGTACCCGGAAAGGGCAGAAGCTGAATGGTGTATGCATTCTTTTATCTGCGTTTTCTTTGTAAGTCTCACACAACCTTCCATGCTGCTTGGAGACTTCAAACCTGAGTCCTTCTAGGGTTCTGGGGGGGGCAAACTGAATCCCTTCTTTTTGTTGTCCCCCTGGAAGCCATTTAGATTGGCTGGGTTCTTTAGTCTGCATAAAAATCTCATCTATCAAATTTTTTGTCTTCTGAAGAGATATGAACATATCATTCATTTGGTCTCTTGGACTTTTTACTTTATTCCTGACATTCTGTTATTGACATTTTACTAGATTTATTAGGCTTGTGTTAAACCCACTGTATTTTACTAGAAGTCTAAAGAGCTTTTAGAGTGAGTGTTTGAAGGCAAAAATGGCCATCCTTTCTATCAAATGAGTTACTGGAGAAATGTTTCCGGGCAAGGCAAAAGACAGGGATAGATACAGTGTTTCTCTTTTCTTTAGTAAACTTAACATCTCGCCTCCTGGCAGCAAATGATATAAATGACAGACGTCAATCAGTTGTAGCCTTCCCCTCTTGCCCGAAGTCTTACCCACCACTGACTTCTCCAACTCTTCTTTGGTTGCTAACAACTGAAGGATTTATTGTTTTACACTCGGATGGACCAATGAACATGGGGCAAGGGGTCATTTTGGAGGGCTCGTCTACAAACCTGATCTCAGTACAGAGGTTGTTGGAGTGGTTAGTCCTAGGGACCAGATATTACTATACCTTAAGGGCACTAGACTCTGAGTCCCCCCCTCCCTCCCCACCTCTTTTGTTTTTTACAAAAGGAAGGGCAAGGAGAAAGTAAGATGCTGACACTGTGATGTCCATCACAGCTGTGTTGGTGTCTAACGTATTTCTGATGACGCGCTTAATATACTTTCTATAAGAAATAGCCTTCTAATTCGACGTAGTATCTCTCTCCTAGAGTTGTTACAAGCCCGCACCGGAGCCAGATTGCGTAGGTTTGAATCCTGGCTGCACCATTGCTTAGCCCTTGACCTTGGGCAAGAGACAAGTCTCTCATGCCTCAGTTCCCTCCTCTGTGAAATGCAGGTGCACAAAGAACAGGCTCTTCAGGTCACTGTGAGCATAAAAGTAAAATAACGTCTCAGGCATTGTAAGTATTATGCAAGCGTTTGCTGGGATCGCTGCGGTTGTTATTTCAAATGACAGGATGTTGAGGCTGTTGCTTGGGTTTTAAAGAAACTCATTAGAGAAGGAACACAACTGAATGGTCTGGAGTAGCCGCTGTTGATCAAAAACAAGATATGGAGCGAATTCCTTAGCAACCAAGCCTCAAATGACATTCCGGAGACTCCCGTCTGAAGACCCATCATGTTCCTTTTCTGTATTAGTTGTTTTCCAAGGTGAGAAAGTTCGAGTCTGCCTAATAAAGCAAGTACTCCGGATGTGAATAGAGTGGGTCAAGGGGACGCCTCATGTGCTCACGTGACCTCCCTAGATTTCCTCTTTCCTTCTCTTCAGGAAATCCCCTTTCTTATCTGATTCTCTTTCTATAAATAGATGCGGTGTGTGTGGAAGGCCATGACTAGCTTGGGACTTGGATAGGATGGTCTGGGAGAAGGGAGATGCTTTGCTCTGGCTTCTCTGCAGCAGGGAGCCCCTTGCTCAGTGCTGAGGGAGGCCAGGGTCCGGCAGGAGGGGGGGACCTGCACCCAGGGGCAGGAGCAGACCCCAGGAGGCTGCTCTCACTAAGCAAGACACGTGGTGTGCTGGAAAAAGCCCAGGGCCCAGAGTCAGACCCAGCTTCCAGTTTTACCCCTGATTCAATTTCTCAAAGCTTTATGAACGATGATGTGAAAGGAATACTTCCCACTGTGGTAATGTGGGTAGTCAATGAGTGAGTTCGCACCTACAAGATGGTTGGCCCATCATAGAACTCTCTCTATTCCCATTCTCCTCTCCTTTCCCTATTTCAAACGTTTGTCACTCCCAAACACGTCTCCCATATTTCCACTGCAAGACAGGATCTGGCCAGGCAACACCAGGATGTACAGGGCCCTGGTGATTATCCTCTAGGACATTCACTGAAAGGATCTGCAGAGGTCAGATTTTCAAGGCTATCCTAAATTATCTCTGATAATGGCTTGTTTCCGCTCAGCAATTGAATCATGTGAATCCAATCAATTTAACGGTGTCTTTATTAAGCCCTGTCCTGTGCCCTAGGTACTACAGAGGATATAAAGGAGGAAGAAAGGAGCTTGGAATTTCATGGACAAAGCCAAACAACTAGATAAGTGATATAGAACTTACCCCAGTAATGGACTGTGGACAAAGTCTGTGACTCACTGCTGTTCAGAGTGGGACACACTTGGCCTTGACGCCTTATTCGCCGCCCCTATACAATAGAGTCAAGTGTTGGGTAGGGATGTCCTCACCTCAGCCAAGCTGAGGGGCTTTAGGGAGTTACATGCCAATATGGGTTGGGGTCTGGGGAGGGTTCTGGGAACATGTGCCTCAACTGGTTTGTCTTCAGGCTCCAAAATGCTTTCCCAGCCCAGAGCTGTTCCCGTTCAGGATTGTTTTCTCAGCTTTTTTGGACAAAAAAAAAAAAAAAAAAAGGGAGAGTACTGATGGATATAGAAAATTCTTTTTAGAACATGTTCTAGCCAGATTTGGCTGCCTACCGATTTTTCATTTTTGGTGATTTGCTAGAAGCGAGGCCTCTGTTTCATAGCATGGGGTCTTTTTCTAGAGGACAATTCTCTTCCTGCCTGCCCGCCTCCATTTTGCTCAGGGAAGGCGGAGAGACTCCTGTCTTCCACGTCAGTAAAATTCTTGCCACATCTATGTTACTTCCCATTCATAGAACTTCAAACTCTATGAAAACACAACTAAAACCAGCTACTCAGGGCCCAGGTCGTGGTTATTGGTGGTCAGCGTTTTCCAGGCAGGAACTAGAGAATGTCGATCAGTAAAAGTCTTTTTTCTCCTCATCTTGTGTAGGAATTGGAAGGTAGACCTCTCCACGCTAACTTCTGCTCTTCTTTCCTATCTGTGCCCTTCACCCTGGTTTGACCTAATACTGTTTCCCCTTACTCTGGGGGGTCTCCCACGTCGAGAATTCCCAGCATATGCCTTGTAGAATAAGTAAAAACAGACCCACTTTGGGTTACATTCAGATGCCATCCTGGCATGTTCAGTCTATGAGTCTTCTGTTTTCCAGCCGTTGCTTCTCTTTTAGTGATGAACTGGCCTGTTGGAAGTTTCAGAGAGATTCTGTTCCCACCTCAACTTTGCCCAGGTCACAAAAGTCTGAGGCAAAAACAGGGTTGCATTGAGTGAAAAACAATACTTTCTTGCTTCTGGCTTCCCTTTGCTAATGCAGGGGCCTCTGGGAATCTTGAAAGTTCCCTGCACTTTTTTTGAGGGGTGACCAGTTGGTGGTTCACGTGGGTTTGCATAAGTCTTTCCCATGTTGGCGAATTGTTAGCTCTGCCACTGTGGCTCCTTCAGGGGACGTTGCCCTGGAAGTCACGGCAAAGTCCCTCCTCTGAGCAAAAGTACTGACAGCTGGTCAAGGTTGCCCTTGGCTGCTGGTGAAGTCACCACGACCTCTGACGGCACTGCCGCTCTCCGGATGCTGCACCCGAAGCTGGGCTGTGTCTGAGCCAGCCAGTGTCATTATCATGGGCCTGCCAATGGGGCTGCTGCCCACAGGCGTTGCCCTTGGGCTGATTCTGGAGTGGGTTCTGCCCCCCCACCCAAGGGGCAGCCACCACCAGAGCAGATGCTGGCTTGTGGCTACAAATGCTGATTCCGTGTGCTGCTTTCTGGGGCGGCAGGCATACTGTGCCCTGTGCAGAGATGGCCTTCTGTACAGAAGAGGGCTAAAACCTTCCTCCCACGCTCAGGGCTTGCTCTCACGCCTCCGGCCCAAGTCCTGCTGCTTTGTGCTGCCAGAGTCTTACAGAGAGTTTTGGATGATAACCCACTTTCAATTTTTACGTGCCTCCCTCCTCTCATCTATGAGCACTCTGCTGCGTGTTCACGGGGGATGAAGCCGTGGAAACATCTAGGTCCCAGGCACAGGCTATTTGCTCCGCCCACACCGAGCATTATGTTGAATCAGGCTGCCGAGTGCTTTCCTAGGGGTCCTTCAGTCCCTCAGACCGTAAATCTGTCTCCAACCCCCCTTCCGCGTTCCAGCCAGAAACAAGGTTTGCAAATCTATCTTGTCACAGAGAAGCATGATGATATGATGAATAAAAGACTCTCAAGGATATGGGGTGCCTGGGTGGCTCAGTTGTTAAGCGTCTGCTTTCGGCTCAGGGTGTGATCCTGGTGTTCCAGGATCGAGTCCCACATCGGGCTCCTCCACTGGGAGCCTGCTTCTTCCTCTCCCACTCCCCTGCTGTGTTCCCTCTCTCGTTGGCTGTCTCTCTGTCAAATAAATAAATAAAATCTTTTAAAAAAAAAAAGACTCTCAAGGATAAAAATCAATATCATTAAATAAAAATAAGTGGAGGATGGAATGGATATAAGTCCAAGGAGAAAAATAAAGGCTATATCATTTCCAAATATTAAATAAGAATCTTCCTGTATTTGTGAGTGGATGAAAATGAGTCATTAAATTGTCCAGATACTTCGATTCCATCAGGCACATTTAAGAGTCATGTGTGCTTGGAGTTTAAAATATCAACGTTTACAATCTGCTGGAAATGATCTCCTTGGCAATTATTTAAACTTACGTTGAAAAATTTTGGATGTTATCTTTAAACAGCGCATAGCTCTTGAAAATTATTTTTCGGGGCAGTGCTGGGGAGCAAACATGTTTGATACCCTCCCGTGTAGAGTCAGTGCTTTGCAAGTATGCTCTGAACAACTGATTTCTATGCATTGTATTTCATAGATTTCTTTTTCATTTGCAATATTTTATGTTTGTTTAAATTTGTTTTCCCCTGGAAGCCTTGAAGAACAATGATTATGTTAGACGGTTACTTAATATGGCTTCCCCTCCATCCTTCACACGCTTCCCGGTCTACTGCTATCCAGACACTTGCTCGAAGCAAGAGACCTGCTTACTGATCACCAGACAAGGAACACACCTTGCAGGGAACCACGTTAACACTCCTATTTTAAAGCCTTATCTGTTCTCATTCTCTGTTGCCTCCTTCTGCTTTTTAATGCTCCCCCCCAAAAAAGTGGCAAAACTCGAGATCGCTTGGCAAGGAAGATGAGTGGGAAGGGAACATAATTAGTGAGTAATCCTGAGTTTTCCATGTGAAGTTATTTTTATTGCCACTCCAAGCCTCAAATATCAGCGGGGAGGGTTGAGTTGAGAATAAATCAGTAACTTGATTATCAAAAGAACACTTTCCTGATTGGAAAAAGAGTAACCGTCCCAGGAAAAATTGGCTCACAGGGAAGGACTTTCCATGAATATCTTTATACTCCGCTCTGTTGCTTACAAGAGAGACAGCATTCAGTGGCTGGAAGTGGGGAGAAACCTCTGCCAGCTGCGTTCCTTGTGGGCAGAGAGACAGGGATTTCCTTTAGCAAAGGAACTGCAGGGCATTGGGGTCCCTGGGATTGGCGGTCAAAGACAACATTCTTTTGCTAGGGCAGTGAGAGTCAGCGGGAGGTCAACGCTGATGCCAGCCGCAGAGAGAAGAGTGTAAGGGTTTTAATGCCAAAGCCATTGCACAAAAGCTGAGCATAAGCCTCAGAAGGTTCCAGACTCGGAAGAGTCTAGAGCAAGTTCAGTTCCTCCTTTGCCCTTGTAATGAACGTCAGAGTCACGTTTAGCAGCGGAAACTGGAAACTGAGCGAGTAAGGAACTTCGAGTACATCTCTATATTTGTATGTATTTAAGTCATGTTCTAAATTGCATCCACTTTACAATTCGTAGGCAAACGTTGATAAATGGTGTCTGTGAGGGATTTATACTGATAAGTGTATGCACACAATTTGATATTTATATGTACACAGACATATCCATACACATATATGTTTTATGGGAAATGTTTAACTTATGGCTCCTCTTGCTAAATGTTCCATCAGATCAGCACTGCGCCCCTAGGAAAAGCCCAGACGGTTGGTTCGCCTTCCACAACCAAGCCTTCCAACACCAGCATTTCCCAACCAAAATTGGAGGAGTCATGCCTAAGAGGAAATGAACAGTTTCCAGGGCTGCCGTTGCCAACCCAAGCCTCAAAGTGAGGGCAAATACAAATCCAAGGCCATAGGGGTGACGGAGCCCAGCAGGAAATATCTGTCTGTGAGCTCCCTGCCTCAGTCTTCCTTGACGCCCATTTCTAGCCCAGGAATCAATGTGTCATGTTCAGATGATTTATTTTTGGGAGGGGGAGGGGCGGAGGGAGAAGGAATCTTAAGAAGGCTCCATGCCTGGCTCAGAGCCTGACACGAGGCTCAATCTCACCACCCTGAGGTCATGACCTGAGCCGAAATCAAGAGCTGGAGCTCAACTGACTGAGCCACCCAGGCGCCCCTCATGCTCTGATGATGTAAATATATGTTCTCTGGTAGGTGGGCCAGAAGACCTGAGAGTGTTCACAGAGTCACATTCCAAGTTAGTCTCAAGGCTTTCGTGGTAAATGACCGGGCTGGACATCCCTCCACTTCGTGGACAGGAGGACACAGTGCTTGGTAGTCATTAGACTTTGTTGCCTTTGGGGAAAGCCACGGCCTGCACCTGGGCACCACCTTTCCCTGCGCTGGGTCAGAAAGCTGGGAATGGAGACTCCATGTGGAGACTGGAAGTTCTGATACGAAAAGTCCCACCTCTGAATAGCAGAAGTTCATCCGTTACATCAAAGGGGGCCTCTCTTTGCTTGATTTTCTTGCCTGAGTGGGAGGAGGAACCGGCGAGTCCAGGACATTCCCAGAGAGAAGGAAGGCCCTGACTGGGGATGTTGTTTGCAACGCCTTTCTGAGTGAATTCGGCTGCCGCCAAACTGGCTTGGGCACAAATGTTCACAGCTGCATGAAGGATGTCGCAGGGGACATAATGGGCGCTGTGTGTGCTGGACTACAAACAGTCCCACACAGGCCTGGGCCTGAGAAACAATGGGGCAACAAACAGCCTTTAGTACAATGCCTTCATTTCCTGTAATGACATGGGGCGCAGGGAGGCCCCGTAGGCGGTTTCCACCTGACCGAGAGATACTCTACTTGATGCCGCCATTTTTGAGCACTGCTGTTCATTAAGAATGAGGAACACATAAAAAAGAGAGATGGCAAACCTTTGTGTTTTTTTGTCCCCTGCAGAGCAAGATATAATTAAAACAATTTTTTTTTAATGCCCAGATAAAGCAGTGAGGTAAAAATACTGGAGAGGTGTTAGAAGCTATTTCAATTTTAAGTCTTTTTGACATTAAATGCGTGTGACTCACTATCACTGCTAAAAATACTGGCGTGAGGCACCCGGGGCTTCTCTGCTTCCCAGCAAGCCAGCTGGCTCTGCCATGAGCTCACCTCTCTGCCTGAGCTTCCGTCCTCATGCAGATAAAAGCCCTATTGGGAGCTGGTTTAAGATAGATGCTTAATAATGGTAATGGTGATCATGGCGGCTGACAACTATGGAGTACTTGCTATGTAGCAGGCCCGGTTTTAAATGCTTAAGTCCTCATGAGAATCCTGTGAGGTGAGTACCCTTATTAGCCCAATTTTACAGATGAAGATGCTGGGGCTTAGAGAGGGTAAGCAACTTGCCCAAGGCCATAGTCTGTCTTTTCAAATACATACCCAGGGCCTCGTGTGGACCCACTTTGCTGGGCGACAGTCCACCTGGGCAGCTACTTGGCTCACCTCACGTTTGTGATGAAATAGCGTCCACAGGTCTTGCGAGGTAGGCATGCCTGGAGGAGACAAGGAGAGGGCTTCCGGGGTCGGAAGGGTTTTGAGGAGATGCAAGGGAGGGATGGGAAAGAAGCAACCGCCACAAGGCTGCTTACTTCCTCAACCGACAATTAATCAAACACCAGGAGCTTCTCCACGGATCTGCTCAGAAAGCCATGACTGGCATGCAGTGTGATCCCAACTTTCAGGCTCACTGGGCTGTCCCTGAGCATGGAATATGCCCCTAGACCGTTTAAGATGTCAGGAGAGTCTCAGACGGGTCAAATGGCGGTGGTGGGAAAGGATGGGGCAAGCTGGGGGAAACAACGCCAAGAGAGAAATACATATGTAGAACTTTAGAACTGAAGGTCGCTGTAGAGATCATTCCACTACTTTCTCATCTTACCATTGAGGAGCCCTGAGGGTGGCAGGTGAAGAGCCCCAGCGAATACCACTCACGTGGCTCAAGACAGAGCCAGGAGTACAACCGAGGTCTGCCCCCCACCTGAATAAAAGAGCAAACCCCGTTACAACCACTTGTCAAGTATGTCCTGAACACTGAAGGCTGCACTAATGAATGGTCTTGGCAGGGATATAACAGGAAAGAAATGGGCGATAGGATTCCTCCCCTCCTGAGGCCTACAGCCTCCCTGGGGATTCACATGATACGTGTTCACACCGACGGACGCATCTCGCCACTTCCCAAGTGAATTTGGCTCATATGTAAGAACAGAGGACTCAGGACTTCAAGGGATCAACAGGGTGGTAGTAACTCAGGAAGGGTTTCTAGAAGTGCACCTTGTCCTATATGGAGGTCGCTAAGAGGAGAGCGGATTGGTAGAGAGAAAGCAGGGAGTGAGTGCCTCGAGCATAGGCAGCCAACAAGTCTCTCTGGCTGGCCCGGAGAGTCTGTATCCACAAGGAATGAGAAATGGTGTCACGAAGAGAAACCAACTTTAACAACATTCCTGTCATACCTCGAGGCAGCAAGCTGTCTGACATTTGAGACGCTGAAGAATCTGCCCTGGCTGATAGCTCAGGAACAAAACTAGTTGTAGGCAAAACAATGAGAGGACACGCGTTGTTTCCCTAGTGCACCACATCAACAACCGGTCAGTGGTCATGATACCGTTACCAAGCTCCACAGAGGAGTCAAGAGCGGTGCTGGAGCTCCTTACTGTATTCGAGGTACGAGGCTGGGCTCCAGGGGTACAGGGAGCAAGATAGGCTCAATCCTGCTCTGGGCGTTCTTTGTAAATAGTTTTTGTTAGAACGGTTCCAGCAGAAAGTCAGCTTTTCTTATGTCTTCCCAAATTAAGGAAGCCTCGCAATTCTCAGAGGCACCAAATAATCAATACGTTTCCTGGGTGTTTAAATAAGTGAATGAAGTCACTGGGGTTTTTTTGCTCTGCCGCCTGCTCGAGAAGAGAAAGGAGGTGGCCTTTTACGCTCTTCCTGCTCTTGTGGCCGCGAGCCAGTACTGCATCAGCCCTTCTCTAGGCATGCTCTCTCCCTAGAGAGATGCGAGGCTATTCTCTGACCCCTGGGCTGTTTCACTGTGGAGGCTGCTGGGGAGCACTTGATAGGGCCACCTGAGGCGTGAACTCCAACTGGAGCTCCCCTGGAGAAGCGCCTGCCAAGGGCTCCTGAAGGACCGTGAAGAAAGCCTTACTTATTCTCCTTCCTTTGTCCACTCCCCTTTTGATCAGTCCGGGACTAGGCATTTCCCTCAGGCTCTAGAAGGAGCTGAGGTAGCTGGAAGAGGGGGCAGGTTGAACAAGAAGACCATTTGCATTTCCACAAGGAAGCCATCTTGTGTTTGCTGAGACAGACGGAATGGACAGGATTCCCTCCTGTTGGGAGAGGGCCGGGGAGGAAGGGGTGTGTGTAGATTAAAATAGGCCAGACCATCAGATCAGCTGATTTCAAGTAAACCGACTCAATTAAATAAACATTTCTAGGGTCTGCACCATTTACAGTAAGTCTGACGCACCTTAATATTCTTCTCTAAAAATGCGTTTCTCACCACCAGACACTTGCAGTTTGGATACATTTAGAAACAGGTATTGCTTTTAATTCTTTTTTCCTTTATTGTCATCCTTTAGGTTTTCATTAACCCTGTTTCCTCCCAATGTCAGTTTGGCTATACTGTGGAAAGCAAAGGAGTTTAGGTGGGGTGGGGACAGGCTCCGTGGCCCGCTGTGGGGCCATCAGCAAGAATACAATGCAGGGAACATTTGGGATATTGTCAAACTGAGGGTGTTGGAGGCAGTGGAGCAACTGAGCCTCCCCATCTGCCTCTTTCCTCCTCTCTGCTCATTCTGTCACAATTTATATGTTCACAGCTTGGGGTTTGTGTTCATCTGGGAGCTCACAGTTCTGAGAAACCATTGCTTTCTAGGACCTGCATGGAAAATTCGCTATGGAGAGCTCTTGGTCCTGAAGAGATTATGGCAAGAGAGGAGGGAAAAGAGAAGAAGGTAGCTTCTCGTAGTGGTTTCTCCTCCAAGGGAAGCGAATATTGTTAGGACAACTCAAATAGCCCCAGCTTAAGGGGAGCTGATGACAGCAAGGAGGATATGAGCCATTCGGTCTGAGATGTCCTACCCCCAAATCTCTTGTACCAAGAACTGGTCAACTGGACATCAGGATAGGAGGGATCTAGTCGCTACATTACACAAAGCTTTCTAAACCGATTTCAGATTAGAATCAGAAGGTTCTGAGCCAGTGGGGGGAGGAAGCAGAGGGAGTCAGAGGAAAGATGTTGTTAGTGGACGATGAATCAGTTTGGGCACTGCCGCTGATCAGCTGTGTGGTGTTGGCAAATTATTTAAATTTTCTGAGCCTCAGTTCACTCATCTGGAAAATACAGGGCAGTCTCTGGAGAGAGAGAAGTTTACGGTTTTATCACCTTCTAGCAGTTTGACCCAGAGAAACTACTTTCAACCTCCGTGAGCCTCAGCCTTCCTCTTGGGTAGAATGGGGGAGAATAATTATTATCTACATCAAACGGTTATAAGAATTAAATATAATGCACGTTAAATATTTAGGACAGTGTCTAGTACATGATGTTCAATAAATGTTCACACGGTAGGATGCTAACGTAGGATGGATGTGAGGGTTAGAGAAAGACGTGGAAAGCATTTAATGTATTATCTGACACATAGTTGATGCCCAGTAACCATTAGGCATCATGAGACTTTGAGCAACCAATAAACATTTGTTGGACAAATACCCAAAGGAGGAATGTGTCTCTTCATCTTTGAGTCTCTATTACCTGGCAATGATATATATGGCAGGTGTATTAGTTTCCTGTTGCTGCCGTAACAAATTGTCACACATTTAGCAATCTCAAACAATACGAATTAATTACCATATAGTTCTGGAAGTCAGCAGTCCAAAACAGCTTTCCCTAGGCTAAAATCAAAGTGCTGGCAGGGTTGTGTTCCTTTCAGAGGCTCCAGGGAAGAATCCATTTCCTTGCCATTCCTTGCCTTCTCAGTTTCTAGAGACCTCCTGCATTTCTTGGCTCTTGCCCTCTTTCTCCATCTTCAGAGCCAGAAGGGGAGCACCTTAAATCTCCCTGATTCTGACCCCGTACTTCTGTCATTGCATCTCCTCCTTCTCTCTTATAAGGACCCTTGCAATACCATATGGCCCACCGAGACAATCCAGGATCATCTCCCCATCTCAAGATCCTTAATTTAATCAACCCATGAAGTCCCTATTGCCAGGTATGGCAATATAGTCACATGCTCTGGAGATTAGGGCATGGATATCTTTGGGGGGGACTCATTCTGTTGACTTCAGTAGGAATGAATGAACAGCATGTTGCACATTAGCAATTTCTTCTAGAACCTCTGCTTACCGTGTAAACTTGCCCAACCTGTCTTATATTGAAACAACTCTGCCCTGGATTTTCTATCAATTCAAGGACATTGGACTTCACAGTGAGCCTTTCCAAATGCTCACACTTGAGCTGCCTTGCCTCAGAGAGAAGGGCAGTTCATGATGAAGTCAAGCATCGCGGCCTGTCTCTCTTTTCCCCAAATCAGTCATAAGCATCTTGATGTTTGCTATCGCTGATAAGTTTACCTTTCTTTTATGAACTCATTATTCCTCACAGCTACACAATGAGGAGGCCTGTTTGTCTCGCCTGGGTTTATAGACGAGTAACGCAAGCCTAGAGAGGACCCAAGGGGGCCCAGAATGATAGCTCAATGTTGTAAAGGTCGGAGTTACTTGGATTCTGAGTTTTGGCTTTAAGATTTCACTGCTCTGCCTTTAACTGGAAGAGTGGAACCTGTTTGGTCTTGACTGCTGAAGTTAACTGAGAGTTACGGTGAGGTCAAAACTCTCTTTGTTTCGCGCTCTGTTGGCACACTTCCTATTTTTGGTGCCCAATTTGAATGTTGCTACAAGGAGTGTTTATGAACTTGTGGCACTAAAGTAACAGGGACCCAGCACCTCTCTGGTGGTCTACCCAATCATTTTGGCTTCCTGAATAAAAACTGGAACTTCCTGGCCTCCTGGGTGGCTCAGTCAGTTAAGCAACTGCCTTCAACTCAGGTCATAACCCCGGGGTCCTGGGATCGAGCCCCACATCAGGCTCTCTGCTCAGTGGGGAGTCTGTTTCTCCCCTCCCTCTCCCCCTCCCTGTGCTTGTGCTCTCTCTCAAATAAATAAATAAAATCTTTTTTAAAAATTGGAACTTTCTTCAAAAGTTTTTGACTATACTCAGTTGAAAGATGGTCACCAAAATTATTTGTACTTAAAAAAAAGCCATCTGTTCAAGTTAAAACAGCACCACAATTGTTTTAACCAAAGTTTTGTTAAGGTAAGTTCAAAAACCAAGATTTTTGTACCTTTGCAGCAAAGTCAAGGTTCAGGCAAACACCACTTGACCGTGGAAATAGTGATTTTTTAAAATACTGTTGAATTTTTTAAAATACTGAGATGAAGCTGAAGGGTATGCTTGGAGGTGAACAACAAAAAAAATATCAGCATTAAGTATTTCCATAAGACGAAATATTTGTATGTTGTGTGTAGTTGTGTTAATACAAAGTGCTTGGAATTTTAGATGTATTATCTTATTCAAGCCTCACGACAACTCTAGAAGGTATGTATTATCTGAATTTAACTGTATCTCAGAAAAGCTAAGGCATTTGTCTGTGGCTCACAGCTGGTAAAGGGGAAATCTGGCCTCAAACACAGGCCTACCTCCAACGCCTGGGACTTCACCCTCCTATTCGAGTATTATACTCCCAGGTAGAGGACAGGGTAAGTTCAGCTCCCACATTTTAAGTATAAGTTCTAGAAAAGTAAAATGATGGGTCACTAACAGAGAGGGTTAAGAGGTGGGTCCGACTGTAGAGTGATTTCTAGTACATTTTTGCTACCATTTGTTTCTAAGGATTAGGAAGGAATTTTATTTCTCTTCCGCTTTTACACTTTAAGAAGCAAACGCACAATCTAGCGTAGCTCTGAGGTTGCTGGGGCTGGGGAGAGAATGCCTTTGTTTGGGTAAAACCAGCTCACATGAGGTAGATGGCATAGCATCTTGGAGCTGAAAGGATGACCTGCCCCCTATTAGTCACAACTGTCAAGCTTGGGCCTGAGCCGCAGTGGATAATGGAGGCGGCACAAAGCCAGGAGCAGGCTGAGAATGCCAAGAAGCGGTGGGGCCTGTGGCCATGGGGTGAGCTCGGGTCCAGAAGTCATGTGAGAAGACTGAGTCTCTGCAGGCCAAGGAGTGGTGGAGAGAAATCAGCTGAGCAGTCAGGTTCCACGTTAGCCCCTGAGGCCCCAGCACCCAGCAGGCTCGGTCTGGAGGCCCTGCACATAGCTCCCGTCTCAGGGCCTGTGCGTGCCTGGGGGCCCTGGACTACAGCTGGGTCACGGGTGTCCGTGTTCAAGGCCAGTGTCGATTCTTGTGAGCAAGACTGCGTCAACCCCTCCATAGGCATTTCAGAAAATATCACACTTGAAACATAACTGGTTTTTTTATTTCTGGAAATGAAGCGAGATCCTGTGTAATATTTTTAAACACGCCTCATAGATCTCTAGCATTGTGTTGGTGGGCAAGATCATTGTTTAAACATAGAGAGTCATTCTCAAGATAATCCACTGATTGCTTTTCCCCCCACTGATTTTTAAAGAGCCCAAATCTGGGATATTAAAGGGCCATATTAAATAGACATGCATGGTAAAGAATGAATGTCTGCTATATATTAAATAATAAATATTTGTTAAATGAATGAATGAATCTGCATTGACAACAAGGCCTCTCTCTTTATTTTATTTCTTTATTTTATTCTATTTTATCTTATTATTTTATTATTTGACAGAGAGAGAGACAGCCAGCAAGAGAGGCAACACAAGCAGGGGGGAGTGGGAGAGGGAGAAGCAGGCTCCCAGCAGATAAGGGAGCCCAATGCAGGGCTGATCCCAGATCCCTGGGATCATGCCCTGAGCCTAAGGCAGACGCTTAACGACTGAGCCACCTACGCGCCCCGTGGGCCTCTCTTTTTTGGAACACTGGGGGGAGGTCTGCATAATCCCAGAGAAATTAGGAACCCATGCCCAGGTGAAATACTTAGTGTATTTGGAAAGTGGAGAAACCATCCCCCTCCCTACAAAAGTGAAATTTAGACTCAGGAAAGAGATCTTGGATGAGGGTAGATAATGGAGTGAGAGCAGAGAATCTTCCACGCAGGCCACATTCAGCCCTCCTGCTTCTTACGTTCTTCCGGACTTCAGTACAGAAAGGGCTTTATTCAGCTGCCTGGAGTCTATGCGTACCAGCAGCAGGCCAGGCAATGATTTGAATGCCATGTTATTAAATGCTGCACGTGGGAGCATCTGAAGCTGAGATTTTAGTCACTTGGACTCTGCCTTGCACGCCCACACAACAGGAATAGACCACAGTGCATTGGCTGAGCACAGAGGTAAGGAAACTAGCAGATACACCGGTATTTGTACCACAGGCACATTCCCTGCGTTCCAGGTCCTGTTCTCCTTATCTAAACACCCATCTCCTGTGCCATTCGGTGTGAATGAAGACTTCTCTAGGGAAGGGAAGGTATGAACCGATTGCAAGTTTCAATGCCTCTGAAAATAACACAGTTCCTTTCAAATTTCAGTTCTAAAAATCCTCCTGCTTGAAATCTGGGAACTTCTCAAGCCCCATCAGATTTTGGCGGGATGAGTTATTTAACATCTTTGGAGCAAGGAAAAAAGAAATAAGTGCATCTGGTATTTTTAGGACACTCTGAGATAACAGCAGGTTTCCTTTCTTCTCTCCCCAAAATGGGCACTTTTTTTTTTTAAAGATATTTTATTTATTTATTAGACAGAGATAGAGACAGCCAGCGAGAGAGGGAACACAAGCAGGGGGAGTGGGAGAGGGAAGAAGCAGGCTCATAGCTGAGGAGCCTGACGTGGGGCTCGATCCCATAACGCCGGGATCACGCCCTGAGCCGAAGGCAGACGCTTAACTGCTGTGCCACCCAGGCGCCCCTAAAATGGGCACTTTTAAAGCGAAATAAACTTTGGGAATTAAAAAGGTTTCTGAAGAAAGAGTAATTTCTTATTCATTTATTCATTCATTCATTTACTCATTTATTCATTCGTTATTGTGGTAAAAAACACAGGACATAAAATTTATCATCTTTAACCATTTTGTATGTACAGTTCAGTGGCATTAAATACATTCCTACTGTTGTGCGACCATCATCACCTTCCATCTCCAGAACATTTCTCATGTTTGAAAACTGAAACTCTGTACCCATTACATAATGACTCCCTATTACCCACCCTCCCCAACCGCTGGTTTGACTGCTGAAGGTAACTCCTATAAGCGGAATCATGGAGAACTGTTGACCCTTGAACAACGCGGGGTAAGAGGCACCCACCTCCCACACAGTCAAAACTCTGCATCTAACTTTGGGCTCCTCCAAAACTTCACTACTACTGGCCTACTGTTGAGCGGAAGACTTACCGATTACATAAACTGCGAATTAACCACTTTTTGTATGTTACGTGTATTCTGTGCTGCATACTCACAGTAAAGGAAGCTAGGGAAAAGAAAATGGTATTGAGAAAATCATAAGGAAGAGAAAATGCATTTACAGTACTGTCTTGTCTTTATAGAAACATACTCACATCTAAGTGTACCTGCAGAATTCAAACCCGTGCTGTTTAAACGTCAGCAGTATTTGTCTTTTTATGATTGGTTTATTTTACTTGGCACAACGTCCTCAAGATTCATCCATGTAGCACGTGACAGGGTTCCCTTCCTTTTGAAGGCTGAATAATAGTCCACTCTTAGTACAGACCACATTTTTACCCACTCACCCATCAATGTACAACTGGGTTGCTTCTGCCCCTGGGCTGTTGTGAATAGTGCCGCTATGAACGTGAATGTGCAAGGAAACGGTAATTTCTTGACCTGGGTACTCTGGTATGTTGTTCAGAGAAGAATGAGTGGATTTAAGGTCTCATTGAGGGTGGAGACAGGGGAGGGGACATACTGGTGATCCTTTGAAACATCAGCAACAGTTGAAACTATGCCAAGACCTCAAAGAATTCTGCCATAAGTATATTCAAATGTGTGTATTAATTTCTCTTCCAAACAAATTATTGAAAACCAAGTTGTTTTCTTCTTGGGCTTGATGACAGGATTTAGTCTCTATTGAAAACAGGAACACAGCTTAAAAAAGAAATGAGAAATATCACATTTATTAAAACCATCCAAACTACCAAATAGTCAAGTGAAGCATGTAATCATCAGGAAGCTAGGAGAGTTCCATGCAAAGATAAGCATAAAATAGCTTTTGTTGAATAATATCTGTAATCAATAGTAACCTATATTGGATGTCAGCATTTTTTTTTCTAAAATTCATTTTGATACTCTTAAGTATCTGGAGTCAATAATTACCTCTTTGTCTGCTCAATTTGGTTACCGTGTATTTTTTTTAACTCCTGGGGCATTTTTCCTCTGGCAAAATGGAAATGGAAACAGATGGAGAATAAGTGGCTTGAGCTAACATCTTTCTTTTCCTGAAGAAACAGTAGTAGAACATTGTAGAAGGATCTTATTTAAGTGAATGTAATTCCTGTTGTGGACAACAATCCTACTTCCCCACTCCCATTTCAAAAGATTAATAAAAAAGATTAGACCAATGCAGGAACATTTAAAAATCCAGGGACATGTTTCAAGAACATTGAATAGCATGAATATCGCGCATAGTTTATCTCTGGCTCAAGGACTGTGAGTCAAAAGGGATGTTAAAAACATCTGGATAGAAAAAAATAATGTGTAGCTAGGGAGACATTTTGCAATTTCTGATCCTTATCTTCTCTTTTAGTGGTTATCAAAGAGACTAAAAGGATTTTTTAATATAAAATCCCTGAAAAGAAATGCTGTTCGGCCTGGGAAGTGTCTAAGACTGATATTTTTGTTTTCTTCTAATTCGTCCACAAGTATCCCTAGTTTTCTTTTTTCAAGGTTGGGCCAACTCAAAACAAATGAATGGAAGGGATTTAGGAACCGACCGTTACAAGGATTTATTGCGCAATATTAGATCAAACTCTTGCATGTTTTTTTTTTAAAGGTTTTATTTATTTATTTGCAAGAAAGAGAGAGAGAAAGAGAGAGAGAGAGCGAGCACAAGCTGGGGGAGGGGCAGAGGAAGAAGGACAAGCAGACTACGCTGAGCAGGGAGCATGAATTGGGGGGGATGGCTCCATCCCAGAACCCTGAGATCCTGATCTGAGCCAAAGGCAGACGCTTAACTGACTGAGCCGCTCGGGCATCCCAAACTCCCTGTATGTTTTAATCTTTAGGAAAAAATTAAGATGCCAGTGTTAGACTACATGCAGAGAGCAACTCAGAGAAAAATGGAAGTCTGCCAACTGCAGAAACACGTTGTCCAGAAAAATCACTGATTGTAAAGAACATCCTCTCTCCTTGTATAAGCTACCAGATGTTGTTGAATTGAATTTTTAAAAAGAAAAAAGGAAAAAGCCGATGAGTCATAGGGTGCAACCACAGCTAAGTAAAGTTTAGCAGCTCTTTTAATTAAAGCATGTTGCGGTATGTGTAATAAACAATGGTACAGAATGAGAAAATGTAGGTTCTGTACGGAAAGGAGATTTAAATTTAAATACCTTTTACACTTGCCCATTTTGAAAATCTTAATAGCTTCGTCTAGTTGCAAGGACTTTGAGAGGTCCTAGCTATCACTTCTATGACCTTTCACCTCCCCCCTCTGCACCCCCAAAAGCGCATTTCAGAGAAATCTTTTTTTTTTTTTAACGTCTGCCAGAGAGCAAATTGAGAAAAACGCCCTCTATATCAGAATTCATGCAGATGCCACGTTGGGCCAGGTCTTTTCTTTGATCCCAGGTGAGATGGGAATTACTTGCATTTGATTTTCCCGAGTGCGGGGTGAGCCTTTCACCTCCAGAACATCTGAATTAAACTCTAACAGCTCCAAACCTCCACCCTAGCCCTAGATTTTTCTCTCAGCTGCTTTATTCTGTCTTTAGAAACCTAACCTCACTTTTCTTCTTTGCAATTTTTTTGCTCTCTCTTTATCTTCTACGTTACCCTTATTCCCAGAACTGTTGCTGGCGCTCTAGAAAAAGCCAAATTAGTTCTCTGGTCAGCAGGACAAAGTAGCTCTACCAGCCCCGCTTCATGCGATCCTCAGATATTTATCAACTGCCTATTGAGCACCAGCTGTGGAGGCCCTGGTGACAAAGCCAAGATGACTCAGTTCCTGCTCTTCCCGTCATTTATGGAGATGTCTCCAGACTTGCATGTTTGTATCTCCAGATGGACACACATGATTCATTAGATGGGCAAGAAATACTAAAACTTCTATTTATTTCTCATTTGAAGTCCAAAAATAAGAAGCTACACCCGACTAGCATTTACCATGTGGGTTGTCATGGGAGCCCGCACGTGGGCCCGTGTGTCAAATGTCACCCTGCAGGTACAGTGTTTAAAATAGCCCGAGCCTATAATATCAAAGAGTCAACAACACAGTGTGCATGTCACACATAATGTATTTCTGATTGGATTGATTTGAGATTATATTACCTGGTATTATTTTCACTATCAGCTTATTGAAGTATAATTGATCTGCAATAAATTGTCCATATTTAAAGTGTACACTTTATTCATTGTTAACACGTGTATATACGTGTGAAATCATCACTGCAGTCAAGATAATTCAACACTGATTAAAGGTTCCTGTTAGACCTCTGTCATCTTCTCCTCTCATGTCCCCAGGCAACTACAGATATACTTTCTGTCACTATACATTGCTTGGCATTTCCTAGAATTTGATGTAAAAGAATCACATAGTATTCTCTTTCTTTCTTTCTCTTTCTTTCTTTCTTTCTTTCTTTCTTTCTTTCTTTCTTTCTTTCTTTCTTTCTTTCATCTGGTATTTTTCACTTAGTATAATTATTTTGAGATTCATCCATGCTTTACTGTCTATCAGTAGTTCATTCTCTTTTGCTGTTGAGCCGTATACGGATCCTGCGGATATACCACAATTCTTTTATTCACGTACTGATGGATATTTGAAACGTTTCCAGTTTGGGCTATTATATTATGAATAAAGCTGCTATCAACATTCGTGTGCCTTTTTCTAGACATACACTTTCATTTCTCTTGGGAAATACCTAGGAGTGGAATAGCGAGATTGTATGGCAAGTGTATATTTAACTTTTTAAGAAACAACCAAACTGGTTTCCAAAGTGTTTGTATCATTGTAAATTCCCACCTGCAGTGTCTGAGAACAATTTCTCCAAATGCATGACAATACTTGGCATGGTTGGTCTTTTTAATTTTAGCTATAATGATAGATCGGTAGCATTATCTCATTGTGCTTTTAATCTGCATTTCCCTAATGATTAATGATGTTGGTATCTTTTCATGCGCTTATTTGCCATGTGTATATCTTCCCTGGCGTAGTAATTATTCAAGTACTTGGCCCATTTTAAAAATTGGATTGTTTGTTTTCCTATTATTGAGTTTTGAGAGTTTTTATGTATTTTAGATACAAGTCTTTATCTGATAAGTGACTTGTAAATATTCCTGCCTGTTTGCGGCCTGTCTTCTCACTCCCCTAACAATGTCTTTCAAAGATCAGAAATTCATAATTTTGATAAAGTGCAATTTATTAATTCGTTCTTTTATATATCCTACTTTTGGTGTTTTATCAAACACATCTTTTTCTAAACCAAGGTCACAAAGGTTTTATTTAGATTTTATAGTTTTGGGTTTTATATATGGGTTTATCATCAATTTTGAGTTAATTATTTATACGGTGTGCAGTACAGATCAAAGCTCACATTTTTTTTTGCATATGCAATATCCAATTATTTTGGCACCAAATGCTATATATTTCCCCCTGAACTGCCTTGGCAACTCTGCTGAAACTCAGTTGTCCATATATAGGTAGGTTTATTTCTAAGCTCTCTACTGTGTTCTATTTGTCTATATTTATACCAATACTACACTGTTTTAATTGCTTTACATTTATATATAGTAACATGATATCAGATAGTGTTCATCTATGACATTATTCTTCCTCAAAGTTGTTTCGGCTATTCTAGGTGCTTGAATTTTCATATGAATTTTGGATTCAGGTTTTTAAATTGTTGCCAAAAAAAAAAAAAAAAGGACTCTTGCTAGGATTTCATGTGGGACTGTGTTCGATTTAGAGAATAATTCGGGGAGAACTAACATGTTAGCAATATTGTATCTTCTGACCCTAGAACACAATAAATATATCTTTCCATTAATTAATTAATTAATTAATATAAAAGATTATTTATTTATTTATTTTTGAGAGAGAGAAAGAGAGCACAGGGAGTGGCAGAGGGAGAGGGAGAAGCCAACTTTCCGCTGAGTGGAGAGGCCAACGTCCGGCTCGATCCCAGGACGTGGGGATGATGACCTGAGCTGAGGGCAGACACTGACTGAGCCACCCAGGGGCCCCATCGCTCCATTAATTTAGAACTTCTTAAATCTCTCTCAGCATTTTTTGTAGTTTTTAGTGTACAAGCCTTTCACATCTTTTCTCAGATTTATTAAGTATTTCATATTTACTGATATTGTAAAGGATATATTTTAAATTTCAATTTCTGATTATCGTCACTAGTATTTACATTTGATTTTTGTATATTGATGTTGTAATCACAACCTTATTAAACTTATTAGTTCTACTAGCTTATTTTATTTCTAGGCATAGGAAGTTGTTACTGTTGCCTTATTATCCTTTGGATATCTGTATAATCTATAGTAATGTTAGCTCTCTCATTCCTGATATTGGTAATTTATGTTTTCTCTCTTTTTTTCTGGTCAATGTAGGTAGATTTTATCAATTTTATTAATCTTCTCAAAGAACCAGCTTTAATCCATCGATTTTTTTCTTTTGTTTTTCAGTTTTCTATATTATAGATTTCTACTTTGACATTTATAGTTTCCTTCCTTCTATACTTTATAGTTAATTTGATCCTCCTTTTCCAGGTCCTAACGGTGAAAGATGAAATTACTGATTTAAAGCTGTTCTTCATTTTCAATATAAGTGTTTAGTGCTATAAAATGTCCCTGGACATTGCTGAAGCTGCATCCCACAGACTTTAATGGATGTGCTTTCATTTTCATTCTGTTCAGAATACTTTATTATTTCTTTTTTGGTCTCTTATTTGACCCAGAGTTTATTTAGACCTCTGTTAGTTTCTAAATATATGGGGGTTTTCAAGAGATAGGTCATTCTGTTATTAAAGATTTCTACTTTTATTCCCTTGTAGTCAGAGAACACATTTTATATAACTTGAACCCCTTAACATTTTTTGTGACTTATTTTATGTTCTAGAATATGGCATATTTTGGTAAATGGTCTACCTGCCCTTGAAAAGAAATTGCGTTCTGTTGTTGGATGATGTGTTCTAGAAATATCAACCAGGTCAAGTTGATCAACTGTGCTATTCAACTCTACCACATCCTTACTGATTTTAGTCCTACTTGTTCTCATCAGTTCTTTAAAAAGGGGTGCTGAAACCACAGTCTATAATTGTGGATTTGTCTATTTTTCCTCACAGTTCTCAGGTTTTGATCTATGTATTTTGAAGTTCCGTTGTTATGTGCATAAACATTTAGGCTTGTCATGCCCACTTGGTAAATTGACTGCTTTATGGTCATAAATGTATTTCTTATCTTTTATGTATTTCTTAATATATTTTTTTAAAGATTTTATTTATTTATTCGACAGAGATAGAGACAGCCAGCGAGAGAGGGAACACAAGCAGGGGGGTGGGAGAGGAAGAAGCAGGCTCATAGTGGAGGAGCCTGATGTGGGGCTCGATCCCATAACGCTGGGATCACGCCCTGAGCCGAAGGCAGATGCTTAACCGCTGTGCCACCCAGGCGCCCCTATGTATTTCTTAATATTATCTCTGATAACATTCTTTCTTCTGAAGTCTACTTTGATATTAATATATTCATTCCAGCATTCTTTTGATTAGTCTCAGTGTGTTGTGTCTTTGTTCATAACTTTACCTTGAACCTATCTGTGTCTTTCTATTTAAAGTTTGCTTCTGATAGACAGTTATGCTTTGCATTTTTATCCAGTTTGGCAATCTATTCCTTTTAATTGGGGTGTTTAGGCCAAGGGGTGGTGAACTACACATCCTGGACTAAATGCTATTTTTGCAAATGAAGTTTTTTTTTTTTTTTTGAACACAGCCACAAGCATTCATTTACATGTTGTTTACAGTTGCTTTTGCATTCAAAGGCACAGATGACTCATTACTCCCAAGTCCATATAGCCAGCAAGAATAAAATATTTACTATCAAGCCCTCGACAGGAAAAAAATTTCTCTATTCCTTCTTTAGGCTCTTTCCATTTAATGCGATTATGGATGTGGTTAGGTTGAAGGCTATCATGTTGTTTTTAATCTCACTTTTGCCATGCGTGTTTCTGTGATCAGACTCCTACCTGGCTCCAATCGTGGGCTTTCTCTCCTGTTCCTTATACCTCACAAGGCAAGAAAAATGAAATCTCTGGTGCAGCAAGATTGCTAAATACTCTTGTGTGAGTTTGGGTCGTCTGAGAAGCAGATGCCGCAATGAGATGAAATGTGCAAGAAATGTATAATGGAACATTCCAGATAGTGGGGAGGGAGCGGGAAAAAGAGAGAGTAGAAACATATTAGACTGTTGTACAGTTCTAAGGAAATTTCAGCAAGACCATCAGGGGGTCTTGGAATCAAAGATACCTGACAAAGGACCCCCATGTTCTCTAGGAACAGACCTGGCTTTGTACACCTGCTGTGCTCAGTCTCGGACCAGGAGCAGCATGTGGCTGCAGGGCAAATGCAGGGATGGTTTCTGAGTAGAGCAGCTGAAGCCCCCAGTCTCTGAAGCCCAGGCTCCCTGTTGTTGGAGGTCTGAGGCTCATTCTCATGGCCAATCAGTCTTAAGATGAAAGCTGGTTTAGCAAACTCACTTTTCTGGGTTTCTGCTTTCACTCGAGTTTCAACTTCTGAGCAATCTGTATTTTTTTTGTGTGTGTGACGGTTCATGAATGCATTTAAAATGACTTAAAAAATATTGAATCAAGTGATTTTTATTGTTTTCTGCAAGGAGGTCAGTCAGGACATCTGAATTTTCACAAGTGTGGACACCGAAGTTATCTCATTCATTGTTTCATAATGTCTATTTTTGTATGTTTTATAATGAACATAATATAATTGTAAATTTATAAGTAAAGTCTTGGTAAGGGGATAAAAGGTGATAAATGTAAACAAGCACGGACTGCTGGATCCCTCCCCTCAAATAAACCCTAGAGAAACTACAGAAGTGAGGGGGGTAGTAGGGGTTCTATCAATGAAGGACAACAGCCATCAACTGGAGGAACAGGAGGCTGCCTTCAACTGATATATGCAGGAGGGGGAGGGGGGTAACTGAAGTCTAGAGGTGGAGTGGGGGCTGGGGAGTGGCTGGAAGCAGCAAAGAGCCTGTGGTTGGAAGATGGCTTTGGTTTTGCTCCCTCCCTCAACCCCACCATCCCGAGCCTTCACCACAAAACAATAGCAATAGCCAATTCATTGGCCAGGAGGGTAAAATTAGGTAGCACAGAAAGCGCAGCCTTGCGGAATTGATGAAAACAAGAATACGTTGAGCAGCCAGACTCATTCATTCACTCTGGGAAGTGAGGGAAACTTTCCTGTAAACTCCTCGGACTGGTGGGTTGTAACGGAAGGAGCTTGCTTTCTCCCAGCCCTGCCTCTGAGAGTTTACAAGGAAAACTCCCATGAAACCAAGGGCATGTCTGCAGCAACAGCAACAAATCATAGTTATCAACAGTGGTTTTGTGGGATCTAGGATTATCTTTTCCCCTTACCTTCAACACGCTTGGCTGATCATAGACTAGGCTTTGACCTTCTGCATCACACATTTTCAGCGGAAGTAGCCGATCCATCCGGGGAGATGTGAACTCACAAGTCAAAATAACTAGATACGCAAAGAATACAACGATCGTAAAGGAAAAACTGTGCTGAACATTTACCATCTGAAGGAGAATTACTGAGCTAAACACACCTGAACTTAAAAATAAACATGAAACATTTACTCTAGGAGGTGGGGGAAAATAATGGGTGGCACGTATCAAAAACAAGAAGCCATTAGTAAAGACCAAGTAAACATATTAGATAGGAACAATATAATAGTTACAATGAGGAACGCAAAAAATGAGAAGGACAGCCAGATGGTTCGGACTGACACATACATAAGTGAGTTGCAAGACCCTATTGAGCAACTTTCCCAGAATGTAGCAGGAAAGAAGGGAGTTAAGATAGAAGAGAAAAGTCAAGGCGTGGCTAAGATTGAGGTGAAAGTGCCTATGTCTGAATCATAAAACCTCTGGGAGAGAAAAAAAGAAAAGGAGGAAATAGTGGAAGAAATAAAGCCAAGGGATTTCTCAAAACTAAAAGAAGAGATGAGAGTCCTCAGATTATAACGTTCAGTGCCCAACAGGAGAGAAAGCAACACATTCCTTAAAGCGTGCAGAGAGCAAAAGCTGAGATTCTCTTCAAAGAAACAATGATCCAGTGGACATCCTGCTCCCAAGAGCAATATAGGATGTGAGAAGACCAACAAATAATGTAAATTAGTCTTGAAAGGAAATAATTGGAAATCTAGAATTTTATATCCAGCCAATTTTTCATTCAAATAGGAGAACACAATAAAAAAATATTCACATACATACAAAGGCTTAGAAGGGTTATCATTAACACACACATACACACACACATACATATTGAAAACTTGCTTGAAAATAGTATTTAAATAGGAAAAGAGACAAGGCCAGGATGCATAGGGACAGAGGCCAGAAAGGTGGTCAAATACCTTGGTGGTGGTAAAATTTATGTTGTCTTAAGAAGATAAAATAATGGGGGTGCCTGGGTGATTCAGTCAGTTAAGCATCTGCCTTCAGCTCAGGTCATGATCCCAGGGTCCCGGGGAGTCTGCTTCTCCCTCTGCCTCTGCCCCCACTGTCTCTCTCTCTCCCTCTCTCTCAAGTAAATAAATAAAATCCTTAAAAAAAATAAAGATAAAATAGCTAGAACTAAAGAATAAGAGAAAGGATACACACAGTACCTTAGAACTTAACTTCTGGACAAGAGATAGTACTTATCATCTTGGGGGAGAATAGATACCAAGAACTTAAAAATCATGAACACGAGCATGGGTCTTAGGCATCTAAGGTCAATTACCATGAGAACAAAAATTGAAGGCATAACTTTCAAACCAGCATAAGAAACAAATCGTTGTTGAAAATCAAGAAACCCAAGAAAAAGAGAAAAAAGAAACAAAAAGTACTATAAATGAGAAATATGATCTAAAATGGCAGAAATTAAGTCCTAATATACCAGTATTTACAGTAAATATACTGAGAGAACTCTAAAGATCTTTATCAGAAAACAGAAAGTTAAAAACCAAAAAACCCAATAATTCAGCTCAAATAGTTGTTCTTTCTTTTGAACAATAGAGTAATCTAAGGCCAGAAATAAATGAAATAGAACATAAAAAAATAGGGAAGTATCTTAAATCAGATTTCCTAGAATAGAGGTCTGCAAACTTTTTCTGTGAAAGGCTAGCTAGCAAATATTTTTGGTTTGGCAGGTCACATAGGATGTTTATTGAATTTTTTTCTTTTTCTTCCTCCCTCCCTCCCTCCCTCCCTTCCTTCCTTCCTTCCTTCCTTCCTCTCTCTCTCTCTCTCTTTTTTTTTTTTTTTACAATCCCACATGAATGAAAAAAACACTGTTAGCTTACAGGCCATATCAAAACAGGCTGTGGGCTGAATTTGACCTGTGGGTTGCACTTGCCCTCCAAGAAGCAGAGCTGAAGAAAGCAGTTCAGGCACATTCATTCTTCAGTGTTGTCTTGAGCGAGTGCTCTGAGGAGGAAGAGAGTGAAGAAAGCAAGAAAGTAGGCCGGGACAGAGGAGGCTAAGCAAACACGTGAAGAACTTCAGCCTGATCCCCCAGAGAGTTCTAGAGCATGAATCACACCACAGAGTCCCACTTGGGCTTTTGGGGTGCTCACATGTCTGCAAGTCATTGGCTGTGATTACCTTGGGGAGGGTGTAGACCTCCAGGGAGCAGGGAAGGGGCGACGGGGAACTGTAGCAGCCAATACTGGACGGAATCTGGAGGATGGGTACACCAGCCTGGAAAAGAAAATCCACTGGAAGAACATGAACAAAGTTAAAGTGGTTTCTTTGGGTAGAAAAGAAAATATTAGAAGCAAATAGAATATAGAATAGAAAGAAGAAATAACTATACACACATAGAGATTTTTTAAGTCGTAACAATTTCAATACACAGAGAACCCCTATCTTATGCAAGTTGTTTGAGAAAATGGAAGAAAAGTAAAAGTCGATGTCACTTGTTGAAGCTACAATAATCCTGATTCCAAAACCACATAAAAAATAATAGAAAAATATTGGACTCTTTCATATTTGAATGTAGATGCATGAAAACAGTAGCTAATGAGATCCAGTTGCATAACTACCCAAAGGTGGGTGTGCAGGGCCAGAAGTTCCAACCCTCCAGTCACTGGTCTTTCTGGTGACCAGCCCCATCCCGAGGCTATCTAGAGGGGGTCCCACTCTAAGTCACCTCTTTTGCATAAACTCAGGTAAGATAAAAGGGGCTTGTTAAGAGTAACAAAAGATCCTATCCCTACTTTGCAAATTCCAAGGGTTTTAGGAGCTCTGTGCCAGGAACCAGGGACAAAGACCAAACATATTCTTATTATACCACACGATTCTTTCTTCTCCTCATCTGATTGTCACCTGCAAGTCTATAGACACACTTTCTACATCGTCCATGAACTTGGCGCTGTGTATGGAATACTGACTCAGCAGTCTAATAACACTGGTTCAATTTCTTGTTTTGAACACAGCTCTGTGACCCTAGGTAAGTGATTTAATCTCCTTAGTACTCAATTCCTTATCTCTAAAATGGAGATGCCAGTTCCTACCTCTGGGTTTCCGTGCTAAATACTAAATTGAGTTATCATCAAGTTTTTGTAGAGCGGGCGATCCACAGTAGTTGTGGCCAGATCTTTTGTGAAATGTCAACACACTCATTGCCTGGGCTCCAGTCGTTCACAATGTATTTTGTTACGCTCGTGATAGATCTCTTTTAAATACAACTGTAAAAATTCGCGCAGTCACCCAGAAGCTATGTAGTGTAAGTCATTTTCCCAGGCTATTGATGAATATTCTTCACACAGCACAACCAAAAGTGTTGTTCAAATAAAGATAAGACAAATTACAACACTTCCTTTTTCCAGTCAACCAGCCCTGTCATTCAATACTAGGAGATTAGATAAATCGGACAGAGCAGTTTTCATCGTAAAGCCCTGTTGGTTAGTACTCAGTGATTTGTTGTTTTAAAAAGGTTTTTAAATCGATTTGGTGAGTACTATTTCCAGCATAATGTGATGTAAATATATATAGGGAGTCCTATCCTGGATTAGCTTCTTGGCCAAATTATGTGGCGATTTCTTCCTATAAAAATGGAACTACTTCTGAAGTTTCAGTATGAATTTACATTTACAGAATACTTGGCAAGCAAAAACTATTTTACTATGGTTTTTATATTTCAACTTTAAGCACCTTAATAGAAATAAAACTGCTCTTTCAAAGTCGTCTTAATCTGGTCCAAACACTATCAGTGGGAAAACATGTATTTCTACCTTTATAATCAAGGTGGCTTACTCTGGTATTCTTTTTATCATTTCATATTTCCCCATGTGGCTAGGTAGTAGTAGTCTTTTTTTTTTTTTTTTTGGGGTTGGGGAGGGGCAGGGGGTGAGGAAGAGAGAGAATCTTAAGCAGGCTCCACGCCCAGTGCGGAGCCGGATGCCGGGCTTGATCTCACGACCCTGAGATCATGACCTGCGCCACAATCAAGAGTCAGACGCTTAACTGGCTGAACCACCCAGGCGCCCCAGTATTCTGTCACTCTTTAAAACCTAGGCAAGCAGGCGTGTTTTCAATTATGCATTATGACCCCTGCATAATCGGCTTCTTCACTAATCTCATTAGTGAAAAAGGTGCAGGGGAATAACCGGTCTGTGGCAGATTTCATCTTCAGCTTTCTAACAATGGCCAGAGCCATATACACCCTACCCCACTCCATCGTCTTACAATGTTCTTCCATCAAGTGGTGGCAGTCTATGTTCCCTCCCCTTAAACTCAGGCAAGTCTTTGTAACTGCTTTGACTAACAGAATGTGGTGGAAGTGAGCCTGTCCTATAAGAGACAGTATGGCTTCCACCCGCTTCTGTCTCTGTCTCTGTCTGCATTTACCTTTGGACCTCAGCTGCCATGTTGTGAGGAAGCTCGAACCGCAAGGAGACACCACACAGAAGAACTCCGACTGACAGGCTCAGCTAAGGTTCCAGCTGGCAGCCATATCAACCACCAGGCAAACCTTCCTATCGCAGCTACCCATAGAACTTGCTGGGATGGTGGAAATTTTCTATGTTTGTGCTAATATGGTAACTTAAGCCCTTATGAGGCTGTTGAGCAGCGGTAATGTAGCTAATGTGCACAAGGAAGTAGATTTTAAATTATTTTGTTTTAGTTAATTTAAATTTAAACAGGTACACGTGGCTAATGGCTGCCACATTGGACCATTTATGTCACTTGTTTGTAGCCCTCGGCCTTTGACTCTTTCAGCTGAAGCAAAAGAGATCACGAAGCAGAAATGAAGAGTCCCCACAGGGTCTGCTCCATATTCCTAATTCTCATAAGCCCTGAGAAATAATAATTATTGTTCATTTAAACTACTCAGTTTTGGGAGTGGTTTGTTAACAGAGCAATCGATAATGAATACACTGTTTCTATTGTTTTATTCACTTGTTTTTGGTTTTCCACAGTAAATAAAAATGTACAAGTCTTTCCCATCTTTTAAAAGCCCTCTAGCTATGGTTATGTGTCTCTGGTCATCACAGCCGGGTTTCTTGAATGAGTCGTCTACACTCACCATCCTCATTTGCAGCTTGTTCACTAGTCAACACCCATTAGTCTCTGGATTCAATCGAAGTCATAGTAACATTAGTTCAGGCTTATTTCTCCCACTAAGAAAGTGTAGGACTTCAGTATCCTACTCTGTCTTCATGGTGTCTCCCACTTACGTCAACAAAGCCCACCCTAGCGGAAAAAGTCAGAAAAGGGGGTCCTTTTGGCCAAAAAATGGTAAAAACATTTTTTTTTTTTTTTTGGAATGGACTATGCATGACCCTCAGTGAAATGCGAATGGCCTGTCTGTCCCAGTGTGTTTTTACCGTGAAAACAGCTCTTTCAGTTGGGGTCTTTGTCTCCTTCTCTCCACTGAGTTCAGAATCAATCATGGGGTATGCTGGGCCAAGAAACAAAGTGGTCTTCTCCATGTGCACCTTCCATCCCTCCTCTACACACATCCCAACATCAACGCACAAACCTCCCTTCCACCATCCCTTTGCTCCCCTCCTGCGACTAGCCTGCCCGCCAGCCCTCAAGTGTCATCCGGGGATCCCAAAGGAACTTTATGATAGCAAAGTAATTGCAACTCCCAAATGCTATTTTTGCCCAAATTAGCCAGACATCTGGGTGGGGAGTGTGATTTAGGGCTTCAATTTCCTAGAACATACTAACTCTATTACAAGAGTGAGGAAATAGTTCCATGACACCAGTTCTTTAGAAGTGGGATAGGTCACCTTCTCTTTCCATTGGGAAAACATAAGTTCATCCCATGGGAGGCTGAAAAAAATGCCTGCTTGTGCTCTAAAAGGTTTTTTTTTTTTTTTTAATAGTCTCAGAAGGCCTGAAACATGGTAAACCATATTATATCCAGACAGCCAAAGGTTAAACAAGATGCATCAAGATTTGACTATTTGCAGTTCGCACTGAGAGGGCATGGTTCAATATTGGATACATTCCAATCCAGTAAGAAAGAACCAATTTATAATGAAGGGTTCTAATTTGTTTGGAATATCCCAAAGTATTACTGATTATGTTACTGTATTACTGTAGTAAAAGTAGTACTAATTATTGTAACTGAATCCAAATAAAACATGTCACACACTTACCCCCTCCCCCCACCAATCAGGTTTGGAACACCAAATTAATAAATGCGCTGGTTGCTAATCAGGTTATGAGTTTTCACATTTTTGGTCTGGGTTGAAAAAACTCAGTGGTATTAAATAGATTAGAGTTTTGCAAGAGAAAAGGAAATACTGTTTTTCCCAAGATGACATTCTTGGACATCACTGTCAAAATATTGTGTGATAGGAAAAAAATTGCAGGAATGATTAAACTTCTTGTGTATTTAATGGAATTTTCTTTTTCAGCATCGACTAGCACAAGTCCTGCTCAAAATCTTGTGAAGTAGACCAGTCTCCTCCCTAATTCCAACAAACATACAGCTCTCAACAATTATACTGACGTTTGTTAAAATTCAACATTCTAAAGAAAATATTTTCATAAAGATTATGGGTAATTTTATATTTATAATCAAATGTATCTGGGTTTTTCTAGGTCTTCTGATATAAAGGTGGCAGAGTGGAAATTGGATTTAGAACACGATTTGATAATTCAAGAGACTGGCCAATTAGAATTATCAATCTCTAACTTGGTTACTGATTCTTCTATGGAACAAAGCTAAAAGGAATTCCCTTTGCTCGTTTCTCACTTGGGATATCTGGGTGTGGCTTATTTTCTTCTCTGCCTGGAACAAAGATATTCAGGAAAATCTTTTACAACTAAAATTCTTTGTCTTACAAACAAGCTTAAGGAGAAAAAAAAGCAGCAGCATATCAAGTCTGGCTTAATCGTTTGCTTATACTAGTGCATATATTGGATTTCTTCCAGGTTAACAAAAATAAAGCCCCAGGAAAGATATACGCAGGAGTATATTTAAGCTACTGGCTCACACACATTTTAATGGCTGAAAGTATATAAAAAATATGAAAGTGGAAGAAAAACAGTAAGCAGTTATGAAACGTAACAAGGTTTTTAATTCTTTATTAGTTTAAAGGAAGCTAGAACCTGATAACAATATGCCACATATGGTATAGAACCAAACAAAGGCTGCTTAGTTATTTATTTTGCATTTTCTCCTTTTAGCAAGTGAGAAAAAACAGTTCTATTGGCACTCGAGTTTATTTTCAATTAAAATCCCCATAAATTAGAAAACATCTCATAAAACAGTGGAAATGGAAAAAATGTTATTCAGAAAAAAACTTTCTTAAGTGTGCTGGCTTTCTGTAGTGCCTCGGGCTGTGGGATAAGTCTTCTAAGACCACTCAAAAAATAATTCAACCTCTGTGTTCATGTTGATGATAATATATAATAGTGTCTTGTCCTTTGATGTAAATAAGAGGAAAAGCTCATACTCGCTTAGTTTTTAATTGAACCCCCCACCTTCCACAAATTCTGCCGTTTGCTCATGTCGCACACGAATAAAAAGATGCAGCTTAGAAACGAGGGCCTGGCTGCCATTGTATTTTTTCTAATTAAAATTCAGAGTATTAAACACAGTTGAGTACACCCATGCATTCATGACATACCGTTATCACGTACCGGAAGCTCCGATCAACAGCACTGAGCAAAGGCTCATTTCATAACATCATTAAGATTCATTATACACTACAGTTCAAAAAGGATTTGTCAAAGCAAACAGTAATGGCCTGCTAGAAATGCACAAACAGAAATTTATATTAAATTGTCCTTTCCCTCCTTTTTCAGTATGGGAATCTGGTGGCAGTCTCAGGATTTGGGTTCAGAGCTTAACTGAAAAAGGCTTCCAGTTTCTTCAGATTGCAAATTATTACCAAAATGGAATATTAAAAAAAAAAAGGTTAAGTGGAAAATATTTGAGTAACTAGGTGGGGATATAGTAATCAAGCATAATAACCGTATCGGAATAAAAGAAGGTGACGTTCTGGAGTGTGAAGGTAGATAGAACGCATGAGTCACAAGGTGGAGTGTTTAATTTGGAACAAGTCAACTAAAAGCATTGCTTTCTTTTCCTTAAGAACCTTTGGTACTCTTATGTCAGAAAAGAAAGCTCTCTCATTAAAACATTTTTTTTTCTTTTATTTCCTGCTGAGTGAAGATGCCTGGGGAGACAAACTTTACATGCTGGCTTTTTGACTGTAGTATGATGTTATCTGGAGATTCGAAGGTGAGAATTTACTTCTTTAGACTCGGTACTTCTCTTTGCCATGTTCATTGATCACGCATATGTGCTGAAACAATAGAGGATTTAAATGAATCGGCTTCTTAACAAAGTAGGAGGTGCAGAAAATGGAATGCAGTAATAACAGAATGCCATCTTATCATTGGCTATTGTTCATTCAAATATATGTGTACACGTTTATGTGTGTGCGTATGTAAAATTGAAAGAGACCCATTCGAATGCTTGAAAAAGTTTCTTCATTGTTCTAGTTTTGAGACCTATTTTGAATCTGGCTCCCTAGGTCTGGAACAACCAGAAAGGCTGAAGGAGGGTATGGTCAGCCATGGTGGAGAGAGAAGTCTCTGTTTGGTAACATTACCGCCTCTAGGGAGAACGGAGAAACAGCCATGGTAAACACAACATTGACTCTTACTCGATCTTTTATGGGTAGCAAGAAATGTGTCGGGAATATTTTGATTGCAAGGAACAGAAGTGGAGTCAGATTAATACAGGCAAAAAGGGGGATTTCGTGTAGGCTACTGAGGTGGCTCACAGAATCCAAGGAAGAGCTACGAATGAAGGAACTGGAAGGCCGGAATGGCACAGCTCCTGACTTCAGCCCATGGTGCTTGTGGATACTCTCTCTGGGGCCCTGCCACTCAGTGGCTTAAGACTAAAACCCCTTGATTTCTGTGACTTTTGCTTTAAGTTTCTAACTATTAGGAGAGACACACACACACACACACGATTGGTCCACTTAGGGTAGGATGTCTACCTCCAGATCATTCAACATTGGTCAGGGTCACACAGCTGGGGGGTTTGTACTGGGGGTCCATGTATATATGTGTCTATATACATATATATTTCTCCAAAAGGGGAATAGTTATGAACTACATGCAACTGTAATTGGGATTATGAAGGCAAAGTACCCAGAATATTCCCGACATACTCCATAAGAGGTAGCCATTATCATCACTATTTCAATAATTTGTTAAATTCATATAACTGTTAAATTCTTGTGAAAAGGAGGCTAGGGATTTGCATGCATGACTTACATTCAGATCTCTGAAGTATTCATTGTAATCCAAGGCATAACCCACCACAAATAAGTTTGGAATCTCAAATCCAACATCTGAGTAGGAAGAGAGGGGGAAAAAAAAAGCAATAAGATGTAGATAACATGAGTAGAAAGCCACCATATGCTATTGTTGGCCCTTAAACTGTGAGGACCTTTCATTTAAGCAGAAGCAAGTGAGAAAAATGATAAGCAATGCATGGGATGAGCCCAATAGGACCTGGACCAGAGTGACGAGGCAGGGAGACAAGGTAGACAAGCAAACATACAAGGAAGAGTGGCTGTACTCCTACCATTCAGAGCTGAGAAAGGGCTCAGCCAGCCCAGGGGAGAATGCATGAGTTAGTCATGCAGCCCCGTGGTTCCAAAGCAAGCAGTATCCCATGATATAATGCCAAAGGAAACAATCTGGAAGCATAAAGTGCAGTTCAGACAGAAGGTCTTCCAATCCTGTGCTGCATGACTCGGAGCACAGGCTGTTGCCACTAGGAAGACGTTCTCCCACTGCGCTTGGTGTCCTCAGCCGGATAAAGGGCTGGAAAGCCAAATCTGGGAGACCAGATGACGGGAAGTGGGATTGTTCAGTTTGAGGAAGAGAACGCTAAGGGTTATTCTAACACTAGTCTTTGAGTCCAGGAGACAGATGATATTAATTAGCTCTCTATCTCTATTGAGGGAAGAATGGGAGTAAGTGGATTTAAATGCAGTATGAGGTACTTAGGTTGGACAAAGGAAAAATTTATTGAAAGGAAGATGATTTTTACGGAAAAGGATCTTTAAGGAACAGACCATAGCACTCCTTGTTCAGAGGTCTTGAAACAGAATAAATATGCCTATGGTCCAATGGTTTTTCAAACTCTTTCCATTTTTTTTTCATCTGTTTATTACAGCATTGCAGATGAGAGATGCACTCACTTACTTTTATGAAACTGTACTTTGGTATAGCCATGGAGAAAGCCCTCTGGTGACCACTCACCACCATTTTGGTTCCTATGACCAAAGATGCTTTCACATGGAGCAGGCAACTGGTTCCTGCTTGCAGAAGGTGCTGGAGGAGAGGGACTTACTTTCTAGAGGATCGCATTATATGTCACTGATAGAAACCCCCTTTGGTCCCTCCACACTGTATGTTGCTTTGAGGAAAATAATCAAAGAGGAGAAGCAAGAGCAGAAGGAAAGATGTCAGAGCATACAAAAGATGTCACTGAGCATATGGGAAAGACTCAATTATGAGAAAGGAACCAAAAGTATCATGCCTCAGGGGCGCCTGGGTGGCAGAGCGGTTGGGCGTCTGCCTTCGGCTCAGGGCGTGATCCCGGCGTTATGGGATCGAGCCCCACATCAGGCTCCTCCGCTGTGAGCCTGCTTCTTCCTCTCCCACTCCCCCTGCTTGTGTTCCCTCTCTCACTGGCTGTCTCTGTCTCTGTCAAATAAATAAATAAAATCTTTAAAAAAAAAAAAAAGTATCATGCCTCAGAAATCCAGGCAGAAGAAACAGAGATCCTGAACCAGCTACAAGGATATTAGTAAATTCCAGAGAAGTTGGGTTGTCACCACAATAATGACTTCACAGTCACCAGAGCAATGCCTACAGTAGGCACGTCAGACTGGGCAAAGCCGGTTCAGAAGGCCAAACCTTCAGAGTGAAGGCAGTGAAAGAAGGAAGCTGAATCAGTAGATCTGGGGGACGGTTAGGAAGCAGAGTGACCTATGTCCAGCTGGTAAATGGGTGCAGTTCCTACCCTTCTATTTGCACTTGCGGGAGTTACTTATAGATGTAGCGTAAAAGTGAGGCCGTGATCGGAACCGTACTGCCTGGGCTCAGTACTGACTCAACATTTACAGCAACATGACCTTCAAAAACCATTGACCCTTGTTGTGTTCAATTTCCTCATCTGAAAAATGGGCATAACACGAGCCCCTACCTTGGACGAATGTTGTAAGGATGAAATGTGTTAATCTCTGTGTAGCTCTTAGAAGAGTGGAAGGCCCATCGCAAGCTCTTACTAGTGTTACCTGCCCTTATTTTACTCATGTTGTTGCTGTAAGTGACACAAATAACCTGTAATTAGTTGGCTATGTCCAAAGTGAATCTTTCAACTTCAGTTAAAATCTCATCTCTATGGTATTTTCCATGATTTCCTTAAAAGATTTCTGTTTACTAACTTCACCTAACCTTACTGCATCCAGATTATATTCCCCATGCCAGTAACTGGATGGGGACACATTGTTGGGTCTATCTTCCCAGCACTGATGTTGTCTAGATTTAATACATGAAAGTTGTTTTTAGAATGAAGAGTCCCTTGCAAAATGTCATCGGCACACTACCGTCCACGGTGCGCTTCTCTTGCTCTGATGTTTTTGCAGCTTGCTGATGAGAACTGTAGCCAAATGATCCCAGAGGCTTTAGAGCAAATGTAAGTCATAAAAGTCAAGCTGAAATCTGCCTATGTGAGTGCAAAAAAGTCGCCTCTAGTGTTAGGTTAATAAATAATCAAGCTGCTTGTTTATTCTTCCTGGCATTAGAACCATTCGTATGATGGGGAGGAGAGTAGCAAAGTGCCCTGGATGAGCCAAATCCTCCCGAACGTATATTTGAGGTCAAGTACGAAGATGGTGTCTGGAGATATGTGCTTCACCAATTCTCTGTGTTATTGAACTTTTCTTCGAAGGTGATGGAAGGGGTGTCTCGGATTTCCCCCTTCTGCGTGCTAAAATTCAGGCTCGCTGAAGGTCGGCATCGAGAGCTGTCTGGTGATGGTTCCTGGAGACGGTATGAGAGCCTGTAAGCCTTTCCAGTGCCTTCCTGGGTCTAACTGACAGGGGCAGTGGCCAAGGCAGGAATCCGGGGTGTTAGCCAGTCTGATGGGGTCAGGTCTCCTTCTACCCCCTGTAACCCATTAGCCGAGTTCTTTGGCTTTAAGGTGCTATGGAAAACCTAAACACAAAAATATCCAACGCACATGACAGAGTCTCCGTGAAAAACGCAAACTGGAAAATTAAAAACCCTCGTTGTAAAGGATTCTATCCTCGCGGTAAAGGGTTCTATCGGCAAGGCTGGGGAGACCTCGGGAGCTCTGCGGGACTCTCGAACCTTTACATCTTCGGCTTCTCATGGAACGCCGGCAAATAGGAAACCAGAGATTCTTCAACACAGAACAACACCATCAGCCAACCAACCAACCAACCAAAACCAAAACCAACACCACTTACAGTTGGGTCGAAAGCCGTCACTTCTAGGTGTTCTTTTCACCAACAAACTACCATTAAAAAAAAAAAAAGTGTTTAGTGATCCAGATAAAACTTCTGTGAATTGCAAATAGAACCGAACATCATTAAAATATGTACCCCCCCCGCAGCATGTGGGGCACCATCCCGGCCCACTAATTCCCGCTCCTGTTACTGAGGCACCACATCAGCGATTCTAGATAAAAGGAAGGGAGAGGGGCACTGGCACCAGGCTCCGCCAGCTGCTCCTGGAAGCCGCTAATGGAGGCACAGTAACGAGAGGCTCAGACACCCAGCAAAGCATGTCCTCCTCCCCTTCCTGTCTCAGGCTAGCAGGCAAATGGGCTATTTGTTCAGTGTGGTCAGGCCAGAACACCCCAGGGCAAAGGGTCACTGGTTTGGAAAAGACTGCTCTCTTCAGGGACAATGTCCTGAGTTAGCATCCCTCTCGGGCTTATTTGGACACACAGAAGCAACCACGACGTGTACGTCCTACTCACCTGGCTACCTTGATCATGTTGGGCTCGTATTTCTCTATGCTACTAAGCAGCGCTCTCATGGTCTTCCCGGTTCCAACAATATCCTTTGCAAAGAAGACAGACACATTCAACTGCGTGCATTTGGGCAGCATAAAAGAATTTGCATCCAGACAGATGACTGTATGCCTTATTAATAATGCATCATAATTAGAATTGCCATCAGATGGAGTCAAAGTAGGAAGCAGGCTGGGTTATATTTTTTAGACAGGTGCTTCTCTCGGAAGCTGGGTTTAGGGGAATATATGGGTGAATATTTCCTCTCGGAATCGTTGAGCTGCAGTGAAAGCGGAGTTCGGCCTTTGGAGAGCAGGTGGGGGCTGCTCACTGAGAACACCCGGATTCGTGCATGCACATTCAAGGACTAAATTTGGCCCTGAGGTTATGCAACACAATACAGAATGCATGAATTTTCATGGACAGGGGATGTACATCTGAATGCACTGAATGGATAAACATCTCCCCCGTGCCCTCCCCACTCAATAGGGGATTCTACGGCCGGGAAGTGAGATGTGTCTGGACGGCAGCTGGTGACAGCCTGTGAATTCTGAGGGTGCGGGCCGCCGTGAGCCTCAGCTCCTCTCTGCTGATGAGCTGCTGCTCAATTAGAGGAGAATGGGCAGCAGAAATGCATTGTCCTTGGGACAGAAATCAGCTGTCGGGAGCTGATTATCAAAACAGCAGGTCTGGATTTCGCCAGGGTTGGGCAATTCGTTTGGCTAGATGGTCTACTTCCTGGGTTATGTCTGAGCCCGGAGACTGCAGATACATATGGCACACACAAGCAATTGTGTAACAAAAGCTTGCAAACAGCTCCCTTGAATTCTTGCCAGCTGATAAGACAGGCGTGCTCTTGAAGGGAAAGTGGCCATGTGCTGTATTAAGTCTACGGCTGCCACAGGGCCCGTTCTCTCTCTCTTTTTTTTTTTTAGCAGAAAAATTAAATTAAATTATAGCTTTCCCTTGGATTGCCATTTTAAAATTGATTGTATTTATGATTTGGTTGCTGAAGATAGAATTGCTTGAAGTCCTTAGGGGTCATTAGCAAGAACACTGACTCGAGGGTGAAAAGAGTTCAAACCTTGGTTTTACTATTATATACATTTGGTTCTGTTGGGCTAGTTTCCTCTTCTGTAAAAATGCCTGATTCGCAAATAGGTATAGGAACCAATTTAGACATGCGTGAAATTCGGCATAAAAACGGATAAAGTACCACGAAACTATTATTGCAAAGCTTTTATTCTAAATTGTTTCAGGCCACTGATTCCAGTTAGCTCTTAGTAAATTTGGAAAGCCATGCACACAGTGGAAATTCAATAAATCCTTGACCAATTTGATAATAAGTTCTATATTTCAAAACTCACCGTTAGATTCTTTCAACTTCCAAATAGGGATAAAGAAAAGTCAGCTTACCTCAACAATGAGGACATTCTGGAATTAAAAAAAAAGACACGCAACGGTTATTTAGAATACGATGCAAATGTGGCTCACAAGAGAGACCCAGGTTTTTGCTCACAGTTAGAAGCCTCACAATTTGCTTAGCTGGTCCTCCCCCATCCATCTAACTCAAATGCTTGGAGGTAACGTTGGTATTCCAGATCCATGTTAACAGTCCCTCTGCAATTACTGGGTGCTACAGTATTGGTATCTATGTACAGGTTAGCAGCAGGGTCATGTCAGATCCTAGACCTGTCTGAAGAGCTGTCCACAAGGTCGACCCACGTCCCTAATTCCAGCAAGCACCCCATCCAGCGCTCGTTGGCGTACGAAGTTTACTAAGAGTTTACCAGGAAAACAAGCCACATAAACTATGTTGTTCATGGAGACAGCGTCTGCAGAAGGATCATGTATCCAACTGTGACAGTCCTATATTCCCGCCGAGCCACCATCATTGGGGACTCTTTGCTTACTCTCAGATTTTCGATCCTGTGGAAGAGGGGGCTAGAGAGAGCTCTGAGAAGCACCTGGTTGAAATTTTTAGAAGCATGGTTGGGCTCCTTGCTATGTGCTCTCAAGCCTACCTCTCCTTCTCCCCTAAAAACACTGATTCTGTTTCATTTCAATTCCTGTTTGATACCTGTCCTCCCACTAGAATATAAACTCCATGAGGATGGGAATCATGTCTGTCTTGCTTACTATTGTATTCCCAGTCCCTAGCATATATGTACCGGCATATCAATGCTCCGCAATTATTTACTGAGTGGAGGATTAATAACTGATGACCCTGATTAATGAATTAAAACCAACCAATTAAATGGATTAGTAGTTACATGTCAATACTGTCCCGCCAAATTAAAATACAACTATGTAAATATGACATTGCAATGAACTGAAGGGTGTGGATATAATGTAATGTTGTCTTTCTTTAGATGACTCTTCATTTCTCCCTATGACTCATATAATACTTTAAAAATTCTATCAAGCCTTACACCTTAGAAAGCTCACTTACGTCTAATGCAAAAAGAGATTTAAGTAATGAAAGTTTTAGCCAATCAACCAAAATCATGTTTACTTTATGTGTCAAATGCTTCTTAGGCGGAAATATCTTTCTGGAAGTGTTTTTCTCTCAGGTATAGTCATTAAATAGTCATCTAGTCGTTAAATACATTTTATTTTTTTTAAGATTTTATTTATTTGAAAGATAGTGTGTGAGTGAGGAGAGGGGCAGAGGGAGAAGGACAAGCAGACTCCCTGCTAAGCACAGAATTCAGTGTGGGTCTCGATCCCAGGACCCTAAGATCATGACCTGAACTGAAGTCAGATGCTTAACTGACTATGCCACCCAGGCACCCCCCCTTTTAAATAAATTTTTAAAATCTTAGTTTTATCATTGAAATGTAAGCTTATCTTGTCCATTTTGAAGTAGGTCAGGCCCACAGAGTCACAGCGACAGAGGAGTTCCCTCAGCATTCTGAACACATTTGCTATGTTCTTAACCGTTAACCCACAACAGTTAGTTAGGATGTGCATTTTTAGTCTGATTGAGGCTTACCAACCATGCCTATTACCCAACCTGAATACTTGGAGAATATTTGATTAATTTAATTCCCTAGTTCATAATCTCTTTTTGTTTCAATCTTATAATGAAAAACTCTTTAAAACTCTGTTAGTCTGCATTCTTGTCTAATGCAATAAAGTACACTGTACATAATTAAATTTGTTTTTTAAAAGCTCAGAACCTTGCAAAACAAGAGTCATCTTTGAAAAGACTAGCTTTAACTATAAGATATAGTGGTGGCTGGGAGTGGGACTGGAATGTGTACTAACCCAGAGATAGATCTTCAGAATTACTTAAACACATTTTAAAATCAAGGAATGCATATGCAGATTCAAAATCAAATAGAAAAGTCTAAAGATTCTCTAAATGTTACTGTGTATCTAACTATTTAAAAATGCTCATGTGCTTTATATATTAAAGTTATCATGGCAGTCTATATTATGCATAGCCAAAATTGATCACATCTAACAAAAATGACAATAATCTGTTTTATTTTATGTTTTTCATTTTTCCTATTTTTATTGAGGTATAATTGACATACACTGTATAAGTTTAAGTCATACAGCATAATGGTTTGATTTATATATTTTGGAAAATGATTACCTTGATAAATTTAGTTAGCATCCATCATCTCATATAGATATAATAAAAAAAGAAAGCAAAAAAAGAAAGCAATTTTTCCTTCTAATGAGAACTCTTAGGATTAACTCGCTTAACAACCTTCGTATATATCACACAACAGTGTTAGCTACAGTCATTGTATTGTACATTTCATCCCTAGTACTTATTTATCCTATAACTGAACGTTTGTAGCTTCTGATCACCCTCCTCTGATTTCCCTGCCCCCCATGCCCTGCCCTAGGTAACCACATATCTGATCTCTTTTCCTATGAGTCAGGTTTTTTGTTTTGTTTTGTTTTAGATCCCACATGCAAGTAAGATCATACAGTATTTGTCTTTCTCTCTCTGACTTACTTCACTTAGTATAATGCTCCCAAGATCCATTCATGTTGTCACAAATGGCAGGATTTCCTAGTTTCTTATGGTTGAATAATATTCCATCGTGTGTGTGTGTGTGTGTGTGTGTGTGTGTATGACAACTTCTTTATCTGGCACTACTTTCTTAATATCATATAAAACCTAGGACATATTTAGATTGTCCTAGTTGTCTTTAAAATGACCTTTGTAGCTGGTTTGTCTAATCAAAGCCCACGCATTAGGTCTTTAACTCCCTTTTAATTTAAAGTAGTCTCTTTTACTGTACTTCTATTTCTCAGTTTAATAATTTTAGACACCATCTATTTACTATATTATATAATGATGAGAATTTAGTTGTTTTTACACTATCTCACTTCTTTTTCCATCTCCAGGGTAGATACGTTGTTACGACTGTATCTTCTTGTAGTGCTCACATTTTTTCCCACTACAGAGTCAAGTAGTATACTATAATTATGTTCCCTTTTAGTTTGTTTCTTTCCTTGGAATTCCTACTTGTTTTCCCTATCATCATCCAGTGTCTTAGACTGCAATAACTCTCCTTTTCTTTGGCTTCCCTTCTTTTCACTTTTCTTTCCTTCCTTCCTTTCTTCTAGCTCTTCTTTCTCGGAAGGATTGTTATGAAGAGAACATTAGTTAATTATGGTTTAACTATATTTCTCAAAGGATTTTGGAAGATTAAAGAGGCTAAGCAGGTTGGTAACATCTGTAACAACACAAAGAATTTTGCGAGTTGTGTACAGTATTTCAAAAGTAAAATTATTTAGTGGGTTCATAAATGATGGGCAAGGGAATACTGATATAAAAAAAACATCTGTTACTGAAAGGGAGCTATGCAGAAATCTAGAGATCTTCAGTGAGTTAAATAGAGCAGTCAATACAGATATTTCTTTTCCTTCACATAACATCACACTATTTTCATCACACACATTTTCAAGTTCTTTCCTAAATAATGTGTGGGTTTACTGTCCAGATTGTTAGCAGCCTACCTCTTGTATGAAAAGTTCACCTCCAAAAAAGCAACGCATTTAGTACCTTTGGAAATTGGCATACAAAACAAATAGCCCAAGAGTACAAAGAAAGTGACTACCCCAACTTTGGAAGCATTTTTACTAGTGTCTAAGAGAACTAATCTCTTTACATTTTAATATACCAGGATTAGCTCCACAAGCTAAGACAAATTCGTCTTTGTATGATCAGCATATAACATGGAGACCGGCATGTAGCAGGTGTTCAAGAAATGCTCATGGAGCAGATCAACAATTTTGACCCCAGTTCTTTCTCTAGTTCGTTAAACTTTTGACATATCCCCTCCATTTTTTTTTCTCAATGATGTACAATTCCCCCTTAACTGAGCTATAATTAATGTCTACTGCTTTTAATTTTGCACCAAGAAATCTTCCAAAATCCTCCCTCTTTTTTTTTTTTTTTTTTTGAGTGGGCAACCTTAGAAATTTTTTCAGGACACGCTGTGCCTCCTAAGCACTTCCAATCTGATAACTCCCATCACTGAATCTGAGAAGTCTGCCAGTTACTGTCTTAGTCATCTCATCACACCTAGCTCATTTCCTCCCAGAAAGTCAGTAAAACTTGCAACCCGGGGGGCCACAGGCAAAAATTCTATGGGGAGTCTCTGGAGTGTGTCCTTTCCTTGCTACTGTGCAATCCTGATGGAAGCTAATCACGTCAAGTTTCCTGAAAAAAAAGAAAGGAAAGAAGAAAAAGAAGACAAGAAAGAAGGAAAGAGTTATACAAATCTAAATGATTAAATAGGTTAAATAGGCTATTCCCACTTTCAGTCTTTTAAATTTTTAAATTTTTTTTTTTTTAAGATTTTATTTATTTGACAGAGACAGCCAGCGAGAGAGGGAACACAAGCAGGGGGAATGGGAGAGGAAGAAGCAGGCTCCTAGCGGAGGAGCCTGATGCCAGGCTCGATGCTGGAACGCCGGGATCACGCCCTGAGCCAAACAAAGGCAGACGCTTAACGACTGCGCCACCCAGGCGCCCCCAGTCTTTTAAAATGCAGCATGATTCGCACGCAGGTCTAACCGGCAGCAGCACAGTTTTGCAGCTATGGTCACGGCAAGCAGAGGGACGGCAGGAATTATGATGGGCTCATTGTGGGCGCTGAGCATGGGGAGGAGCGTGACTACGAACCCCACGGAGAAAGGAATGTAGTTCAGCATTTCAGTTTATGTGATAATTCACAAAATTGCCAGAATCATCAGTCGGTGGGCATTTCCATTATTGTTCTCAGCCTAGTCAGATGCAATAAAAAGGAATGATTTAAATAGTTAAGGCAGCCAAGGAGGAAATTTGGCAGGTTCTGACGCTTCATTCTGGCGTTGGATTAGAAACTGATTTGGTGCGGGAAGGTGGCACGTCTCCTGAAATCTTGCATTTAACCTGCACATCTGTGTTTTCCTGTTGCCAGATTTGGGTCTGTTTCCATGCATTTGGTTTTATTCCACCCCTTTCAGAGATTCCCCTTGAACATGAATAAAATCTTTTTGCTTTAATGGCTCCACCCATTTTATGAAATGCCAGGATTAAATCAAGGTTGAAAAAAACTCAGCCGGAGAGCACGTTGTGCAGACAGCTCGAACACACCGAGGAAAATGCTTTTAAACATCGTGAGCCGACGAAGCCGTTTAACTTCATCATTGAGGGTTCCCTTTATTCAACAGCCACGACCTATTTAGAACCATGACTCAGCCAGCTTCCCTTATGAGCTTCCTTTTCTTTGCTTTAAAAAAAAGAAAGAAGGGAAGAAAGAAAGAAAAAAGTAAAGCAGGAAGGAAAGAGAGAAAGAAAGAAGAGAAGAAGGAAAGAAAAGTAAAAAAAGAAGCCAAGAAAGAGACAGGTCTGTGGGGGTTATAGTCTCTTTTCTGAATACTTTAACCCACACAATTCTTAAGAGAGTTTAAGAAGTTATGTAGTACAGTCATGGTTCTTATAATGTATGGACAATTATATAGGTGAGTTATGGCCCCATGTTTTTAACAGTTCTTTTATAAACATTTGATTTCTTAAAAATCTTTTCAGGGCACCTGGGTGGCTCAGTCAACTAAGCATCCGACTCTTGGCTTCAGCTCAGGTCATGATCTCAGGGTCATGAGATGGAGCCCTGCGTCGGGCTCCATGCTCAGCCAGGAGTCTGCTTGAGATTCTCTCCCTCCGCCCCTTCCCTGCACCCCCCTACCCCGCTCACACACACTCTCTCTCTTAAATAAAGAAATAAATCTTAAAAAAAAAAAACAAAAACGAAAGTAAACAATCTTTTCTAACCCTCCGTCCTTCGTTTCATCGTTTGGCTCTGCCGCTGCTCCTTCGGACAGCTCTGTGCCTTCTGCAACGCTCCTCCTTCACTCCTGTGGTTCCAGCGCTCGTGCTGGCTCAGCCCATATGGCCTCCTGACCGGTTTCTCTTCCTGGAGTCTCTCTCCCGTCCTCAGTGACTCTACCCTCCTATCGAGTTCATTTTCCCAAAACACAGCTTCTTGATGTCACTTCTGCTCAAAAACTTCTGCAATTTCTCTTTGCTTTTCTGAGCAAGTTAAACTCTTTATTGAGACATTCAATATAACCTACCAACCAAACCCAATTCACATTTTTGGTGTCTTAAAGTATCCTTTCTCTATTTTGAGCTGATTTCCTTCAGTCACATTGGTCCACTCTTGTCCTCTGGCTGTCCTATTTCCCTCCTTTGTCCCTCATTTCATGATGCTCTTCCTCCCTTTTCTGGGTTATTCCCAGGCTTTCTGGTCCCAAGTAACACCTCAGCCTCTTCTTGCAAAGACAGTCACAGTCCCGCGGAATCATTCCTTCTTTGGATTTCTTTAAGGGCCAGGGGCTTTTCTTGGGATCATTAAAAAGAGTACCCACTAATTGTTGGGTGCCTTTTGAGTCCCCCTCCCAGCCCCCTGGTGTACATTCTGGGTGATGGAAAGATTCTGGAGGGCCCCTGAAACTTATTTTTAAAGTCCTCTCAAACTCTTAATGCATAGCCTTTCTCTGAAAGGCTGAGGGATGGGTGAACAGATCAGGCCACATGCATGCCTTCATCTGTTTAAGGAAAAGGAAATTCCAAAAGTTAAGTGCCATTGTTTTCACTCGTCCACTTTCAGGTGTGCTGCAGTCACCAACCCCAACCCCACTTTGAATCTCTTGTGACACCAAAGCCCTTCTGCTTCTCGAAGACAATGTGCCCTCACTTGACACCTTTCTCACTCAAACCCAGCGTGCTGGCTGATGTGTCCTTCGGTCTGGCTAGATGGGCTTCTATGTACCTTTCCCTCTGCATGTCCTCCCTTTCCCACACTTCACTGAAAACCTCTCTGGTTTCCTTCTAAGAGAAAGAGGAGCCTGCTCTCAGTCACCACATACTTATTCCCACCTGTCAGCTATGCACCGTGCCCGATGCGGGAGATAGGATGGTGAATAAGATAGGCAGGCTCCCTGCCCACCTTACCCTGACGTTCTGGTGGGGGAAACAGACCAATAAAAAAATCAGCCTCAAAGTAAACACAGCAAACTGTGGAAAGGGCTAACTTGAAATAGGGTACAGATATGGAGATGAATGGGGAAGGTAGGGAGCCTGTCTCTTTTAGACGGAGAGTCAGGGAAGGCCTCTCTTACACAGGAGGCTGAGACCTGAAGGATGGGAGGAAAATGAATTCCAGGTTGGAGGCCACAGCTTGTCTGAGGTCTTGGCAGGAAGGAACTTCACCTCTGTGGTGATAGCACTGTGAGGAGGGGTGAGTAGTGTACGATGATGGTGGGAGGGAAGCAGGGCCAGATCACATGGGTCTTACAGGCTGTGAGGAGGAGGCTGGATTATAATCTCGGAATACTGGGAGTAGGGTTCCCAGATAAAATACAGAACACCCAGTTACATTTGAATTTCAGACGAATAACAAATGACTTTTGAGTTTAAGTATGTTCCAATTACTCCATGTGACATGCTTATACTAAAAATGTATTCATTGTTTATTTGAAATTCAAATTCAACTTGGCATCCTGTTCTCCATTTTGGGTTGTTTTTTTGTTTTGTTTTTTTGCTAAGTCTGACAACCCTAATCGAGTGGCCGCTGAAAGGTTTTCAGTAGGCAAGTGAGGAGATCTGATTTGTATTTTAAGAAGATCCCATTTGGAGAAGGGTTTGGAGGGCAGCAAGAGTTAAATGAAGGAGTTCAAGGAGACTAGTGGCTACCATAGCATCTCAGAGAAGGGACAGTAGTGGTCTGGCCCTAGAAGACCAGTGCTTCTCAAACTTCCATGTGCATACAAACCATCTAGGGATCTTGTTAAAAGGAAGACTTAATTCAGATGACCTAAAGTGGGATCTGAGATGCTGCATTTCTAATTAGTTTGCAGATGGTGCTGACCTTGCTGGTTCCTGACCAAAGGTCATCAAACTATGGCCCATTGGCCAAATCTGGCCTACTGCCTATTTTTACAAATAAAGTTTTATTGAAACACAGCCATGTCCATTTGTTTCCCTTTTATCTACGGCTGCTTGCTGGTTTTGTGCTATGATAGCAGAGTTAAGTAGTTGCAACAGAGACTGTATAGCCCCCAAATCTAAAAACATTTACCACCTGGCCCTTCCCTAAAAAGTTCACAAACCCTTGCTCTAGACCACATTTTGCTACTGAAAGTCTAGACTTGGGTGATTACCATAAAGATGGAGAGAAGTGGGGAGTTTTAAGATACATTTGAGAGTACTGAGTGCGGTCTACACTGGCTCATTAAGCACTCCCCTCTAATGGGAGCCCAGGTACCCTAAACTACATAAAGATGCATCATCTCTAAGCCTAAGTTGTTGCGATGGTTGAGAACCTGTCTAACCAATGTGGATTCACCTTAGAAATATTTATCCTGTGTGTTCTAAGCTCAAGGGGTTCTACTCAGCACACATTTAAGCATATATAGAAATCCATCAATGCACATGTAAATGTGAGGGTAAAGATACCACGGAATAGCACCTGGTTACCTGGAAGAATCATTTGTCATATGAGCAAAAATTGGAAGCTGACTCCTGCTTGTATTTACAGCTGGCTGATTTTCCACCTCTCCCACCTGAACTTCCATGATCTCTACTTTCTTATGGCAGGAGGGTGTCTTCGCAGTAATTCTGGGAGGGGATACCGAGGCACAGTACTATCATCCCTCCTGTCACTCTGTCCCTAGTAAGAAACTACCCTGTCCCCACCCTCCTCTCTAGCTCTTAAAGGAAGGGACTATCTGGTGCTCACACAGAAGGGAGATCACTTTAAAATGAAATAGTAGATTTTAGAAAGCAGGAGAGAAAAACCAATTTTATGTGCAACTTTTTTCTTGGCATTCATTTAGGATTCTTAGAACTACCACTTTGACAGACCCCCTGGTAATAGCCCATGGCAAGAGGCTTGTGTAATACTGCACAAGGTATGGTATTTCTCTCATGCCATGCACCTGTCAGGCAATGTCCTACAACAAAGTCCCAAAATGACTTATCGTTTAAAGGCCACTCCAGGATTGTTAAAAGTTGTGAATTTCTGGAAATTGCTTTGAGTATTTTAGTTTTTTAGGAGGTTATCTTTATTTTAATTGTTTTTTAAGTAGGATCCACACCCAGCGTCGCTCCCAACATGGGACTCGAACTCACAACTGTGAGATCAAGACCTGAGTGGAGATCAAAAGTCGGTCGCTCAACGGACTGAGCCACCCAGGCACCCCAAGGATGTTATTTCATGCACTGACGTAGTAACGTTAAATGGTGGCGTAGTGATGCATGAACATCAGCCCGTTAATTCCAATTTCTGCAGAACATAATTTATATCTAGATAGCAACGTCACACCCGGATGGCTACTAGGCTTTCTGAAGAGTAGAGGGAAGTAAGCTGGTTGGTATAGTTAGAGCCCTTGTGGCTCTGTAGTGTTCCTAACGTTGTTACACATATTTCTGTTAAATGTGCCTGCTATTCCTTCTCCCCATCCGGACATTGCGTCACAATAACAACCACAAATATGGGAGATTGAACTTGTGGAAGAGACTGATCCCTTTTACTCGGAAAGCTGAACTTGTTCAAAGATAACAAATACAAGGTACGTCTGTGGAGCTGTTGCTTGCGTTCCCAGCAAAACTCGAATCTCAGGCCCCATTTCCACAAAGGCCATGTGCTTTAGGAAACAACTGTTCGTTCCAAAGGATGTATTTATGTCAGGATCCAAACAGATTTTCACTTAATTATTAAGCACTGACAGGTCTGGAACGCCAAGTTGAAAGCGAAGGTGTTCGCCCCGTGACCTAATGGATTACGTTCTTTTGCATGGGAGTGAAAAAGGCATAAGGCTGAAAAATGTGCTCCCAAGAAATCCTTTTTTAATCCCCTCCTTAAAAATTTAATATCTAAAATTAGATATTTCAACAAACCTGTTTAAATGTCTTACTGCAATGCCTAGGTGCTGAGCCATAGATGAGAGACAAAAAAAGCAAATAAATAAAAGAATATGCTTCCTTTTCTAGAAGAACCGCAAGAGGAGAAAAGGAAGAAAGCAGGAATGCCAAGGGATTTTGTAATATGGGGTTGTCTGAAATGAGGTTGGAAGGAAGGTTGGAGACGAAAGATCTGGTCAGCCTCAGGTCCTGGAAGCATTATAAAAGGAGTGTTTTATAAGGAAGAAATCATTAAAAGGATTCACACATCCATTTGCATGAATTAGCCAACCCGGGAGAGTGTCTGAAATGCTTGGCAAGAGCTGACCTGAAATGAAGGTCACTGATTTCCCTACGACATCCGTGCAGCCCGAGCCCAGTTACGTTCACAAACCTTTCCAGCCAGTGTTGAAAGATCATCGCCTCCAATTATCTGCATCTCGCCCATGGACTGGTCGTTCTAAAAAAAAGCAAAGATAATATGTCACTGTACAAGAAAACCTTTACAGCACATTTCCCCCCCGCCCCCGTCTACCCGGCTAGCGGCTAGATTGCGCCTGACAAACGCGGCAAATAGCTGGGGCAGATTCCTCGTTGCCCCTGGTTACCGAGAGCCGCTGGCCCGCCTTGGCGCTGGAGACAAAGCATTCTAATGGCTCCGGGAGGGGAGAGACTCTGTGCAAAGGGGATGATAAAAAGGAGTGCAGAGAAAACCAACAGACCTAATTTTGGAACACAAAAATGCTGGGAGGTGCCTGAACCTATCCCGAGGCAGATGCAACCGGGAAGGCAGTCATGCTCCGGGACCTCCCTGGGGGGAGGGGGCTGGGGGGGCGCCCAGAAGTGGGCCACGCACTTGTCTGCTGGGCCACCAAGCCCCAGTCGTCTGCTCCAGTGGGGAGCAATCAGATGGTGGTTGCCAAAGAAATTAGGGGCCTCCTCGACTCCTACCAACACAGGTCCAGCCCCTCATCTGGTGTTGAGGTAGTTCTAACAGTTCACAGATCAAGAACTATTGCACTTAGGGGCGCCTGGGTGGCGCAGTCGTTAAGCGTCTGCCTTTGGCTCAGGGCGTGATCCCAGAGTGCTCAGATCGAGCCCCACATCAGGCTCCTCCGCTGGGAGCCTGCTTCTTCCTCTCCCATTCCCCCTGCTTGTGTTCCCTCTCTCGCTGGCTGTCTCTCTATGTCAAATAAATAAAATAAAATCTTAAAAAAAAAAAAAAGTTAAAAAAAAAAAGAAAAAAGAACTATTGCACTTAGACCTTCAGGCGTAAACGAAGAAGCCTCAGGAACTTTCTGCAGTCCCAGGAATATGTTAAGAGACTTTGCACTCCAATTCCATTAGAGGTCATGAGTATTCACTTTCATGATGGCTATATATCCTACATCATCCTGTACACACACACCCCCAAACATGGATTGTTACACAGGGCCTATCACAGCAAAGTAACATGGAGGCAGAACAGGAAACAGACAGCAGGCAACTTGTTTTCTGGCCTCACTTCGGAGACACACAACGGGACTGACGCAGATTCCCCACAGATTGTGGCTTCATGACCAAGGCAGACCCTTGCAGCAGTAACCTAAGGGAGAAGGTGATGGTGCGGGCACTCCACGCAGGACGTGCTGAACCAGGAAGCATCTTAGGTCACTGCTGCGGCTTCTTTAGCTCAGGGCTTTCCCTTCTTCTGGCAAAAAGGCTTTGCCTCTTTGCTTGGGGGCGGGGCGGGGTGGGGCGGGTGTGGTTCATTCCCTAAGGATCACGTGGGGCCAGGCCTTACCTAGCTAAACCAGCTATGCCCCAAGCTACATCTGCCCTTGGACTTGCACCTACTGAAGCTAATTCTTTCCCTTAGGAATGTTCTTGGGTTGGTTTGAGCTGGATTCTGTCACTTGCAAGTGAGTCTCTATCTAGGCATTGAGCTCCTTTGTCATAGAATTGGTCACCTGGGGAGATAGAAATCAGCCAAATAACCAATATAACAGTTTCACCAACGAAGCAGCTTTAGTCTTATTATCTTACTGCTCAAGAGGAGGGAAAATGACCTTAAAATGTTTTCACTTCCACTTGGAAAAGCATTCATTCTTTACGGCAACGGAGTGGAGAGGGTGCCCACCAAGTAGATAAGTCCAATAATTTTCTTCTTATGGGAACTGATCGCAAAAGGAGAAAGTCAAAGAACATCCAGAATTCACGGATCTCTTGCTGTTTCTGAATGGGCATTTATAACCATACATTCACAAATGGTCATGCAGTGGGTTAGGAACTTGTCAAAAATGCCAAAGGAGAAGATTTGGAACTTGTCAAAAATGCCAAAGGAGAAGATTTTCTTATCACTTGTAGAAGTGCGAGATAGAGGAGCTAACATAGGGGGAATGTCTGCATATTCGACTCAAATGTGTTGTTAATAGCAGTGGGAAAAATAAAATTTCAATACCTCCACAGGACGGAGGTGTGCAGAATTGGATGGAACCACTAAACCACACAGTTTAACGTAACAAAGGAGATCTACCCTCTGCCAATCAAAGTAAATGTCATAATAATTCTATTATCATCTTCATCCTATTGATCAAAAACAAAAACCACAATATATCAGAAAGCTGAATAATGTGCTATAAGTCTCGCCTTCAGCATGTTGCCAAGCAAGTCTTAGTTCAGAAGACCTTACGTAGAGTCCAAGTTTATAACATGTTTTTATTATTAGATTTGTCCTTAACTCATCTGGAACTTATATCTTCCTAGTGTCTGTATAGTCAATTGTCCCAATACCACTTACTGAATTGTTTGGGTTTTTTTCCGTGCTGGTTGGAAATGTCATTTTTATCATATCTTTCATTCTTCGTATGTGAGGGTCAGTTTCTACACTCTCCTGTTTCATTAGCCTAAACGTCCATTTTAGCATCCAAACTATACTGTTCAATTACTATAGCTTTTTAGTATGTTTTAGTATCTGGTAGTATAAGTCCCATTTTTGTGTTCTTTTTTAAAAATTGTCTCGGCTATTTTTGTACATTTATTTGCCTATTTGCTGGGCTGTTATGAAGATCAAATGAATTAATATATACTGATCATTTAGAACAGAGCCTGACACATGGTAAGTACCTGATAAATGCTGGATAGGATTCATTTCCCTCCCTCCCCCTCTTCCTCCCTTCCTCCTTTCCTTCCTTCCTTCCTTCCTTCCTTCCTTCCTTCCTTCCTTCCTTCCTTCCTTCGAAATGGTCACTCCTGAGACCTCTCTGGACACTGAAGTCTGGAGCTCCCCTGGTTTAATGACTCCAGGAAAGAAGACTTTTGTCTTGCTGGGATGGAGAAGGGAACTTACAGACCATCTTCTCCATTCACATGCTCCCCATCACCTTGCTGCTTTTAGCCCATTCCTCCTTCACCCCATCTTCTAAGAACCTTGTGACTACCTTTTGAGCCTTTCAGCAATTCTGTGGCACAAATCTGGTGCTTCTCATCGACAATTCCCTTCATAGGCATTTAGATTTTCACTTTATCTATTCAGCTGGGTCAGTGCCCTTACTTAATCAGTTTTGCCTCCTAAAAACCACTGACGTCTCTCTCCCCGCCCAGTGAGGTTTTCTCCCCTCCTTTTTGTCCTTGGGGTATATACCTCTGTTTCTTTCTTTACTGGCATTTTGGTGGGGTTTCAGGAGAGACTAGAGCTAAATGTATGCCTTCAATCCACTGTGTTTAACCATGATATTTTTTCTAATGGTTCAAAAGCATCCTTATAGTCCTAGGATCGATACATTTTTTTAAACCATCATTGGTTTCGATTTGATAATATTTTATTTGGGATTATTTGTCATATCTTCATAAGTCAGATGGGTTTATAGTTTTAAAGCAAAGTTATACTAGCCTCATACAATGCACTGAGTGGTTATTTATCTTTCTTCTATGCTCTAGAAGAGTTTGTATAGGAAAGGATTGATCGCTTTTGCTGAAGTTCAGCAGAGCTCAGTATAGGTATTATTTAATCCCCAACTTAGAAACAAGGAACCTGAGCAATGAGCATTTATGGAACTTGCCCGAAGAGGAGCTGCTGCTAAGTGAAGGGGTCTAGTTCAATCCTAGAATTGCCTGGCTCCATGTTATTCTGGGGTAGCGAACCCCTACCCTGTGCGCCCAGTATTCCTTGAAGAGAGAAGCACAGACTGCGTCTTTGAGAGGAACCTAGAGAGGAAGTGGGTTCTGCTTCTACTCATGACGTGAAATCCACAAGCTCAAAGGCCAAGGGAAGCCAACATCTTGGTAGAAATGCTGGCAGCGGTTAGGTACATTTAAAGAGCCAAGGAAATCTCTGGGATTTAGCCCAGGCTTCCTTGGAAGAAATATTTTGGAAATGACTAGTTTAGGTGACCTGATCTCCAGGTATCAAAGGGGGCACACCCAAGCAGCCCCGCCGGTGTGGCGATTCGTCCAACAGAGACTTTGGATTGCTTAGATAATGTTTAGAAAAAAACAGTACTGAACAAGAGTAAATATCCTGAGTTCCTGTCCTTTTGAGGAACAGGAAGGGGAAAAGTAAGGAAAATAAATTAACAAATGAACCACTCTCTAAGCCATTCGTTTTCAAAGTCAGAGACATTTGCTTCAAAATCTGTACACACAAAAGCTTTCTCGATATTCTCAGCCACCACAGATCCTTTAACTTTGCTTTTCCTCCCCATTGGTCTTATCTTTCCTCTCAGCTATTCTGTGCTTAGTAAGGTCACTGATCCTGTATTAGATGGATAGAGATGCAAAACGAAAACAAGAAATACTTCACTATAAGGAGGTTTAATGACCAAACTGGAGAGCTTCTGATTAAAATGGTGCAAACCACTGATTTTTCCCCCAACTCTAACATTTGATACCAAGTCAAAGAACAAGGACAGGTGAATGGGTTCCAGTATCCCCAGTTTTCTTTTCAACCAGTGGTTGATGTAGGACAGGACTCTTTTAACTGGATCCCTAAGTCCTTTAAGCTGTCTGAGGTCAGAGGAGAGGGCACAGCGCGGTCAGAGCCTGCTTGGCTTCTGGGCCCCTTGCTTCAAGCAGAACAATTCCACTTGTCTGTGTTACATCGATTGGATTGAAAGTGAGGTTGTGCAGGCAAAAAAGTTTGAAAACCATCGTGTTAGCCATTGAAATTGACCAACTTTTTGGTTTCCTGTTCATTTAAATACCCATCTGCTTCTGAGATCTTTGTTCTGGAACTCATTCTTACAACCTATGGGGGGCAGGATAAGCTGTGGAAAGAACAATGTGGAGATTAAGTGACCAGGCAGCTGGACTCCCCAGGTCCCCTCAAGGACCAGACTGCCTGCGTTCCACTCACAGCCCCACCTTCCATGAGTTGTGTGACCTCAAGGAAGTTATTTACCCTCTCAGTGCCTCAGTTTCCCTATGTACCAAAAGGGCATATTAATCGTTTCTACCTCTTAAGATTATTGGAGGACTAAATGAATTCATGCACATTAAGCACTCAGAAAAGTGCCTGGCATGTAACAGTTAGCGGTATATAAAGTAGGCCCAATATTCTCCTAAGAAACTTACAAATCTACAGGGCGTCCTAACATCTGACTTTGTGATGTAGTCTTTGTTTGGTTCACTCAGTGTATTACTGTTCCTTTGGAGCCATGTGCTCTGTGGTTAGGGTTTACCAGGGCTAACCGCTACCCATGAGGAGGCATGTGGGTAAGGAGGACTCATGTCCTTGTACTGCCACTTTGTATCCTGGCTGGAGCTTTGGTTAAAAACGATCTCAAGTGTGTTTTCTTTTGGGGTTTCTCAGTGACCTCCCAGTNAGACCTCTCTGGACACTGAAGTCTGGAGCTCCCCTGGTTTAATGACTCCAGGAAAGAAGACTTTTGTCTTGCTGGGATGGAGAAGGGAACTTACAGACCATCTTCTCCATTCACATGCTCCCCATCACCTTGCTGCTTTTAGCCCATTCCTCCTTCACCCCATCTTCTAAGAACCTAGTGACTACCTTGTGAGCCTTTCAGCAATTCTGTGGCACAAATCTGGTGCTTCTCATCGACAATTCCCTTCATAGGCATTTAGATTTTCACTTTCTCTATTCAGCTGGGTCAGTGCCCTTACTTAATCAGTTTTGCCTCCTAAAAACCACTGACGTCTCTCTCCCCGCCCAGTGAGGTTTTCTCCCCTCCTCTTTGTCCTTGGGGTATATACCTCTGTTTCTTTCTTTACTGGCATTTTGGTGGGGTTTCAGGAGAGACTAGAGCTAAATGTATGCCTTCAATCCACTGTGTTTAACCATGATATTTTTTCTAATGGTTCAAAAGCATCCTTATAGTCCTAGGATCGATACATTTTTTTAAACCATCATTGGTTTCGATTTGATAATATTTTATTTGGGATTATTTGTCATATCTTCATAAGTCAGATGGGTTTATAGTTTTAAAGCAAAGTTATACTAGCCTCATACAATGCACTGAGTGGTTATTTATCTTTCTTCTATGCTCTAGAAGAGTTTGTATAGGAAAGGATTGATCGCTTTTGCTGAAGTTCAGCAGAGCTCAGTATAGGTATTATTTAATCCCCAACTTAGAAACAAGGAACCTGAGCAATGAGCATTTATGGAACTTGCCCGAAGAGGAGCTGCTGCTAAGTGAAGGGGTCTAGTTCAATCCTAGAATTGCCTGGCTCCATGTTATTCTGGGGTAGCGAACCCCTACCCTGTGCGCCCAGTATTCCTTGAAGAGAGAAGCACAGACTGCGTCTTTGAGAGGAACCTAGAGAGGAAGTGGGTTCTGCTTCTACTCATGACGTGAAATCCACAAGCTCAAAGGCCAAGGGAAGCAAACATCTTGGTAGAAATGCTGGCAGCGGTTAGGTACATTTAAAGAGCCAAGGAAATCTCTGGGATTTAGCCCAGGCTTCCTTGGAAGAAATATTTTGGAAATGACTAGTTTAGGTGACCTGATCTCCAGGTATCAAAGGGGGCACACCCAAGCAGCCCCGCCGGTGTGGCGATTCGTCCAACAGAGACTTTGGATTGCTTAGATAATGTTTAGAAAAAAACAGTACTGAACAAGAGTAAATATCCTGAGTTCCTGTCCTTTTGAGGAACAGGAAGGGGAAAAGTAAGGAAAATAAATTAACAAATGAACCACTCTCTAAGCCATTCGTTTTCAAAGTCAGAGACATTTGCTTCAAAATCTGTACACACAAAAGCTTTCTCGATATTCTCAGCCACCACAGATCCTTTAACTTTGCTTTTCCTCCCCATTGGTCTTATCTTTCCTCTCAGCTATTCTGTGCTTAGTAAGGTCACTGATCCTATATTAGATGGATAGAGATGCAAAACGAAAACAAGAAATACTTCACTATAAGGAGGTTTAATGACCAAACTGGAGAGCTTCTGATTAAAATGGTGCAAACCACTGATTTTTCCCCCAACTCTAACATTTGATACCAAGTCAAAGAACAAGGACGGGTGAATGGGTTCCAGTATCCCCAGTTTTCTTTTCAACCAGTGGTTGATGTAGGACAGGACTCTTTTAACTGGATGCCTAAGTCCTTTAAGCTGTCTGAGGTCAGAGGAGAGGGCACAGCGCGGTCAGAGCCTGCTTGGCTTCTGGGCCCCTTGCTTCAAGCAGAACAATTCCACTTGTCTGTGTTACATCGATTGGATTGAAAGTGAGGTTGTGCAGGCAAAAAAGTTTGAAAACCATCGTGTTAGCATTGAAATTGACCAACTTTTTGGTTTCCTGTTCATTTAAATACCCATCTGCTTCTGAGATCTTTGTTCTGGAACTCATTCTTACAACCTATGGGGGGCAGGATAAGCTGTGGAAAGAACAATGTGGAGATTAAGTGACCAGGCAGCTGGACTCCCCAGGTCCCCTCAAGGACCAGACTGCCTGCGTTCCACTCACAGCCCCACCTTCCATGAGTTGTGTGACCTCAAGGAAGTTATTTACCCTCTCAGTGCCTCAGTTTCCCTATGTACCAAAAGGGCATATTAATCGTTTCTACCTCTTAAGATTATTGGAGGACTAAATGAATTCATGCACATTAAGCACTCAGAAAAGTGCCTGGCATGTAACAGTTAGCGGTATATAAAGTAGGCCCAATATTCTCCTAAGAAACTTACAAATCTACAGGGCNGCAGGATAAGCTGTGGAAAGAACAATGTGGAGATTAAGTGACCAGGCAGCTGGACTCCCCAGGTCCCCTCAAGGACCAGACTGCCTGCGTTCCACTCACAGCCCCACCTTCCATGAGTTGTATGACCTCAAGGAAGTTATTTACCCTCTCAGTGCCTCAGTTTCCCTATGTACCAAAAGGGTATATTAATCGTTTCTACCTCTTAAGATTATTGGAGGACTAAATGAATTCATGCACATTAAGCACTCAGAAAAGTGCCTGGCATGTAACAGTTAGCGGTATATAAAGTAGGCCCAATATTCTCCTAAGAAACTTACAAATCTACAGGGCGTCCTAACATCTGACTTTGTGATGTAGTCTTTGTTTGGTTCACTCAGTGTATTACTGTTCCTTTGGAGCCATGTGCTCTGTGGTTAGGGTTTACCAGGGCTAACCGCTACCCATGAGGAGGCATGTGGGTAAGGAGGACTCACGTCCTTGCACTGCCACTTTGTATCCTGGCTGGAGCTTTGGTTAAAAACGATCTCAAGTGTGTTTTCTTTTGGGGTTTCTCAGTGACCTCCCAGTTTCCACGCTGTGGTGTCTGAAGCTTTACAGCGAATCATTTGGTAGGCATAATTTCTATCATTCCACTTTGCTGTTTTCATCCTTCTCCTCAGCAGGCAGAAGCCACTTGGAGATTGTGCTCTGACCCACTTTCGCACTTAGCTCTCATCAGATCCTTGTGGGGGCCATTTATAGTCAGTAGAGCAAGGAGTTAACCTTAAAACTGACTTACAAGATGGCGGCAGAAGGTCTGTGGTAGAACATGAGAATGGAAGTCTGGGCTTCTGATCTCTTTTCCAGGCCCAGCTGCATTTTTACATTGAGAATCATGAGCTACCCTAATTCCTTTCTATGAATCCACCATTTTAGCTTAAAGTAATCTAAAATTGATTTATGTACTACCTGTAAACAAAAGAACCTCAACTAAGATACCATGCTGATTTACAGGAAAAGTCAGTATTTGCAAATTTTGCTAAATATTACGTGACAAATGACTTGTGACACATCTCATCACTATTGATGAACACCACTGTCCTGCACTGAGACCCCAGGAGTTCCCGGCATGGAATCTACTGCATTATCTTCCATGTCTTAGCTTATGGTTGTTCACACACACTTCTCCATCTTTCCTCATGTAGGTAATTCGTACTCTTTCTTCAAGACTTAGTTCAGGCATCATCTCTTCTAGGAAGTTTTCCTAGAGTCCACTGGACTTTATATGTGTCCCAATAATGCTCTATACAGATCTGCATGTTAATAGACCATATCCAATTGGAATTTTTTTGTGTATGTAGCAATTGCCAATAGAATGGAAACTCCTTCAGCATAACAGCCTTATTGTCATCCTAATTGTACCCTCTGTTGCTGGCACATCTTGGCATTTGGTATTTATGGAGCCATACTGAAGCATCCGAGTACATGTGTTAGCTATATTTTTAATACTTCTTCTCCTACCCACTTAGACAACAAGTGTTCTCGGGCAGTACTTGGTTTCTATTCCTTTAAGTTCTTTCTCCAGCTGTCCAGAAGCCTGAAGGACCTTATTACTCAATGGGAGTCAGAGAAAAATGAAAACTATAAACAAACACATGAGAAAAAATCTATAAAGCTCAGAGAAGGACTTAAATAAAGCTGACTTGAGTAACTTGGAAGATGGCACGACTGGAAAAATGTAGTCCTTCCTCTGTTATGTCTGATTCTCATCCAAATGGTATTTCTTTATTCTCATCATCTTATTATCTCAGTTCCTAGTCTCCTCAATATTTTTAAAAACCTAAATGCCAAAATCCGTGTGAATTCTGAACACTAGAAATATGAAAAAATGATTTACCAAGATATCTTAATAACAGGAATTCATTTCATGATTAGAAAAAGATACATTTTAAAGCCAATCTAGTGTTTGAACCAGGAGAAAAACATAGAGGTTAGCATGTACAATTTCACTCATTTGAAAGTATGCATGTATTTTGCATTTTCCTGAATTTGGTGTCTCTAACTTTGTAAACACGATGTGACTTTATTTAAAGACAAAATGGCTTTCTGCTTAATGACAATGATTTATTACTCCATTGTGATTGGTATTCTACTCCACCCAGTCTCTGAGAGGGGTACTGGTTAGCTAAGAGTAATCTCCACTCAAGGGAGAAAGGCTCTTTTCTTTATGAGAAATAAAGGGGAGCTGGGTTAGAAGAAGGGGCCACAATGATGTGAAGAATCTATAGGCTGGGAGAAATAATGAAGGGTCATCAAAAAAAAAAAAAGAGAGAGAGAGAAAGAAAGAAAAGAAAAAGAGAACAGAGAGAAGAAATTGGACCTTTATTTTAATTTAGTTATAAAGGACCCCAGGAAGGAGGAAACAGTTTGAAAACAGATCCAGTGACTTCGCTTTACATGAACTCTGTTTGAAATCTTGAAGCAGGATATCCTTCTGTTTTGAATCTTGGTATGGACTGTTGTTTTGGTTTAAGTTATGTTTTTAAATTATGGATCAGAAGGACAAACAAGTGGAGCCTCTTGAAACATCTGATTGACCCCAAAAGACTTCAGTAAAACCTGTGTTTTAAGTGTGGATGGTGGACGGCCATATCCCCGTGCTTGACTCTTTCTTGGAAGGCCCTTTTCTCCATACAGTTTTTTTCCTCCTAAATAACCCAGGGAGGATTTATAATTATAACTTAAAAAAAATTGAAAATAGTTGTTCAACAGTAATGAAATCTTAAACCAGCTCTCACGAACTGGTTTAAGGGGAAGAAATAGTGAACAGGAAGGACCAAGGGAGAGAACTGGCAGCAGATAGCACGCCAGAGAAACCTCTGGAACACACACCACTTTTTGGCATTAAATTTGGATCTGTCTTCTTTCCCACCCAACTGTACTCTAGGTCCAAAAAGTTCTGCTATCTCGTGTCACTTCTCAGCTCAAAACATTTCTGAAGATACCCATGCCTGTAAAATGGTGTCTGATTTTGTCCGTTTTTTTTTTTTTTTTTTTTTTGGCCACCCTCAGAGCCAGGCAAGACGGCCCCTGCATATCACAAACACCAAAACACAAAGACATTTGCTTCTTTCTTTTTGGTTTTACAAGGAAGTTTCTGGAAAATTCTGTTAGAAGTTTGAGCTAATGAGAATTATGCAATAGGGACATGTGGCTGAACTGGGCCTTGCCCCTTTACCCCCTTGCAGGGTCAAGTTTGTGGGGGGTGGGGAGAGGATGGTGGTGGAGAAAAGCAGAGCCTTATCTTGGGAAACCAGAAAAAGAGGAGCTGAAATTTTTTCAAGTTGGCCACCCTAAATAACCCAAAGCAGGTGTCTCTGAGACAAACTCCCCAGATAACCATGTTCCCTCCTGCCTCTCTGCTCAGAAGGTATCGTCTTGGAGGCACCTGAATCAGGAAAAAGAGGCACGAGGGAGAAGAGCCTAACTGCCCCAAGTCCCTGAAGAGCTTAAGTGGGTCAGTCTCACGCAGGTTTTAGGCAGGCTCAGTCATCACCCAGGAGCTGGTCCTGGGCCCAGTTGATGCCCTGCCCTGCGGACACACGGCTCTGCTCAGGCTTGCAAGGACGAGTACAGCTCTTTCAGTCTCCAGCTCACGTAATCAGGGTAGACACATGAGCTTGGCCATGGACAAAGCTATAAAGCTTCAAAACTTTAAATATTTAGAAATATGATATGTGGCTCTGCATTTATAATGTTGCCTGGGGCCCCATAAATATTGGAGGCAAGGCTGACTTTGAGAACCATTTACTGAACATTTACTAACTGCCAGGCACTATGAGAAACACATCATGTACGTGAATCCTAACAAAACCCCATGAGTACCACCCAGTAGCCTTCCTCCTTGGTATTCACCCAAGGAGTGGGACAGTTAGGTCCACAAAAAAACTTGCTCTTGGATGTTTATAGCAGTTTTATTCATAATTACCAAGACTTGGAAGCAACGGAGATGTCCTTCAGTACGTGAGAGGAAACCGTGGTACACTCAGACAATGGAATATCATTCGATGCTAAAAAGAAATGAGCTATCAAGCCATGAAAAGACATGGAAGATGGTTAAATGCATATTACTGAGTGCAGAAGCCAATCTGATGAGGGTACATACTGTATGATTCCAACCATAACACATTCTGGGAAAGGGAAAACTATGGAGACAGTAAAAGATCAGTGGTAACCAGAGGTTGGTGGGGGAGGGGGAATGAATAGGTGGACCACTGGTTATTTCTAGGATACCATAATGATAGATACATGTCATTACACATTTGTCCAAACACATAGTTATGGGGTGTCAATGTAGGTTCGTCAGTTGTAACATACATAATGTGGCATAGGATGTTGATAGTGGGGGACGCTGTGGGTGTGTGCGGTCAGGCGGCACAAGGGGACTCTCTGTACTTTCCTCTCAATTTTGATATGAACCTAAAACTGCTCTAAAAAATAAAGAAGATTTCTTTAAAAATCCTGTGAGGTAACAGGCACTGTTATCACCCCAGTTCAAGTAACTCTGCTAAGTAACAGTGCTCAAGGTCCCACAGCTGGAAAGTGATGGACCTGAACACAGGATACCCCCTCGGTCTTGCTCCAAAGCTTCCACTGAACCAATACCTTCTCCAGCTTTTCTCTTGGGTCTGAGCAGAATCTACCTTTCCATGTGACTTCGCACTAGACTTCCTCTCCCCCAGACGTGCTTGTAATGTGCACATGACTCCCCTGCTCAGACCGTGACCCTGCCTGGAGTGGGACCTCAGAGTCAGTCTTTCTAGTGAGCTCCCAGGTGATGGGGAGGGGTTGGTCCACAGGCCACGCTCTGAGTCATCGGGGTCTACGTTTCACCTGCTGGCTAAGTCCAGTGCACACCCTGCATTTTCTCATCGTGTGTTTTGTGGATGCTTCCTTCACCCAGAACGTCTTTCTGCCACATCTCTGCTTGTCAAAATCATAACTTCCCTAGGCACACACATTAAAAATCTACTTTCATTATAAGTCATCACCTGATCCTCATCCCGCCACCACCGTCAACCAGAACTGATTTCTCCTGCCAACGTGTTTCCTTTGCGTTAAGCACCAATTCCTGCTGCCCTTGTTACAATCCTCCCCCTTGCTCATTGTCTAGGCATCTGTTCACGTCTGCTATTCTAAAAGCAACTTGAGGATAGAGACTTTCGATCTTTCACCTTTGTCGGTTCCTTTTTTTTTTTTTAAGTTCTTATTTATTTATTTGACAGACAGAGATGGCCAGCAAGAGAGGGAACACAAGTGGGGGAGTGGGAGAGGAAGAAGCAGGCTCCTAGCGGAGGAGCTTGATGTGGGGCTCGATCCCAGAGCACCGGGATCACGCCCTGAGCCGGAGGCAGACGCTTAACGACTACGCCACCCAGGAGCCCCACCTTCGTTGGTTCCTTAGCACTGAGCAGGCCTTGCGTGCAGCAAGGAACATGATGTGTTCCCCTTTTCTGTAAAGTGGGGACACTAACACCTACTTGTTTGGATTGTTGTGAGGTTTGAGTTAAATGTCATATGTAGAGTGCTTTGTCCACAGTAGGCCCCTGATAAATATTTATTGAATTGTATTTTCCTTTCCTGTTATACATAAAAGGGAAAGGGGAGGGTGTGGGAGTGAATTAATGACAAAGCCAGGCCTACCCCAAGATATCTTAACTTTTATTCATGTGATTTTCCCACTCTATCAAGCTCTCCTTCGCTTTGTTTTGCTTATGTAACTCCCAGTCATTCATGTGACTAAAATTTATCAGTATTTACAAAAGAAACCTGGTTCACATTTTCTACACATATCATTGACTCAAGTTCAATTAAGGCTTACAGATAAAAGGAATAAATGTGTCCTTACATCGTGGTAAAGTCTAAGGTGACGTACATAATGTATGTAATGTACATATGTAACTGAGTTACACAGACATAGTGGTATGTCTATGTAACTCAAAACAACCAAACTTAAAATTAGGTAATGGTTTCCAGGTAACATGATCGTACAAGAAGAAATGATTACGACCAGACACAAGGATTGCCTTAACCAATTACTCACCGGGACACCCTGGCAAACTCACTCAATTTCTCATTTACCTCATCTGAAAAGTGGGGATAATACTGCTGCCTTACTTGCTTCTCAGAATTCACGTCAAGAGCCAGCAGATTGCCAAAACATGCAAAAGCTACGCAAAATGGAGCAAACTTTTTATGTGCAAAAAATGCATTACCAATATCCTCAGCCATAATACAAAGCCAGAGGGAAAAGGCAATTTATATGGAATACAAAGAAAGTAGAATACCAAATGTCAAGCATTTCCTCTACTATTACTATATTTTAGGTTTACGGTTTTGCTCCAACTTCTCCCGGTATCTGATGCGACACGAGTATCACGTGAGAAGGTCCGAGAGCAGAATGCCTCCAGAACCACCTTTTATTTTTCAGAACAAGAAAAGATGGTTTATGTGATGCAGGCATGTTGATTGGCAGTGCAGGCTTGCAAATTCCTTCAGTATTAAGTCATGTCTTCAAAACTGGGTGGGGCGCTGAGTTATTAAATTTTTTCTTTGCCTCTGGAGGCCAGGGCTTGGAAGTAGCTGGAGCCTACATGTGAACTGAGCTGGGTGGTCTCGGGAAAATTCTGTGTAAACAGCGTTGCTCATCTAAACGTAGCACAATGCACTGCACATCTGTCTGTCCCTATTATACAAACAGAATCTGGACTCCATTAATGTGCCTGAGGAATAAATTATTCTCTAATAAATGTTTTTATAATCACAGTGGAAAGGAAGGTCCAGGACAGCAAAGGAAATGAGACTCCACCGTACCAATTTGTTGGCGGAAGCCTGGAAGGGGAGTGGGAGAAGGAAGTAGACCACAGCTGTGTCTGACCTAGAGCGGGCGTGCCTTCTTCAACATGGGAGAGGTGGGGTTCCATACAGACTAAGGTACAGGAGAGTGCCTTATTCTGTACTTGCCAATGAGGAATGCCAGGTGGCCCAGGGAAGGTGGATTTGCTCTCAGTTCCTGCCAGATAATCAAAGAACAACTTTTCAATGACAACAGCAACAACTACGGGTATAGACCCGACAACCTCAGTGCCCCAAAAGTCAGACTGTCCGCATGAGGGGGCCTGACAGGGCCAGCGGCTACGGAACAGGGCACTTGGGCTGTCTGATTATGCATCCACGTATTGCTCATGCATAAACACCTACTCTTCTCTCTTTACCCCCATCAAATATTTGTTGTCATTGGCTGATGACACGAGGGCCTTTGTTTTGTAAGGGCGGCTGGAGAAGTTGTTGGAGTCGGAGATGGCAGGGAAGAGAGAAGAGAAGGCTGGAGGCTGATATGACCTCTGTTCTCCATCTGGTTTCTTTGACTGCATTTGAGTCCTGATGTTGGAGGACTGTCATGCTTTCATTAGAGACTAAGATTCTGGGAGGGGTCAAAGGTCCAAAGCAGGGTCCGTTCACAACTGTTTGGGGCCCCAGCCTCTGTGGGAAGCCTGGGCGTGCCCCAGTACCTGCAGGACTGGCAGTTTTCGGGGCTCTCCTGGCATAGACAAGGGCACTCACAATGGGCACCAGTAGCAATGGCCTTGCTAATGATCCCAGGAGGGGCTGCTCAGGAGCGGGGCTGGTGGAGGTGGCAGATGCTCTGTAGTAACTGCAGCTGAAGGACTGGCCTAGAGACAGGGCAGGACCCCCTTGGGAACTCTCCGAAATGACTAACTGCTTGACTGGGCAGGTGGGAAAAGTGTAACCCTAATTCAGTGTACTTTGGCATACCCGTACCTGGATCTACTTCTGTAGTTATCAACGGGGCATGCCAAAGGCAAAAGCTGCATAGACAATGATATTTGGGCTTCAGAGATTTCGAACATTTATTTGGTATTTATATAATCTTCCTCCGATTACATCAAATTCATTTGCTGTAAACTTTACGATGTCCTTAGCATCACGGGAGTTTGTGACACTATTTCCTGTTATGGCACCTAGGTTTTTAATTTAAAAATTTTAAGGGGATGATTTTTATTGTTGTTGTAGTTTTAAAATTTCATCATATTTTGATAAGTCCCCGTGACTTCTGCTTCTTGCCAAGATGGAATAACAAAGACCAGATTTTAAAAAAAGCAAAACGTAGGCAACAACAGTTTCGAGACACTGGATGTCAGGCAACAAAGAAGAGCAATCCCTAAGACAGGAACAAACAAAGTGGGCCCTGTGACTGCCCTGCTGACTGTCTTGGTAGAGTTTTCAGGCCACAGCATAGGGAAGGAGAACCCCTTTGAAGCCTGGGGAGACGGAGTGGAGGCGATGGAGCTGAGCGTCCTGGGAGAACCCGACAGCTAGTTCTCAGGACAGGACACTGGAGAGAAGGGCTTGGAAGGAAAACCAGCAGAGCATGCAGCAGATCTGCAGATGCAGATTAAGAAACTATCTGATGCCGGGGGAAGAACCTTCTAAACAGACATAAGCAGAGCCAAGAATAGTGCCTGTCCCTACCAGAAGGGGAAATCCCACGGTCGACGGGAAACTGTGTCGAGTTCTCTGGAGACCTTGCCTCCGCGGTGAAGAATCACCAGCCCTAGTGGGAGGTTTGCTCTGGACCCACCTAACAAATCCTAAAAGCAAGATCTGCAACGGTCCTACTGCTTCCAAGTAACCACTGCATCTCAAAACGAGGCTCAAGAATATATAAGGGAATAAAAAAATTACCCATCCACAAGCCAACGAAAAGATGCTCACCATCACTAATCATAAGAGAAATGCAAGTCAAAACTACAGTGGCATATCACCTCACACCCACTAGGATGGCTACGATCAAAAACCCAGAAAATAACAAGTGTTGCTGAGGATGAGGAGAAACCAGAACCCTTGTATACTGTTAGCGCAAATGTAAAATGGCACACCCTCCTTAGAAAGCAATGTGGTGGTTGCTCAAAAAATTAAAAACAGAGTTACCATGTGACCCAGCAATTCTACTTCTGGGTATATGTCCAAAGGAACCGAAAGCAGAATGTTGAAGAGATATTTGCACACTGAGGTTCACTGCGGCATTATTCACAACAGCCAACAGATAGAAATAACCCAAATGTTCGACAGGTGGATAGATAAAACAGAATGTGGTATATGCATATAATGGAATATTATTCAGACTTAAAAAGAAGGAAGCTTTGTCACCTGCTACAACATGGATGAACCTCAAGGACATTATGCTAAGTGAAATACAGTAGTCACAAAAAGACAAATACTGGTATGCTTCCACTTATTTGAGGTGTCTAAAGTTGTTTCAGTCATAGAAACAGAAAGTAGAATGGCGGTTGCCAGAGACTCGGGAGAGGGGGAAATGGGGGGTTGTTCAGTTTCATAGAGTTTCAGTTTTGGAGGATAAAAAGTCCTAAAGGTCTCTTGCACAACAATGTGGAATACTTAGCCCTCGTGAACCGTACACTTAAAAATGATTAAGATGGCAAGTTTCACGTGTTTTTTATTTATTTAAAGTATTTTATTTATTTAAAAAATCCATCACACAGTAAGGTACAATTCACAATGTTTGACATCTAATTAAAGACTCTCAGGCACAGAAAAAGGCAGGAAATTGAAGAAAATAAAAATCAACCGAAACTGATCAAGAACTGACACAGGTGTTAGAAGATAAGGACATTAAAACAGTTCTTAGAGTTGTATTCTATATCCTCAAAAGTTTAGAGACATGGGAGATACAAAATTTTTAAAAGACACAAATGGAGCCTCTAAGGATTATAAGTAAAATGTCTGAGATGAAAAATGAATGGGCAGAATTCTAAGAGGGTCCCAGGACTCCCATCCTCTGGCATACACATCCTTGAGTGTGAAAGAGACCACGAATGTGATGGAATATCACTCCCACACTTAACGCTACCGTATACAGCAAAAGGAATTTTTCAGATGTAATTAAAATCCCAAATCAGTTCATTTTAGCTAACCAAAAGGGAGATGACCTAGGTAGGCCTGACAACTCGGGGGAGTCGGTAAAAGAAACAGGAGGCATCGGCAAACACCCGCCTGCCGGCTGTGAGGAAGCAGACACACATGTTGTGAACTGCTATGCTGTGGAGAGAGCCAAGTGCCAGGGAAGGGGGGTAGCCTCTAGGAGGTAAGAGCTGCCCTCAGCTGATAGCCAGAAAGAAAGTGGGGACCTCCACTCACAACCTGGAGGAAATGAATTCTGCCAACAACCCGGAGGAGCTTGCAAGGGTATATTTCCTGAGCTGGCTTTATGAGGATGCATCCAGCTGACAACCTTGGGAGACCCCGAGCAGAGGAGCCAGCATCCTGGCACCAGACTGCTGACCCATGCCAATGTGAGACCACAAACGTATGTTGTTTTAATCTGTTAAATTTGTGGTGATTTGTCATGAAGCAATAGAGAAGTCATACGAGTGACGAAGACAAATGGCAGGTGAGATCCCGCAGAAGAAATGATCAGTAGCTCAATGACAGCAATAGAGAGTGCCCAACATGGAACACACAAACAAAAGACAATTTTCAAAGTAAAAAGATCAGCAGTGAGCTGTGGAGCAACTTTAAAATATGGCCTAACTGACATCTCAGTAGAGTTCCTGAAAATGGGGAGCGGGGAAGAAAATTATTAGAAGTAATGTCTGAAAATTTCTAGGTTTGATGAAACATATACATCCACAGATCCAAGAAGCTTAAGGAAAGCCAAGTACAAGTAACATGAAGAAAACGACACCAAAGCATGAAAATAATAACAACAATGTAGCTCTGGTCAGGAACAATTCAAGTGAGAAGGTAATGGAGAAAGAGATTTAAAGTACTGAAAAAGGACTGTCAACCTAGACTTCCGTACCCAGCAAAATTATCATTCAAAAACGAGGGATGAGAGGTGTCTGGGTGGCTCTGTCAGGTAGGCGTCTGACTCCCGATTTCAGCTCAGGTCATGACCTCAGGGTCACAAGATTGAGTCCCGCAAAGGGCTCTGCACTGGGCACGGAGTCTGCTTAAGATTCTCTCTCTCCCTTGCCCTCTGCCCCTCCCCCCATGTGTTCTCTCTTTCTCCAAAAAAGGGGGTGACATGAAGATGGTGTCAGACATACAAAAGTGGAACTAATTCATCCTCAGCAGAACTACACTATAGAAGAAGTTAGAGGAAAAACTGCAGGCAGGAGAAAGGTGATCTGAAAAGGAAATAGGGATTTGCACAAAGGAATGAACGTGACCAGATATGGTAACTACATAAATAAATAGAAAAGATTTTTTACATTTGGAATTGAAATCTTGGTATTGAAATCTGTTTAAAAAGTAAACTATCAATTTTGGAATAATTGCAGATTTATAGAAAAGTTGCAAAGTTAGCAGAAAGATTCCCCGTATACCCTCTACCGAGTTTCTTCTATTGTTAACATGTTCGATGGCAGTGGTCGATCTGTCACAACTAAAGAAACCAGTATTATTACATTACATTAACTAAACTCTAGTCATCATGTCTCTAGCCTACTCTGGTCTGTGACTATTTCTCAGACTTTCCTTTCTTATTTTTTTTTTTTAAAGATTTTATTTTATTTATTCGACAGAGACAGCCAGTGAGATAGGGAACACAAGCAGGGGGAGTGGGAGAGGAAGAAGCAGGCTCATAGCGGAAGAGCCTGATGTGGGGCTCGATCCCATAACACTGGGATCACGCCCTGAGCTGAAGGCAGATGCTTAACCACTGTGCCACCCAGGCGCCCCACAGACTTTCCTTTCTTGATGACCTTGACAGGTTTGAGGAATGCCAGTTGGGTGTTTTGTAGAATGTTTCTCAATAGGGTTTTGTGTGGTATTTTTCTCATAGTTAGACTGGGTTATGTGTTCTTGACAAGATGATCATAGAGGTGAAGTGCCATTGTCATTACATCATACCCAGGGTACATGCTAGCAACAGGACCTAGCACTCACGATATTAGCCTTGACAACCTGGTCAGGGTAGTGTTTGGCAGGCTCTCCACGGTACAGTGACTCGTTTTTCCTCTGCTTTCCATACTCTGCTAAGTTACTATGTACAGCCTACACTCAAGGGATAGGGAATTAATCTCCTTCTCCTTGGGAAAGGAGTATCTACATAAGTTACTTAGAATCCTTGGAATCCATCTTATTTATTCAAATATNATTAGCCTTGACCACCTGGTCAGGGTAGTGTTTGGCAGGCTCTCCACGGTACAGTGACTCGTTTTTCCTCTGCTTTCCATACTCTGCTAAGTTACTATGTACAGCCTACACTCAAGGGATAGGGAATTAATCTCCTTCTCCTTGGGAAAGGAGTATCTACATAAGTTACTTAGAATCCTTGGAATCCATCTTATTTATTCAAATATGGCCATGCATAAGAATGAACTACATCAGAGAAAGTAACTATAACTACATGAGTGTACATAAAGACTTAATTTCTTATTATTCACATCCCTTTAAAAGATAATTATTTTTAAACAAAAATAACAAAAAATAGTAATAATATATTGTGACATTTATACCAAATGTATTAGTAAAATGCATGACAACAATAGTACAAAGTCCAGAAGAGTAAAAACGGTAATGTACTATTATAAGGTTCTTACACTATAGGTGAAATGTTATATTACAACTTCAAGGTAGTCTTTGGTAAGCTAAAGATGTTTCTATAAATGCCAGAACAACCACTAAATTTTTTAAAAACCCAGAGTTTTGGCTAGTTAGCAAACAGAGGAGATATAACGGAATCACAAAACGATAATGAAATGAAGGCAGAAAATAGGAAATGATGGGGGAGAACACAAGGGACAAACAGAAAACAAATCACAAGATGACAGAATTGAACCATACTGATAATCACATTGAATATATATGGTCTTCACATCACAGGTAAAAGGCAAACACTATCACGTTGGCTATATGCCGCCTTCAAGACACCAGCTCTGCATATTAAGAAACAAATAGGTTAAAAGTTAAAAAAAAAAAANTAAATTTTTAAAAAACCCAGAGTTTTGGCTAGTTAGCAAACAGAGGAGATATAACGGAATCACAAAATGATAATGAATTGAAATGAAGGCAGAAAATAGGAAATGATGGGGGAGAACACAAGGGACAAACAGAAAACAAATCACAAGATGACAGAATTGAACCATACTGATAATCACATTGAATATATATGGTCTTCACATCACAGGTAAAAGGCAAACACTATCACGTTGGCTATATGCCGCCTTCAAGACACCAGCTCTGCATATTAAGAAACAAATAGGTTAAAAGTTAAAAAAAAAAAAAGGAAAACATATAACATCAGTATTCATTAAGGAAATACAAATTAAAATGCCAGGAGGTACCTTGATTCCTTTGAATGGCAAAAATTAAAAACCATACCAAGTATTGGTGAGGATGTAGGGGAACTGGAACTCTCTCACTTTCCTGGGGGCAGAGTATAAAATGGTACAGCCACTTTGGTAAACAGTTTAGTAGTTTTTTTAGAAAATTAAACCTGTGTCTACTATAAAGTCCAGCCATTCACCACCCGGTGTTTATTTATCCAAGAGAAAAGAAAGCCTATGTCCATACAAAGACCTGTTACAAATATTCATAGCAGCTGTATTTGTAATAGCCCCAAACTGGAAACTACCCACTTGTCCATCAACAGGTGCCAAGGAGGTGGGCTCAGGGGAGGGTGCTGAGGTTGGAAGGTGGAATTGACTCACACTGGCAACTGAATGAAGGAATGCCCGGGAAAGAACCTGGGGCTAAGTGTGCTGTGCCCACATGTACCTACGATGCTTATCGACCGGCTGTTTTCAAAGAGGCTATCACATCAGGTTTAAGTATTTAAAAATGTTAAAAAAAAAAAAAAGCTCAGTTAAAAAAAGTCAATATACATATTTAATGAATGTTAAATAATTTACACTCTACTGTAGCCAAAAGTTCTAGGAATTTGCTCCAAGTCTTCTCAATCCCATAGCCACCACAGAGACCAAGTCAAACTTCCTTCAAATGTGCCTTTGAAGTCGGCTTCAAGTCACTGGTGTTCTGATTAAGTCGCTTCTTAAGTAAAACTTCTAGCCTCCTTCTCTTTACTCACCACCAGCTGTCTCTTCTGCACATTCACCCCGGACTCTCATCTGCTCAGACTGGCTATGCAGTATTATTTTTACCCCTACAGTCAAAATAAATCCTCTTCTCTTCCCATTTATCTGCTGCTGGGGCCAATTAGTGATGGAGCCTTGGTTCTGTGCTCATATGCCCTTCAAGCACACCTAATTCAACAATTGAAATTGAATGACAAATTGTGGGTACTATAAATAAAATGGTCCACAAGTGAAAAGGGACTGAGGTATTTCAGGAGGCAAGTGGCACTGAAAGCAAATTCTTCACTAGAAAATTGACATTTCAGGTTCTATTAAAGCATTAGTGATCTCTGGAGCACTAAAGACCTAAAAGCAAATTTTGCTACCACAGAAGACATGGTTACATAGTAAGCATGCATCAATGATTCTCAAACCTGCTGCACAAAAGTTTGATTTCTATAATTCCGGTTTTCATTTGGCTGAGAGGAATGGGAAAAGGAGTTTCCAAATTCTCTTAAAACCCTGGGATTTATGGGTGCCTGGGTGGCTCAGTTGCTTAAACATCTGCCTTTGGCTCAGGTCATGATCCCAGGGTCCTGGAATCAAGTCCCGCATCAGGCTCCTTGCTCAGTGGGGAGTCTGCTTCTCCCTCTGCCCCTGCCTCTCTCCTCCCAGCTTGCACTCTCTCTCAAATAAATAAATAAAATCTTTAAAAAAAAAACCCTGGAATTTAGCTATCAATAGATAATAAAATCCACCTAAACTCTGACCATTATAGCATCTGTCTTTGTAATGGCACACCTGACTCCCAGGAACATGGAAACAGCACATCCCATATGACATAATATTGCATATTTGAGAAAGAGACCTCACGTAAAATTCAACTACAACTTTCAAATATACAGTACAGTATTATTATTAACTATAAGTCACCAGGTTGTACATTGCATCATGTTAAGAGAGTAGATCTTAAGGGGCGCCTGGGTGGCACAGCGGTTAAGTGTCTGGCCTTCAGCTCAGGGTGTGATCCCGGCATTATGGGATCGAGCCCCACATCAGGCTCCTCCGCTATGAGCCTGCCTTCCTCTGCCACTTCCCCTGCTTGTGTTCCCTCTCTCGCTGGCTGTCTCTATCTCTGTCGAATAAATAAATAAAATCTTTTAAAAAAAAAATAGAGAGAGTAGATCTTAGAAGTTCTCATCCCAAGAAAAAAAAATTTTTTAACTATGTGTGCTGGTGATGTTAACTAGACTTAGTGTGGCAATCATAAAAACAAAAAATTTAGATGCAATTCAGAAGGAGAGTATCCAAACTTAAAAAAAAAGTTTTTAAAGATTTATTTATTTATTTGAGAGAGAGGGGGCGGGCATGTGGGAGAGCATCTTCTAGCAGACTCCCTGCTAAGCGCGGAGCCCCATGTGGGGCTCTATCATCTCATGACCCATTAGATCATGACCTGAGTCGAAGCCGAGAGTTGGACTTCGTGACTCAGCTGAAGTAACTGAGTCACCCAGGAGCCCCTAAAAAAAAGTTTGAAAGAGAGGAGTCCATCTTTTAATAATTAGATTACCATAGATATTAATAAAGTTTTTGGAAATACTGATTCTTCTCGTTTTCTTATAACTAGAAGAATATGTTTCATTAACTTACAATATTAATATTAATGGCTAACCTTTATTGTGATAGATACTGTGCTGGGTTTCACTTACTTTATCTCATTTTCTAGACGAGAAAATGGAATCTTAATTAAATAGCTGGTCCAAACCCACTCGGTAGTTGGTGGGGCCAGAATGGAAACCCAGGCCTGCTCAGAGCAAAGTCCTCACACTTGACCATGATGTTGAACTTCAGGAAAATGATACACTAATCAGCTTGGCAATGCTAATGGCAGTGATGCTCAAAAATGAGGGCCTGAAGGTTCCTACTTATCATGTCTGTTAAAAATGTGATGGAGTCAAGACAGAGGAAGTGTAGAAACTGCCTGTCTCCTGATAACATTATTGTGGCCCCCAAAGGAAATATTAAAATAGGGCTGCTCTGCTGGCTGTTTGGCTATTGAAATCGCTTCGTACACTGTGAGTCATGCTCTTGGGCCTCTGCCTCTGTAGACACTGACTGTTCGATCTTCACCCAGAAACTCCAGAGAGGAGGTAAGGTGGGTGTTGCCCTATCACAACTGTGTGTAGTCATGGGAGTGTCATGGTTTCTTTCCCATGTCATGCAGTTCAGAGTTCTGGGAAAGCACAGTGGCGCGAACCTAGGCTAGTAGATGAGGCGAAGGGGCCGACACCCACGTACCCACTCTACTGAACCCAGAGCAGATCCACTTTTGAGGTTTTATGGAAGACATCACTTAAAACATTTCAGTGCTGAAAACACACGTGAAAATCACCAGCCTACTGGGAGACGACATAGCATGGTGGTGAAGATCATGGCTTTGGAGCGTGACAATTGTGGGTTCAAGTCCAGGTTCTACCATTCCTGCACCATGTGCTCACAGAGCAACTTAATCCACCCTCTTGCACCTCAAATACATTCTGGCTCCGAATAGGCATCAGGAAATGGTAGTTATTAACACTACCATCTGGTCCCATTAGAGGGTGGGGAGCTAGAGGGGAATCGGGTTAAAATCCAGAAAGAGAAGGGGAAATGCCTAGTGCTTTATAAAAGAGAAACTTGGGATCTGGCTCCCCAGACAGGTCTGCCTGTGTTATATCTTCTAATTGTAAAACTGAATACCACTGTAGAGAATACTCAATCCCTTTCCTGTTATAAATGTGAAAACTGAGATCCCGGGAAATTGTGACTTGTACCAAGGTTAAATTAAAAACTTATAGCCTATAAGCCACTCTGTTTCTATCTCCATGTAGGTTTTTTTGTCTTTCTTCTGGAAATCTCGAAATTTTCTTATTCAAATAAATAAAGTAGTTTTCTATACATGGAGGGTGGTGGTGCTGATGTGAGCTTAGGGAAAAGGTATAGCACTGGACAACAAAGGAAAGAAAAACCTTACAAGGGGTAGAATGGGGCTGCACACCCACCATGTATATTTAAATATCATTATTATTGATGTAATAGGTTAAAATAGGATTGCATTAAGGCATATTGATTTTCACTTTTAAATCAGTCTGCGCTCTTCATAGGTATGTATGAAAGTATATACATATATGCATATATTTGTTCATATATACAAAAAATATAGACTAATTAAAAATGAAAACCAATATGCCTTAATGAAATCTTTTAATAAATTAGGACAGACCTAACCATACTAAAAAAAATTTTTCACGTGATCATTTTCCAACCACTGGAAGCTAAGTCAACACATAATCAAAAGATAAAATGAAAATAGTTTCCTCCTTTCTTTCTTTTACTGCACAGACACGGTGAAGATCTCAAGCATCTAACTCTCTGGCCACATCGCACTCGTGCCACGTGTGCACAAAAGGGGCTTTTGGTCTTGGTCAACAGCAGTACAGAAGTCGACAGTGCATGCTCTAAAGGATGTTTCCCCAAGTTTTTAATTGTGAAACATGGCCCGTCTTCACTTGGAGACTCTCTTCGAGAAGCTCAGAGATCACCAAGTTCAACTCCGACAATGTCATGCTAGTTTTAGCCTGTTGCTAATGGAAGGGAGTGCAAATGCACCCTATTTGGAGGCACTGCAAAGGAAAGAGAAAGTGTGTCATTCAGTCTGTTGTGAGAGCACTGGGCGGTCAAACAGTGCAAATGCTTTGGAAAAGGATGACGTGGAAGAGTCTTGAAAAGTGCCTCTGTGAAATCCAAGGTCATTCCAGCTCCATAGCAGAAGAACAAACTATTGTGAGTGCATTAAAAAAAAAAAATTGAGAGCAATATGAGTCAAAAGAAAGTCTCCTCCTTAGGGTCAGTTTCTCTGCCAGTAAAAGGGCTTTCCCATCGCCCTCAATCACTAAGTCTAAATGGAACAAAACCCAACAAAATAAAGCAAAAGTGCTCCCGCTACCTGCTAGCATCTCTTAGGATATTTACTTGATGACTTCTCTTCTCCTCAACCCAGCATGAGGCGAGTTGTTGGTATTTTGGACCAAAATGAGGCAACGTGATATTTTGACAAAACCCTCCGATGGCAGGAAACTCTGTTAGCATTTTGATAGAGTGAGTCAGGCGGCCACGGAGGCTCAGTACAGTGATAAGAACGCCATCAGCATGATGCTCCAAAACATGATGGAAACCCAGGGCTTCTTTATAAGAATGACCTGCTTTTCCCAAGATGTGCAAACTGAAAAAAACAACGAGTTAGCACTTTTTGCTTAGAAAATTGAGAAACATATTAAAGAAGCAGAACGATCGTATCCCGAGGTGGTGACAGTGTGAAAAAACCAAACGCTTGCATAGACTGCTGTTGGAAATGCACATTAAATGTTTGTCAGGGAAATCTGGTGCTAGTGTATCAAAAGCTTTCCGAGACGTGTATAGAGAACAAACTGGTGGTTGCCAGAGGGGAGGTGGGTGGGGGGATGGGTGAGATAGGTGGAGGGGATTAAGAGTACTTTTTTGGTGATGAGCACTAAGTAACATACTGAATTGTTGAGTCATTATATTGCACACCTGAAACTAATATAACACTGTGTGTTAACTATACTGGAATTAAAAAAAAAAAAGCTTTTAGGAAGATCTGGTGACAACATATCAAAAGCTTTCAAAGTACACCCAGTTTTAGGAGCAAGCCTAATGAAGCGGTCAGAGATGTGTACAACATTTTATGAATAGGGAGGTTGATCACAGCATTATTTATGATGCAGGAAGACTTTAAGTATCTAAATGTCCAATAATAGAGGATTACTTGAAAAATCTGAGAATATATGCAGCGGGTAGGATGCTTCCCTGCCATTAAAAGTGATATCCTAAAGTACCCCTTTTGATTTGTGTCCCACTCAGGATTTTCTCAAGTGCAAGTGACGGACACCCCATTTGAACCAATTTAAACAGAAAGGTGATTAATTGAAAGGAAGAGCTGAAGCACCATGTTTAGGAAGGCAGGACACAGGGCAGTTTGGGGAATGGTGAGACTCTAGAACCGGGGACTCAGAATGGCTTGGGGACTCTCTCTTGTGTCTGCTTCTGCTCCATCTCTAGCCTCACATCCTAACAACCTCACCACCCAAGAGAAAAGGATTTTTCCTTCTACACTTGAGTGTGAAAAATTCCACAGAAGACGTCACTCGTCTGGCTCAGTTCACATGCCTGCCCCTCGGACCAGTCATTATGGCCAAGCATACCTGAGCTGCAGTGATTCGCCGCTTTGTGTCAGATATCTACCCTTAGGTTAACAGTTGTGATCAAGGGGGCAGTTTGGACCCTATATGAGAGTAGTGGAGTGGATGGAATAGCACAGTCAGGGCCACTGGGGCAATTGCTGGGAGCTGGCAATTTGTCTAATTTGTCTCCCACAACTTCAGTTGATAACTTGATTTGTCAGTGTTTTCTGCAGTAGCTGGTCCTAGTGTTTTTGTGATGTTAAAGAGTACCTCTGTCTTATTTTGTTTCAAGAGAAGCGATTCCTTTGTGACTGTGTGGTTGGGAAGTGCTCTGGGATAAAGGGCATTGGAAAGGGGTCGCACTGTCAGAACTGTGCAGAACTATCCCCAGCCACACTGTTTGAGTGGGACTGGACAGATGTGCTGCCATCACTGACAGAAGGCTTCATATCCTCCACAAAACTTAGCGGGTAAGACATGGTCATGGGAAACAGCCTTTATTATATAGAAATCCGGTAGAGTACTCCTAAAACATACTGATTTCTAACTAACCAGAAATGAACTCAATTATGCTATGATAGTGATGCCATATTTGAACCATATACTTGAGAAAGAGAAATATACAAGAGGCTTTAAAAATTCAATATCTCATGACAATAGAGACAGATGACTATGACACATGATGGTTATTTTAAACATGTTCCCACAGCAGTGAAATTCTCTAATTCTGTTTGAGAATAGCCAACAATGTTGTGGGAATTATTCTGAATTAAACAGCAATGCTGCCTTTACAGATTTTCTTTCTCGTATAGACATAGATATCTGTGGACTCTCATCTACCAGAACCGGGGGAGTTAGGAAGTGAGCAAAAGATGGATTGGAGGGGCATGTGGGGTGACTCAGCCATTAAGCATCTGCCTTTGGCTCAGGTCATGGTCCCAGGGTCCTGGGATGGAGCCCCGCATCGGGCTCCCTGCTCGGTGGGAAGCCTGCTTCTCCCGCTCACACTCCCCCTGCTTGTGTTCCCTCTCTCACTATCTCTCTCTGTCAAAGAAATAAATAAAATCTTAAAAAAAAAAAAAGATGGATTGGAAATGAACTCACAGATTTTTTTTTTTTTTAAATGAGGAGAGTAGTAAATGTGTAGAGACTGCTAGCTGGCAAAGATTTGAAAATCAATTGAAAGAAATTTAATTGTTGCTTATTGTTCATCATTAGGTAGAATTCCACAGCGCACCTAATTGACTGAATGCAACCTAGTTCTCCATTATAAAAACCACACCATTTTTTATATCATTTCTCATATTGTTAAACTGAGAGAACTTCTATATTTGCCTCTTCAGAGTTTCTTTCCAAATATAAATTCCTGTGAACACCTAAGCCAGTGTTGAGATGTGAGAAACAACACGGCAGGGGTATTGGTCAAAAGGCCCTTCAAACGGTGGCAGTTCACACACCATTTCACTCCAAGGCTCAAAGAGGAGCAGAAACCAAAAAGCCAGAAACTCTGAGGCCTTGGTTCTGTAGGTGACTTTTTATATAACCTTATGTAACTTGGTATTTTTGCAACTGAATTTTTCCCATCAACTTCCGCAGCTCCAGAGAAGTTACCCTGTTATTTTGGCCAATTACCAGAAAGGCAAAATACCTCAGAACCTTCCAGAATCTTGAGGGGAGATAGAATGTGCTAACCAATTTGTGAAAGAGAATTGGGTGTGCTCTTTGGAACACACAGATCCGTAGTCTTTTAAATATTCTCATCAAATCCATTCATTGGATTAAAAAAAAATTAATTGTTCCTCCCAGAAACCCAATCAACATATCTAGATAACACTACTTGCCAGTCCAGTGAGTGGGATTCTAGTTGCAAAGTTTCCTGCATGTTTATTTCCAGAAGTAAAAAACAAATAACTAGGGTAAATACTGTTTTCAAAGACTCCACATAAACATTTTATATAATAAAATCTATGCATAAAGACTGTATTTAAAAAGGGAAAACCCTGCTTCCTGTGTCCTTAAGAAAAGAGATTATTTCAGGGTCACCTGTCACTGGTGTTTGAAATTAGAATTTGAAGTCTTTGGTCTGAAAGTCGAACCTCAAGCTATCAAATTACAAAGTAGTTACAACCTGGAAATCATATTTTAGCATCAGGCATGTGTCTAGGCTTTGAACCTGCTTCAGAATCATATGCCTCAGACACCATAACGTAATTTAATAGACAATTGTATCTTGGTTCCTTTATTTATGTGTAGTTGATTCCCAAGGCCACAATTTAAAATCCCTCAGTTGTCAGGCTTTCATTTCTTGAATGGCCGAGCAGGGTAACATCAGTCAGTAAGAAAAAAGGAACCTGCGCTTTGAACCTGCTTCAGAATCATATGCCTCAGACACCATAACGTAATTTAATAGACAATTGTATCTTGGTTTCTTTATTTATGTGTAGTTGATTCCCAAGGCCACAATTAAAATCCCTCAGTTGTCAGGCTTTCATTTCTTGAATGGCCGAGCAGGGTAACATCAGTCAGTAAGAAAAAAGGAACCTGCGACTGTGTGAGAAACTAACTGGGTGTTTCTTTACCCGCAGGGCGTCAGCAATTAGAAGGCTAAGGGAAACAGGCCGGGGAAAAAAAAAAAAAAAAAAAAAAAAGCGCATGCGCACGGTGTAATCGTAAGCTAAAAATAGAAGCTATAGACAGAAATTTGCTTTTAAAGGGAACTGACTACCATGGCCTAACCTCACTAATACACGCTAAAATGTGTTTTTAAAAAAGCCGAAACAGAACATTTCCAATTTTCCCATGTTGCTGATGTCTTACTGCTGTATGGAATCGCTCGGCATCTACAGTGAATTTCTTTCTCCTCCTGAACATCTAGGAATACCCACCCACCACAGCAGAGATGGTACAAAGGTGTGGTGACTTGTCACAGGTATCCGTCTAGAAGGGTCAAAGCCCCGGAATCTTCCCGAGGACTGTCACTGCAATCCTTGCACCGTCTATCCACAGAGGAGTGTTAGGCAGGTGAGATCTGCGCAGTTGGGGTTGCTTTGGTGGCGAAAATTCTGCTTCAGCAAAGCAGGCGATAAGAACAAAGCTGATGGCTTGGAGCAGTGGACAGATTACTCATCAAAGCTGCCCGTTTCGCTGGATGGCAGAGGGATGGACAGCCCAGGATTCCCCCCCCCCCTTAATCTTTAAATTGCTTTTTTGCAAGGCAACAATTCACATTCCCGTTAGGCGTTCATCTCTTCCTGGTTAGTTTCATCAGCGAACTCAGAGCCGTGGACCTATGCTAGTGGCTCACTACTTTGGGGTCCCCGTTCTTTTTCATCTGCTCTGTGGGCGACAACCAGGCATTGTAAAGAAGTGGGTGTCCTTGGAATCGTAGAGCAGGAATGAATTCTAGCAACTGCCCACGTCTGTCTTTTTACAGATGAGACCTGGTCCTCTTCTGTCCAAGACCTTGTGAATCAGTAGGTCGCATCGGAACTGGGGCTAGAATCTCGTCTTCATAAATTATGATCCAGTGCCAACTGCCTCTCTTAGGAAAGGAGACTCTTCTAGAAGCCTCGGGAAGTAAATGTTCACATTTTCCTTCACACTTTGGACCAAAGACAGTGACAGTGGAGCTTAAAGTCCTTTCTTCTCTCACCACACAGTGACACGGTGACAAGAAACAGGAAAGCAAGCAAGATGTAGTCTAATAAGATTACAGTTAGATTTCTTTCTTCTTCTTGTCTAGGGACCTTGCCATAATAGTTCTCAATACTCACTCATTTATTCTTTCAACAAATATATGCTATTCTCCTAAGACCCTAAAAGACTGAGTGGATTATTAGCACAAATCCCCCACTATGAATAGAATAACAAGGTATAGAGGCAGTTGTGGAAAGATTATTGGGTCATCTTCATAGACAAACTTGTTATTTGCTGAGCATTCCCTGTAAGCAGAAAACTAATAAAGCAAACAGTTGTAACGTTCTATTTGTTGCCAGCTGGTAATGATTGCATGAGTGCATTCATATTCACTTGGTGAAAAATTCCTTAAGCTGACCGCTTACGATTTGAACACTTTCCAGTATGTAGTTATACTTCAATTAAACATATTTTTAAAAAAGATTTATTTATTTATTTTAGAGAGAGACAGAGTGAGCACAAGTGGGAGGGGCAGAGGGAGCAAAGAGAGAATCTCAAGCAGACTCCGTGCTGAGCACAGAGCCTGACGCAGGGATCGATCTCACAACCATGAAAACACAACCTGAGCCAAAACCAAGAGTCCAACACTCAACCGACTGCACTAGACAGGCGCCCCACAATAAAACATTTTTAAAACATGCGTACCTCAAGAAGCAATTAATAGACACAATCTCAGTTCTCACGGAGCTCATATTTTAATAGTCACCCTGTGATACAGTAGTCCCCCTTATCTACAGTTTTGTTTTCTGGAGTTTCAGTTACCCGGAGCCAACCGTGGTCTGGAAGCAGCTGATCCTACCTCTGATCTATCAGAAGCCTAGCGTTAGGCTATGTCACCCTATGTCACTCACTCACCTCCTCTCCTCACGCAGGCATTTTATCATCTCACATCATCACGAGAAGAAGGGTGAATATAGCGCAATGAGATTTTTCGAATGAGACCACTTTCATGTAACTTTCATTACTGCATATATTATAATTGTTTTTTTATTGTTTTAGTCTCTTACTGTGCCAAATTTATATTAGACTTTATCATAGGTATATCTGTATAGGAAAAAATATAGTACACATAGGGTTCGGTACTCTCTGTGGTTTTAGAAATCCACTGGGGGGCTTGGGATGTAATCCCCCGTGGTAACTGGGGACTACTATATTTATAGAAAAAAAAAAAAAGAAGAAGAAGTCCCCCTCTTTCATTTTACAAAGGAAAGTAGTAAGGCCTAGAAAGCTCACGTGGCTGGTTTTGGTAGAGCCAGGGGTGGGACCCGGTTTTCCTGGTTGATATTCTTTCCACATTCTCCTTTCAACAGTCTGGTCTTCGTTTTAAGGGCCATCTTTGAAGAGGGTCACTCAGAAAAATGTACCATTCATTTCTTCTTGCCCTTGTTCTAGGCTTTCTAAACTGTAAGCTGAAAGTTTTTGTCTTTATTTTGATAGACTACACTGTAACTGCCTGAAATTTGATTGCGTTACCTCCTCTCAATAAAGTTCATTTGATAGAAACAAAGGAGGTTGCCGCTGTACCCAGTAGGCTGCACACTTAAACCACTCAGATTCTCTTTCATCTGAAAGGTTTCTTTTTTTCCATGTGCAAGTCTGAGATTCTCCTTATCGTTTCTGAAGTTGACAAAAACGAGCATGTGACAATTCTCCCCTTTTGAGGAACTGGTCACACTATTACATACTTTTGTTGAGATGTCTCTTTTCAAAAAAGTTTGCACAACCAACTGTTCCTCCGCACGAAGAGTGAGTGGTGCTGAGGGCTCCTGCAAGGCTGTGAGGGAGGCATGCCAGTGATTGTGACAGCGTGTCAGGGGGCACGCCAGTCAGCTGTATGGAGGGCTTGGAACATGTCAGGTGCACAGCGCTGGTCATCTTCTATGCCATCCCTTGGATCCCCTCTCCCTGACTTAATATTCCAGAGCCATGTCTTCTGGAAACCCTAAGAAACATCAGACCCTCTAGGGACCTCTAATTATCCCAGAAGTAGCCACAGAAGACTAAACAATGGTTTATAGAGCCCACTCTTACTTGGTCCTTTCCCTACATTACTGACCCTTCCTAGTGTGGGCTCCTTTTCCTTACCCTACCTCTTATGACATAGATATTATCCAAAATCTTACCCCCACTTTCAACCCATGTTCACATTCTGTAGGCAATCTCTTCCACAGTCTCAACTTTCACCCGTATACTAAGGGCTCCCTGTTTTATTTTTGCCTCTTTCTAAGGTATCTTTATAGTACAAAGTTCATATTCCTAACAGTCTACTGGAAAACTCCACAGGGGTGGTTTTATGGGCCCTTCAAAGTCAGTCTGTACTAAAACACCTGTTGTCTTTCTTGCTGAATGGTTTCTTCCTCCTGTGTCTCAGTGAGGATACATTATCCATCAGATATTCAAGCCAGAAGCCGAGAGTCATAGAATTCTCTTCTCTTTCTTTTATCAACCATATTCAAGGTTATCTATTAATTTAATCACCTAGAGGAATGGGTCACTATTGATTGACTACTTTATATTTGTTTTGTTTTGTGTTTTTTTTTTTGAGCGAGAGAGAGAGAGCAGGGGAAGGGGCAAAGGGTGAAGGAGAAAGAGAACCCCAAGCAGGCTTCAGGCATACTGGACAGCCTGACACAGGACTGGATCTCATGACCCTGAGATCATGACCTGAGCCGAAACCAAGTCTGATGCTTAACTGATAGGGCCTCCCAGGAGCCCCTCATTTATTTTTTTGAGAATTGAATGAGAAAGTCCACGTAAATCACTTATATAGTGTCTGAGTAGCAAATATTCAATGAATTATGATTATTAGTCCTAGTAGTATTATCACCACTACTATAGCTGCTTTGATCAGAGAGATGGGTGGGTGGATGGATAGATACAGAAGGTGGCAGGATTCAGGTATCTGACACTTTATCTTCATTGTTCATTCATTCAAAATATTTGTACTATGCTGACACCAATTCCAAAGTGTGGGTTGTTTCCCCACTATTCTCTGACACCTGCAGGGTGTCCAACAATTCAAATGAATTCAGACACTGGCTACTTGGGGATAGCATCAGATTCCACAGGTTGAGGGCTCAGTCCTAAAGACTATCCTCCATTTCAGATGCCAATTGCAAGTTCAGGTTGTTACTTGTGCTCTAACCATCTGTTTATAGATGGGAGAGACTCCTACAACCCCCACCTTGGGTTCAATTAATTTTCCAGAGTGGCTCATAGCACTAAGGAAACCAGTTTACTCACTTGATTACTGGTTTATTATAAAGGATATGAATCAACAGCCAGATGAAGAGATACATAGGGCGAGTCCCTAAACACAGGAACTTATGTCCCTGTGGAGTCTGGGGCTTAGCATGGCAACACACGGATGTATTCTGGTTCACCAACGATTGATGAAGCCATTGGCCATTGGTGATTGAACTCAATCTCTTGTCCCTCTCCCCTCCCAGAAATTCAGGGAATGGGGGTTAGGGGTTGGGTGGGACTGAAAGTTTCAACCCTTTCATCACATGGTGGTCTCCACTGGCAACCAGCCCCCGTGCTTAGGTGCTTTCCAATAGTCACTCATTAACAATAAAAGACACCTTTATCATTCTCATCACAGGAAATTCCAAGGGTTTTAGGAGCTCTGTGTCAGGAAGTGGGTGAAAACCAAATGTGTATTTCTTATTATAAATAGCAATATCACAACCACTATATGCTAGGAACTCTTCTAGGTTCTGGGGACACTAGTGAGCAAACAAGTATCTACTCTTTGGGGCCTTACATTTTAGTGAACAAAGACAGGGATTATGTACATACATAAATACTTAAATAATATATCTGCAGTGTAAGTTCTATCAAAAAATATATCAGGATAGGGGAATGAAGGATGTGGGGGACACTATTTTAGATAGGGCAGCCAGAATAACATCTCTGATGAGGTGACATTTAAGAAGCATCCGAGCTGGGGGAGCAGTGGGTGGGGTGGCTCTGAGTGTGAGTATACAAGGTATATTTCAGGAAATACCAGGAGGCCAGTATGACTGGCATGGGAAGTAGAAAGAGGAAGGGCTCATTGGTGGTGGGGTGGTGATCTCATCTTACCCTGATAGGATTTTTCAAAGTGTTATTACATTGACCTCACAGATTAGAAACTGAGGCTCATAAAGATTCAATGATGTGTCCAACTGCCTTCAAAATACTTCCACAAAGGCTCAAACTATGCCTGTTCTTTCTGCTGCTTCCCCTCTGTCTTTGCCTTAGTTCAGAGCCTCTTCCTGTCTTGACTGGACTGTGGCAATAGACTCCTACCTATCCTCTCTATTCCTAGTCTCGTCCACCTCTATTGCTCCACACCACCCGCAGAATGACTTTCTACGTCACAGCTGAGTGTATCACTTCCCTGTTTAAAATCTTCCCATGGTTTCCCATACTCCAGACCAGAGGGTTAGCCTCAACTCCAGAGGTAGACCAGGCTCACCTCGGCTGCTCAGCCCCCTAACATGGCCCATGCACATGGTCCCCAACCCACGCCAGATCAGGCTTCCTCCTGGCCCTGTGCAGTTGTAGGTGCTGCTTTCTCAGCTTCTAACTCCCCATCTCCTCTTGTCTGTAGGGAGAGCCCCAGTCCACATTCATGCTCCAGCCAAGGGAGCCTCCCCTCCCCTCCCTCTGCTCTGATGCTTTGTATATATGCCTCATTACCATTCTGATTACATTGTGAATGCCCGGTCCTCTCTGAAGTCATAGAGGCCTGGGCCACCCATCTTATGAGGCCTAAAGATACTGAATATGAAGAAAGATTAAGAATTACAAAAATGTGGGGGCACCTGGGTGGCTCAGTCGTTAAGCGTCTGCCTTCAGCTCAGGGTGTGATCCCAGAGTCCTGGGATCGAGCCCCACATCAGGCTCCTCCTCTAGGAGCCTGCTTCTTCCTCTCCCCCTCCCCCTGCCTGTGTTCCCTCTCTCTCGCTGGCTGTCTCTCTCTTTGTCAAATAAATAAATAAAATCTTTAAAAAAATTTAAAAAAAAAAGAATTACAAAAATGTGCAAATTTGAATACTTACATAACAGACACACACACACATGCATACGCACGTGAGCCTGCGCACACACACACATCCATTAGTAGATGAAGATGGACTACACTGAAACTTGGAACGACTCGTGTGAATGAATGAATGAATGTGTCTTACCACGTGGAACAAAGAGAATAATATCTTCCTTGGTAAATGGTCAGAATATAGACCACACAGAAGGCACACAAAAGTCTGTCTTTAATTTTTTGTTTTTGATATCCTTGGCATTTCTGCTAAGAGGCCAGTGAGCTGGAACATTTTTATTTATCAGGGAAATAAAAGTAGGATTGCTACGAGACCTCATTTCATGGGAGCAACTGTGGCCACAAGGCTCACATGTAAGAGGTTTTCCTCAGCTGCCCTTCAAAGCTGGCTTGAGGACTGCTAGCTGCTTGCTCCCATTTGAGCACCACAGGCTCGGTTCTGAAAGGCATGGGGTCAAAGGAATAGAGAAATGCACATGTCATGGGGATCTTGGTACTCTTGCTGGTTTTGCTGCTGGTTTATCTTTCCTTAAATGGAATTCTCTGGAATATAGGCATATGGTTATGCTATAAGTATATCCATCGAGGATATAAAGCAGCTTATGTCTTAGTTTCCTGAATATACAAGTCACATGAAAACACTTCAGAAAAATGGGATAGTGTAGGGTGCCTGGGGGGCTGTCAGTTAAGCGTCTGACTCTTGATTTCAGCTCAGGTCAAATGGAGCTCCATGGCAGGCTGGGTGTGTAACCTGCTTAAGATTCTCTCTCTCTCTCTCCCTCTCCTCCTCCCCCCCAAAAAAGAAAGAAAGAAAACATGGATAGTGTAGATAAGCATAAAAATGGAAAATTACCCAGGAAATGGAGACTGATAGTTGTATGAGGTAGAATTTCCACAGGATAAAAGTATCTGACTTCAATCACTTCCAGGCAAATTCTTTGGGGAAAAAAAAATGTCTTTGAAAATAGCAACATAATCATTTTTGGGGTTACTACACTTTGCTTGGGTTCTGAAAACCCCATGAAGCTCTACCAGCACCACAGAGGAAGTTCTATTTTTTCAAATATAATGTCTAACAATCAAAAAATATTTGGAGCAATTGTCTTCTTTCTTTTTCTTGCCATCCTCTTTCATTTTAAAACTACATGCAAATGCATTTCAAAGCGAAGTATTGTAACCCAGTATAAATAATAGAGGACACGGAATAAAAGGCTATTTCATTCTGGAGTCAGGCAACAAAATGTCATAACCTTTGCCCTAAGAGTTTGATTTTCAGTAAAATTTCTTTACAGAGTTTTCTAGCAAACGAGTGTTTTGAACGTTAAATGTGGGAAAATTTTACTTGAGGGCAGCCCTGCTTTCTAGGATTTGGTCCAAGACATTAAAGTGAACGTTGAATAGGGCCTCTTAGAATAGTTTCGGTGACTACTGTTTGATCTTCAGCAAAGGCCCCCGAGGCGCAGGGCTATATCACACACTTCCATCACCACCACCAAGGTACAGAAGACCCTCAGTATGTTTTTGCTCAATTGCATTTAATTGAACACGCCTTCTAGCTCTCCTCAAATCAAGAACTGGAAGACCACCAACAATGTTTCTTTACACATTTTGATGTTTTTTCACCATCTCAGGCAGGAAGAAATATTTATACCACCAAGTGACATAGTGTTCCCTTTTCCCCCTAAGAGGGCTGCTGACAAGCCAGGGCTTGAAGGGGCTGGAAAGGGCTTGAATGCTGGAGCTCTCCATGTGCTACTGGGCACCTCACTGGATCTGGACCTAGTTCCACTCTGGCCCCGGTAACGGAGGTGGGGTGTGGAGGCAGGGGATGAACATTTGGAGTTAACCCCTCTTCTAAATAGTCCCTTTGATTCCAGATCCTCCCAGAAACACAGAACATCTCTGGCCGGGATGAGTATGCAGGAAAAGGGGCAGGCGTTTTAAACACAAACTCGCCTCCTGGGATGATCAGCCTTCAACAGGGCATCTAGCCTTCCCCATATGTTAAGATCTACCGCAAAGATTAGAGAAAGAGATTGCAGGACTTTCGGTAAGCAGCTAGTGTGCAGGTTCCCTTTTTGTTACATGAAAGTATCCACTACCCATTATCTCACTGTTCAGCACTCATTTGTGGGAACATCTGTTTCCCTTACTAAGCTGTGGGTCCATTTAAGGACAGAGATTGTGTATAATTGTGTAATGTTTTCCCAAATTTGCAGGACCTAGCAGAATCATTGATGCACAGGCTTTCAGCAAATCACTTAAGTGGATGAATTTTAAAATATTGCATGTATTTCTTCGTTCATTCGTCAGCTTTGTATGGGGGAAAATGTCCCTTTCTTCCAACAGTGGAAGACTAGTACACTGCACCTGGCATTAATTTTAGATTTCAGAATGTTCTCACCCCATTTTTTGCCCTCCATATTGAAAAATGCCACTTTGCTTAAAGTCTGTGAAGCACTTAGCACCTCAGTGAAATTAGGTGAAGGGCTAAATTAGCAGTACGGGGGGTCTTTCTCAGTGCCCATGGCCAGAGCTTACTGACACGGCTGGGTTCCTATGCAGATATATTCTAATAAGATGCATACATTTGTCCAATATGCTGAGTAATGGTGGAGGCTGGGGATTCAGTAAGTTAAGGCCAATTATTATGCTGACAACTTACAAGTATTTTAAGGACTGGAGCCAAAAGGCAGCTTTGGTTGAGGGAAAAGTATAAAACCAGAAAACTTAAGATTTAATTCTCGTTTCTCCAATTACAAGCTGAGTGCCCAGTGCGAGTCATCTAACAACTGACAGATTTTTATCTCCTTGTAGGCATGCTGGGGATCATGACACCTCTTTCAAAGGGCCGTGGAAGATTAAGATACTGTGTCTGAAGCTGCGGGGTATGATCGCAGTGAATACAGTGATCAATGTTAGCTGAGTGTGAACCACCTAAGAACCTAGAATTTCTGCTTGTCCAGATGAGCGCAAGCTCCCCTCCCCCACCCCCCCAGGATTATATAATTATAGATCCATCCGGCTTTAATAAAATCTAGTCTTCAAAAATACCAGTCTACAAAATAATTCACGCCCACTTACTTTACTACAAAAGGATACGTTACAACATGAAATCACCACTGGATTCCAATAAATAAAAACTGAACTTGAGGCAATTAAAATTCAATACAGTTTACAAAAACAATTCTTATACCTGACTTTTCAGATTTAAGAAGTCACTAAATCAGGAACTACGGTCTCCAGTTTACGGCTGAGGTGACAGATGGCTAGAGAGGTAAGTAGTTTTTTCAAGAGTGCTTATGCAGTGCACACCTGTGTGTTTATTTCTAGAATCCCAAACAATTAATATGGGCTAACCTCAACAATAAAAGCAGGAATATTTAGCACTACTTTAGAAAATCAGCTCTTTTGAGGTTTAATTTACATATACCAATTTTGAGCCTATAATTCAAAGAGTTTTGACAAACGTCTACAGTCATGTCTCCATCACTATGATTACTGTGGTGACGCCTTAACTATAACCTCTTAACAGTTGTCTCTTGCCCATTCACTCTATTCTAAACAGCATCCTGAGTGATCCTTTTAAACCATATATCACAACATGTCACCTTCCATTCAAAACCTACCAAAAGGGTGCCTGGGTGGCTCAGTCGGTTAAGCGTCTGGCTTTGGCTCAGGTTATGATTCCAGGGTCCTGGGATTGAGTCCCGCATCGAGCTCCCTGCTCAGTGGGGAGTTTGCTTCTCCCTCTTCCTCTGCCCCCCCCCACTTGTTTGCTCTTGCTCTCATGCTCTCTCTCTCTCAAATACATATTTTTTTTAAAAACCTACCAAAGGCTTCTTTTTACTAAGTTAAAAACTACAGATGGTTATTAAAACAGAAAACGCCATTTTCACTTTCTGAAATCAGCTACGACAATACAGTATAATAAAATCTTTTCAGTAAATCAAACATAAATAATTCCAAGTACAGCACCTAGAGGTCCTAAAACCGTTTGCCATTGACATTTCAGCCACTTTAGGGAGGAAACACTAACTTTTCTAGGGCTGCCCAGTTTCCAAGGCAGAGTCATCCAGTAGAGAACCTATGTTGAGACAGAACCCTGTAACTGGCTTCCTCCTGCTGGTTCAAAATTAGGTTGGCTAAGAGAGGGTTGGGTGTAATGCTGTCAGGAAATGTCGAGCAATCTTTTTGTTCCTTTTACTTGACACTTTAAGTAAATTCATATGTATATGTTAGGTTTTTGAGATGATTAATTATGTAGTTTTTAGTTACAGTAAAGTTCTCTGTTGGATATTATCATTCCCATGCTTGTTCTGTCACTCCAAATATCTCAAGCTATGGCAGGCCCAAACTGACAATTCTTTATGCCCGGAGACTTGTCAAGTAAAATTCTACTGTGATCTTCACACCAAAGAGAGATCAGAATCAAATTAGTCTTACTTTACCTGATCTGGGTGGTCAGGAATTGGCATTTTTGCCAGAAATGTCCCTTTCAAGTTAGCCTAAATGGTTTTCAGTGCCTCCCCCCATTAGAATGTATTTTCATTCAGTTACAGTCAGAGGCTAAGAAGGGTAAAGGCAACTCAGGCAATGGTTCTAAAGCAATTTTTAGAATCTATTTACCTCTAATATAGGACCCAGAATTCAGAGAAGTGAAAGTCACGAAATACACAAAGCAGCTGTACATTGAAGATGCATCAACAAATCTTTCCTTGAGTCACATGTGGGGAAGTAGGATTTCCACGGTTATTTTTAAATAGGGTTAGGATTTTTTAATTTGGGAACTAATGAAATTCTATTTTCCTTCTGGGAGGAAATCAGTCCCTCACCCATAGAAAAACTGAAAATATTG